>NC_034177.2:58833710-59150248 GCF_002021735.2 Oncorhynchus kisutch | reverse complement strand
ACTCGTTGACTGCTAAATCCCATGTGAAATCTTTGCAAAGAAACACTTGGATGAACTTTAAGGCTATTTTCTGGTAATTATGTGCCAGATGTTAAGTCTACAAACCATTATAATTGGGTTATTTGTGGGATTTACTGGTCATTTCAATAGCATTGGGGTCTATGTTCAAACATTCAACCTCAAGCTGCGTACCCCCTTCTAGCACCAGGGTCAACGCACTCTCAAATTAGTTTTTTTTCCATCATTGTAAGCCTGCCACACACACTATATGCTACATTTTTTAAACATAAGAATGAGTGAGTTTTTGTCATAACCCGGCTCGTGTGAAGTGACAAAGCTCTTATAGGACCAGAGCACAAATAATATTAATGAATAATTTTGCTCTTTATTTAAACATCTTACATATAAAACCTTATTTGTTCAGCGAAAATTGTGAATAACTCACCACAGGTTAATGAGAAGGGTGTGCTTGAAAGGATTCACATAACTCTGCAATGTTGGGTTGTATTGGAGAGAGTCCCAGTCTTAAGTAATTTTCCACACACAGTCTGTGCCTGTATTTAGTTTTCATGTTAGTGAGGGCTGAGAATCCACTCTCACATAGGTAAGTGGTTGCAAAGGGCATCAGTGTCTTAACAGCCCGATTTGCCAAGGCAGGATACTCTGAGTGCAGCACAATCCGGAAATCTGGCAGTGACTTCTGATTAAATACAATTTTCACAGAACAGCTTGTTGCAATTTCGATGAGGCTCTCTTGTTCAGATATCGGTAAGTGGACTGGAGGCAGGGCAAATATAGTTTGTCATCCGTTTCGGGAAAGTACCTCCGTAACTGCGCACCCAACTCACTCAGGTGCTTCGCTATATCACATTTGACATTGTCCATAAACTTGTTCATTTGCACACAAAAAATCATGGAAAGACCTGTGTGTTGTCCTTGTTAATGCAGACAGAGAAGAGCTCCAACTTCTTAAGCATAGCATAAGACAGTTCTAGCCCCTTCTTATTAATGGTATCTATCTGTCTTACTGCTCGAAAGTCGTCTTAATTCTCGCTCAAAAAACTCCTGTGGCTTATTTTCAAAATTGCCATGTTTTGTTTCTAAATGTCTGCGCAAGAGTGAAGGTTTCATTGAGTTGAGAGATAGTACTTTTGCACATATAACACACTGTGGCTGAGGAAAGGCACTACTGCCAATATAAGTGAACTCCAAATCATATTTGCGTCTCTTCGATAGTCCAACGTCCCTGTCTGTTGTTCAGCGCTTTCCCGGGTAAGGGGGCAGTAGCTATTTGGCTGCATCATTCACATCTGTCAGTGGCCATGCTAGCTGGGCTAATAACAAATGTAGAATTTCTGATGCTAGCATTGGATGTGCTCGTGGAAGCAAAACTACTTGTGTCGTCGACAGGTGCAGGTATAGTACTGCTGGTAGTAGCGGTACTACCAGTCAAGCTGGAATGTAACTCTATGGATCCAGGCCTTACTTTTTTAAACCGTTTATCAATTTTCAAGCAAACGGAATGAGCAGCAGCTACGTTTCGCTATATATGGACTGTTAGTGGAATTCCCGCAAAAGAGTAACAGTGTGATTGGATGTTAATTATTTGTCTAGGCTACCTGTATTTGACATTGTGTTATTTCTCTGAACATTAGATGGTTTAATTAGATTTCTGGCAGTGAAATGAGGAAAAAAACATCAACCTAAATGTATAGCCCCATTGGAAAATATAAATGGACTGTTTGAAAATGTGAATCACATTTTTATTTGGCGTACCCACGACGGCATTGTAGAGCAGTTTGGGAATCCCTGCTCTACAGGACGGCTGAGATAACATAGGCTAATGTGATTAGCATGAGGTTGTAAGTAACAAGAAAAATTCCCAGGACATAGACATATCTGAAATGGTCAGAAAGCTTAAATTCTTGTTAATCATACTGCACTGTCCAATTTACAGTAGCTATTACAGTGAAATAATACCGTGCTATTGTTTGAGGAGAGTGCAGTTATGAACTTGAAAATGTATTAATAAACCAATAAGGCACATTTGGGCAGTAATGATACAACATTTTGAACATAAATGCAATGTTTTATTGGATCAGTCTAAACTTTGCAAATACACTGCTATCATCTAGTGGACAATATCTGAATTGTGCCTGGGCTGGCATATCATTAAGGCCTTTCTTTCAAATCAAATCCAATTTTATTAGTCACATACACGGTTAGCAGATGTTAATGCGAGTGTTGCGAAATGCTTGTGTTTTTAGTTCCGACAATGCAGTAATATCTAACAACTAATTTAACAAATTCACACCAACTACCTTATACACACAAATTAAAAGGGATGAATAAGAATATGTACATACAAATATATGGATGAGCGACGGCCATGATTAAAAGCGGTGGTTTGCACTTTCAGTTTTGCGCAAATGCTGCCATCAATCCACGGTTTCTGGTTAGGAAAGATTTTAATAGTGGGTACAACTTCTCCAATGCACTTGCTTGTAAACTCACTAACCGAGTCAGCATATACATCAACGTTATTGTCTGAGGCTATCTGGAAAATATCCCAGTCCACGTGATTGAAGCAATCTTGAAGCGTGGAATCTGATTAGTCAGACCAGTGTTGGATAGACCTGAGCACGGGAGTTTCCTGTTTTAGTTTCTGCTATAGGCTGAGAGCAACAAAATGGAGTCGTGGTCAGATTTGCCGAAGGCAAGGCGGGGGAGGGCTTTGTATGCATCACGGAAGTTAGAGTAGCAATGATCCAGAATGCTACCAGCTCGTGTCACGCATTCGATATGCTATTAGAATTTAAATCAAATCCAAATAAAATGTTATTGGTCACATACACATGGTTAGCAGATGTTAATGTGAGTGTTGTGAAATGCTTGTGCTTCTAGTTCTGACCATGCAGTAAAATCTAACAAGTAATCTAACAATTTAGGAAGTCTTGTTCTCAGGTTAGCTTTGTTAAAATCCCCAGCTACAATAAATGATGCCTCAGGATGTATGGTTTCGAGTTTACATAGAGTCCGATAAAGTTCTTTCAGGGCCAACGAGGTCTCTGCTTGAGGGGGGGATATACACGGCTGTGACTATAATCGAAGATAATTATCTTGGAAGATAATGTGGTCAGCATTTGATTTTAAGGAATTCTAGGTCAGGTGAACAAAAGGACTTAAGTTCCTGTATGTTGTTGGGATTACACCATGAGTTGGTAATCATAAGGCATACACCCCGGCCCTTCTTCTTACCAGAGAAATGTTTGTTTCTGTCAGTGCGATGCATGAAGAAACCGGGTAGCTGTACCGACTCTGACAACATATCCCGAGTGAAACAGAGAATGTTACAATCTCTGTCTCTCTGGAAGGCAACTCGTGCTGTAGTTTTGTCCACCTTGTTATCTACAGATTGGACATTGGTGAGTAATATGCTCGGAAGCGGTGGATGGTGTGCTCACCTTCTGAGTCTGACCAGTAGGCCGCTCGGTCTGCCTCTCCTGTGGCGACCTCGTTGTTTTGGGTCGGCCTCTGGGATAAGATCCCATGTCCAGGGTGGAGATCCGAACAAAGGATTCGCTTTGGGAAAGACGTATTCCTGGTCGTAATGTTGGTAAGTTGACATGGCTTTTATATCCAATAGTTCTTCCCCCCTGTATGTAATAAGACTTAAGATTTTCTGGACTAACAATGTAAGAAAAAGTGAGTGCATTTCAAAGATGTTGGAAACAAAAAAACAAAAAAACCCATGTTTTTTTCTTTGTATTATCTTTTACCAGATCTAATGTGTTATATTCTCCTACACACATTTCCACAAACTTCAAAGTGTTTTCTTTCAAATGGTATTAAGAATATGCATATCCTTGCGTCAGGTCCTGAGTTACAGGCAGTTAGATTTGGGTATGTCATTTTGGGTGAAATTGAAAAAAAGGGGCAGATCCTTTTAACTCCCATCGAAATGTATCTTTTCCCTTAGGAATTGGTTGATGTACTTTGTGGATTTGGCACATTTCATGTTAATCTTATAATAATAGATATTTAATGTGTGAAGCATAAAGGGAATATCCTATAGAGGTTGGTATTAAAAATATAGAGTAATGTTTGGTAGACTGAAATTAAAACAATGCCTTCTAATAATGTGAATGGAAATATGTTGTTAGTGGTACTTGGATAGCCTTCTAATAAATGGCATGTTCTAGTCAGCGGGCGAAAGCGAGTCGTGCTCGCTGGGCTATGATAAGGGATCAGAACATGGTCCCAGTGAGAGAGTTAGTCGATATTCCTCCTACGTAGCAACAAATTAAGGGATGACACTCCTAGTGTGAGTGTACGGGAAAGGGGGATAGCTAGTCAGTTGTACAACTGAATGCATTCAACTGAAATGTGTCTTCCACATTTAACCTAACCCCTCTGAATCAGAGCGGTGTGGGGTGTTGAACAGTGGGCTAGTTGCCTTGCTCAGGGGCAGAACAACAGATTTTTACCTTGTCCGCTCGGGGATTCGATCCAGCAACCTTTCGGCACAGTCAGATGAAGCGATATGAGGAGGCTTATTCTGGAGTGTTATCCCATCTTTACTTTCCCTTAACCCACAGGAAGTGTGTATGTGAGAGAAGGTTGGAGTGGCAGAGAGAGTAGCTACTCATCCGCTTAAGGATGACAGCTTAAACGCCCCCAGGGGTCTCTGGCTGTTCAGGTCAACTGACAGGTCTGTGAGTGTGGGATGGAGGCTGGTATGTGTGGGTGGGTGGGTGGCAGAACACTACCAGTCTAAATTGAGTGAAATGATGTGTCAATAAGAAATATTACATTGTGTAACACACCAGAAGTGTTGCAGATGAAGAACGAGCAGAGCAACTCAACAACTGCAACTGTGGGATTTTGATTAACTGACATTTTTAGCATGGAAGGATCATTTCATGGATGGTTATCTGTCTGAGAAGGTTGTTAGTTCTGATAAAGACTGTCTACTTTGTTCCCACTGGTCTCTAAGGTGCTGTTCACCCCTAGTTCCCTTTCAGTCAGTCAACTTCAATACAACATACTATGGGGAGTCGCACTCTCACGACTTCAGTTGAAGGATCTACAATCATGCCTGACAAGGCCAATGAAATCCGCGCCTCGCTGGAAGTCCTGACTTCCACAGGTGATATGATGTCCATCCAGTTGGTATTCTGATGTCCATCCAGGTTGATTTCTATTTGACATATATTTTTAACTGTGCTGTTTCACAAAAGTTCTGAACCTAAATACATTTTACGGACACAGTATATTTCATATGAGTTATCTTGTTGTTATTAGTCCCAACCTTCAGCTCCATTCAACCACTCCCCATCTACAGTATATCACAAAAGTGAGTACACCTGTCACGCCCTGGTCTAAGTATTTTGTGTTTTTCTTCATGTATTGGGTCAGGCCAGGGTGTGGCATGGGGTTTTTGTATTGTGGTGTGTTTTGTCTTGGGGTTTTGGTGTGTATGTATCGGGATTGTAGCTAGTGGGGTTATCTAGCAAAGTCTATGGCTGTCTGGAGTGGTTCTCAATCAGAGGCAGGTGTTTATCGTTGTCTCTGATTGGGAACCATATTTAGGCAGCCATATTCTTTGAGTTTGTCGTGGGTGATTGTCCTTAGTGTCCTTGTTCCTAGCTTTGTTAGTTTTCACAAGTATAGGCTGTTTCGGTTTTCGTTTCGTTATTTACATTCTTTGTTTTGTTTTGTAGTGTTTGTGTTACTTCGTGTTTACGTTGTTCATTAAACATGGATCGCAATCTACACGCTGCATTTTGGTCCGACTCTCCTTCACACTTAGAAAACCGTAACAACACCCCTCACATTTTTGTAAATATTTGAGTGAGAGTGTGGCAGAGTCAGGAGTCAGACCTGAGCCAACTCTCCCTGTTTATCGTGAGGAGCCAAGGAGGAGACCAGAGCCGGTGTTGGAGGTGAGCGAAGCAGAGACTGTGAAGGAGTTAATGGGGAAATTGGAGGAGAGAGAAATGAGGGAGTTGCTGTGTTGGTGCTTTTTGCATGGAATTCGCCCGACGGAACGTGTCGGGGATTTGATGGCACCTGGGTCAGTGCTCCATACTCGTCCTGAGGTGCGTGTTAGTCAGCTGGTGAAGTTGGTGCCAGCCTCACGCATCAGGCCTCCTGTGCACATCCCTAGCCTTGCACGTCCTGTGCCAGCACTGCTCTCAAGATCTCCAGTACGCCTTCACGGTCTAGCCCATCCAGCTCCCCGCACCAGGCTTCTTGTGCGTGTTCTTGGTTCAGTACCACCAGTACCAGCACCACGCATCAGGCCTACAGTGCGCCTCGCCTCTCCAGCGCTGCCAGAGCCTTCCTCCTCTACAGCGCTGCTGGATTCTCCCGCATGTTTAGCGCAGCCAGAGCCTTCCTCCTCTCCTGCGCTGCCGGAGTCTCCCGCCTGTTCAGCGCTGCCAGAGCCTTCCTCCTCTCCTGCGCTGCCGGAGCCTCCCGCCTGTTCAGCGCTGCCAGAGCCTTCCTCCTCTACAGCGCTGCTGGATTCTCCCGCCTGTTTAGCGCAGCCAGAGCCTTCCTCCTCTCCTGCGCTGCCGGAGTCTCCCGCCTGTTCAGCGTAGCCAGCCTGCATGGAGCAGCCAGCGCAGCCAGCCTGCATGGAGCAGCCAGAGCTGCCAGCCTGCATGGAGCAGCCAGAGCTGCCAGCCTGCATGGAGCAGCCAGAGCTGCCAGCCTGCATGGAGCAGCCAGAGCTGCCAGCCTGCATGGAGCAGCCAGAGCTGTCAGCCTGCATGGAGCAGCCAGAGCTGTCAGCCTGCATGGAGCAGCCAGAGCTGTCAGTCTGCATGGAGCTGTCAGTCTGCAAGGAGCTGCCAGTCTGCAAGGAGCTGCCAGTCTGCACGGAGCCGCCAGAGCTGCCAGTCTGTAAGAAGCCGCCAGAGCTGTCAGCCTACATGGAGCAGCCAGAGCCGCCAGTCAGCATGGAGCAGCCAGAGCCGCCAGTCAGCATGGAGCAGCCAGATCTTTCAGTCTGCCAGGATCCGCCAGTCAGCCAGACTCTTCCAGATCTGCCAGTCAGCCAGACTCTTCCAGATCTGCCAGTCAGCCAGACTCTTCCAGATCTGCCAGTCAGCCAGACTCTTCCAGATCTGCCAGTCAGCCAGACTCTTCCAGATCTGCCAGTCAGCCAGACTCTTCCAGATCTGCCAGTCAGCCAGACTCTTCCAGATCTGCCAGTCAGCCAGACTCTTCCAGATCTGCCAGTCAGCCAGACTCTTCCAGGTCAGCCAGACTCTTCCAGATCCGCCAGACTCTTCCAGATCCGCCAGTCAGCCAGACTCTTCCAGATCCGCCAGTCAGCCAGACTCTTCCAGATCCGCCAGTCAGCCAGACTCTTCCAGATCTGCCAGTCAGCCAGACTCTTCCAGATCTGCCAGTCAGCCAGACTCTTCCAGATCCGCCAGTCAGCCAGACTCTTCCATATCCGCCAGTCAGCCAGACTCTTCCATATCCGCCAGTCAGCCAGACTCTTCCATATCCGCCAGTCAGCCAGACTCTTCCAGATCCGCCAGTCAGCCAGACTCTTCCAGATCTGCCAGTCAGCCAGACTCTTCCAGATCTGCCAGTCAGCCAGACTCTTCCAGATCTGCCAGTCAGCCAGACTCTTCCATATCCGCCAGTCAGCCAGACTCTTCCAGATCCGCCAGTCAGCCAGACTCTTCCAGATCCGCCAGTCAGCCAGACTCTTCCAGATCCGCCAGACTCTTCCAGATCCGCCAGACTCTTCCAGATCTGCCAGTCAGCCAGACTCTTCCAGATCTGCCAGTCAGCCAGACTCTTCCAGATCTGCCAGTCAGCCAGACTCTTCCAGATCCGCCAGTCAGCCAGACTCTTCCAGATCCGCCAGTCAGCCAGACTCTTCCAGATCCGCCAGTCAGCCAGACTCTTCCAGATCCGCCAGTCAGCCAGACTCTTCCAGATCCGCCAGACTCTTCCAGATCTGCCAGTCAGCCAGACTCTTCCAGATCTGCCAGTCAGCCAGACTCTTCCAGATCTGCCAGTCAGCCAGACTCTTCCATATCCGCCAGTCAGCCAGACTCTTCCATATCCGCCAGTCAGCCAGACTCTTCCAGATCCGCCAGTCAGCCAGACTCTTCCAGATCCGCCAGTCAGCCAGACTCTTCCAGATCCGCCAGACTCTTCCAGATCTGCCAGTCAGCCAGACTCTTCCAGATCTGCCAGTCAGCCAGACTCTTCCAGATCTGCCAGTCAGCCAGACTCTTCCAGATCTGCCAGTCAGCCAGACTCTTCCAGATCTGCCAGTCAGCCAGACTCTTCCAGATCTGCCAGTCAGCCAGACTCTTCCAGATCCGCCAGTCAGCCAGACTCTTCCAGATCCGCCAGTCAGCCGGGATCTGCCAGGATCCGCCAGTCGGCCAGGATCCGCCAGTCGGCCAGGATCCGCCAGATCCGCCAGTCAGCCAGGATCTGCCAGAATCTGCTGAAACCGCCAGTCAGACAGGATCTGCTGAAACCACCAGCCAGCCAGGATCTGGTAGATCTACCTACCTGCCTGAGCTTCCTCTCACTCCCGAGCTTCCTCTCACTCCCGAGCTTCCCCTCAGTCCCGAGCTGTCCATCAGTCCCGATCTGCTCCCCAGTCCAGTGGGGTTCTGGGTGAGGACTACTAGGCCATGGTCGGTGGCGAGGGTGGACTATCCAGGGACGCGAGGAGAGGGGACTAAGACATTGACTGAGTGGGTTCCACGTCCCGTGCCGGAGCCACCACCATGGATAGACGCCCACCCGGACCCTCCCTATTGTTTTGAGGTGCGTTCGGGAGTCCGCACCTTAGGGAGGGGAGGGGGGGGGGGGTTCTGTCACGCCCTGGTCGAAGTATTTTGTGTTTTTCTTCATGTATTGGGTCAGGCCAGGGTGTGGCATGGGGTTTTTGTATTGTGGTGTGTTTTGTCTTGGGGTTTTGGTGTGTGTGTATTGGGATTGTAGCTAGTGGGGTTATCTAACAAAGTCTATGGCTGTCTGGAGTGGTTCTCAATCAGAGGCAGGTGTTTATCGTTGTCTCTGATTGGGAACCATATTTAGGCAGCCATATTCTTTGAGTTTGTCGTGGGTGATTTGTCCTTGTTCCTAGCTTTGTTAGTTTTCACAAGTATAGGCTGTTTTCGTTTCGTTATTTACATTCTTTGTTTTGTAGTGTTTGTTACTTCGTGTTTACGTTGTTCATTAAACATGGATCGCAATCTACACGCTGCATTTTGGTCCGACTCTCCTTCACACCTAGAAAACCGTAACAACACCCCTCACATTTTTGTAAATATTTGAGTATATCTTTTCATGTGACAAAACTGAAGAAATGACACTTTGCTACAATGTAAAGTAGTGAGTGTACAGCTTGTATAACAGTGTAAATTTGCTGTCCCCTCAAAATAACTCAACACACAGCCATTCATTTCTAAACCGCTGGCAACAAAAGTGAGTACACCCCTAAGTGAAAATGTAATACTTGAGCTTGAGAACAGACCGATATAGGAGAGGTAATGACACAGGTAATTGAGTCCAGGTGAGTCCAATACATTTTTCAACTGTGCTGTGATGCTTCACAAAAGTTCAGAACCTTTCTATTCTCATCGCTTCTATAGATTGTAAATTAAAGAAAAAATGTTGCTAAAATTATTATTATACTATTGATCGATTGACTATGACTTTCAAAACCACCCAGTAATGCAGAGTTAGCTCTAAGTAAATGTTGCAATTCTTGGGCCATTCCTGGATCTGTGACCAAAAACAAGCTACATATGGACAGTACCAAATAAAAAGATCTAATGACAAATTTTTGCAGTAATGCTGCAATTAGTTGGTTGTAATAGCTGCATGTGTGGCATAACTCCACTGGTCCTATTTTATTATATCATTTACAAAGATTCTAACTTTTTAAAAACATTTTATAAAACATTTTATTTTTATAAATTATTTTTATAAATTAGTATGTTTGAGTTTAACGTCATATTTGTTGTATTATTAGTTCGGTCTTTTCTGAGGGATTAGACTGAAATTACAAACATCTTTCTATGGCTTGTTTTAAAAATAGCGATATTTTTGAGATTTATTTTTTTTATATATTTTTTTCAAATAAATGAAAGTGAGAGGTTGTAATCTGAATAAAGGAGAATGCCATTCTTGAACATGTGGTGAGACATTCTTACTAATCTGATAGCAAACCAGTTTGTATTTAAGTATAACTTTTGTATGACTGAAGCCTTTGTAAGGACCGATGGTGGAGTAGAGAAGCAGGTACAGGGAGTTGAACATTTAATGAGGAACAGACATAGAAAAAGACAGGATCAGAGTCAGCACACGGGTAACACAATGACATACGAACATTAATCCTAAAGCAGGGAACAGAGCTTGAGAACAGACAGATATAGGAGAGGTAATGACACAGGTAATTGAGTCCAGGTGAGTCCAATAACTGCTGATGTGCGTAATGATGGTGGCAGGAGTGCGTAATGCTGGGGAGCCTGGAACCTTCAGCCTTTAGTGAGAGGTCTAATGCTTTAATATTTAATAATTTCTGCCCTCCGAATTAATATTTATTATATAAATAGGCCCTTTTAATTTAGTTAATTTTGTCTTGCCATGAACATGAATTGTTAATGAATTATCAGCATACAATGACACCTTTGTTTTAAGACCTGGATTTCTAACCCTTTGATATTATTGTTGGATATGATTTTAACAGCTAACATTTCGATGGCAATAATAAAAAGATATGCTGATAGTGGACAACCTTGTTTTACTCCTCTTGACAGTTTAAGACTTTCTGAGAAGTAGCTGCTATTTACTATTTTCCATCTTGGGTTACTATACATAACTTTAACCCTTTTATGAGAGATTCTCCAGCATTGAAATATTCTAGGCATTTATATATAAACTCCAGTCTTACTTTATCAAAAGCCTTTTCAAAGTCATCTATGAATACCTGGCCTGGTTTCCCAGATTTTTCAAAGTGTTCTATTGTTTCCAGTACTAGTCTTATATTGCCTCCAATGTATCATCCATGTAAAAAACCTGTGTTTAGGATGAAAAATAACTGACAATACCATTTTAATTCTATGCAGTATGCATTTTGCTGCAATTTTTTGCATCACAACACTGAAGTGTAAGGGGCCTCCAATTTTTTTAATGGACTGGATCTTTATATTTACCACTTCACTCCTGTTTCAGTATAAATTAAATCAGAACTTCTTGTTGAGTGTCGAATCTACCATTTGTATAGGAGTGGTTAAACATGCTCATAACGGTCCTCTGAATATCTCAAAAAGGTTTAGTAAACAGTGCATTCGGGCATTTCAGACCCCTTGACTTTTTTCACATTTTGTTACGTTAGTCTTATTCTAAATACGATTTTAAAAAATGTTCCTCATCAGTCGACACACAATACCTCATAATGACAAAGCAAAAACAGATTCATTAAAATAAGACATAACTTATTTATATAAGTATTCAGACCTTTCGATATGAGACTCAATATTGAGCTCAAGTGCATCCTATTTCCATTGATCATGCTTGAGATGTTTCTACAACTTGATTGGAGTCCACAAGTGGTAAATACAATCGATTGGACATGATTTGGAAAGGCACACACCTGTCTATATAACATCCCACAGCGTATAGTGCATATCAGAGCAAAAACCATGTCATGAGGTTGAAGGAATTGTCTGTAGAGCTCAGAGACAGGGTTATGTCGAGGCACAGATCTGGGGAAGGGTACTAAAAAAATTCTGCAGCATTGAAGGTCCCCTAAGATCACAGTGGCCTCCATTCTTCTTAAATGGAAGAAGTTTGGAACCACCAAGACTATTCCTAGAGCTGGCCACCCGGACAAACTGAGCAATCGGGGGAGAAGGGCCTTGGTCAGGGAGGGTATATCAGGATGGCCAGCAGGAAGGGTACCGCATGAGGGAGGAGGATGTCTTCCCAGTAACGCACAGCATTGAAATTTTGTGCAATGACGACAAGCTCAGTCCAATGATGCTGTGACACACCTCCCCAGACCACGACGGACACTCCCACCTCCAAATCGTTCCCGCTCCAGAGTACAGGCCACGGTGCAACACTCATTCCTTCGACTATAAACGCGAATCTGTCCATCATCCCCAGGTGAGACAAAACGGCTACTCGTCAGTGAAGAGCACTTTTTGCCAGTCCTGTCTTGTCCAACGACGGTAGATTTGTGCCCATAGGAGATGTTGTTGCTGGTGATGTCTGGTTAGGACCTGCCTTACGAGAGGCCTACAAGCCATCAGTCCAGCCTCTCTCAGCCTATTGCGGACAGTCTGAGCACCGATTGAAGGATTGTGCATTCCTGGTGTAACTCGGGCAGTTGTTGTTGCCCTCCTGAACCTGTCCCGCAGTTGTGATGTTCGATGTACCGATCCTGTGCAGGTGTTACACGTGGTCTGCCACTGCGAGGACGATCAGCTGTCCATCCTGTCTCCCTGTACCGCTGTCTTAGGCATCTCACAGTACAGACATTGTAATTTATTGCCCTGGCCACATCTGCAGTCCTCATGCCTCCTTGCAGCAGGCCTAAGGCACGTTCACGCAGATGAGCAGGGACCCTGGGCATCCTTCTTTTGGTGTTTTTCAGAGTCAGTAGAAGGGCCTCTTTATTAGGGTCCTAGGTTTTCATAACTGTGACCTTAATTGGCTACCGTCTGTAAGCTGTTAGTGTCCTAACGACCGTTTCACAGGTGTATGTTCATTAATTGTTAATGGTTCATTGAACAAACATGGGAAACAGTGTTTAAACCCTTTACAATGAAGATCTGAAGTTATTTGGATTTTTAAGAATTATCATTGAAAGACAGGGTCCTGGATACGAGACGTTTCTTTTTTTGCTGAGTTGATAATTGTGTAGTTGTAATTTACTTTAACTATTGTTGTATTGTTTTGCTTATCTATATATTTTGATTACAATCCCTACCATGGCTACTATTGGGTGTTCCATTATTCGACTCCTCTATGGGAACTTTGTAATATGTAGAATAGCCATGGAGTCTCTAAACATGTTGTTATCAATATACAGTTTATTGACTACGAAAGCTACACGTTTCCTTCTAAATCTATTCTCCTTGAAGATTGGATACAGAACTTTGCTCCATTCTTCAATTTCCTTCGGGAACTGATTATTCATACCTATTTTCGTGCCAGCGAGTCTTTTACCCGAGGCTTTTAACCATTATTTTAACCATTATTTTAACTTTAAAGAAAGCTAATTTGGCAACGAATTTGTCCTCTGTCCAAAACAATGTACATGTTCGAGTTGGATTTTGTTGACAGCTTCGCATGGGATCTGACGCACTGTAAGAAATATTTCCTTCACCACATCTTCAGGATCTTCACCTTCTTTTTCATGGATACCAGTAAGTACCAGATTTTCTCTCATAGATCTTGTCTATGTGTCAAGTAAGGTTTCTCAGAAGGATGTTCTGCTTCAGTTCATTAACGTCAGTTTGAATCTTATGAGGCCCCTGTCACAGCTTTTTCGTCACTCACTCATTGCATACACTTCAAACAGACATGCATACCCCACCCAAACCACAAACAGATTTAATGCATCACTCATTTATGTATAGAGCCATGTCATCGTAGAATGCTCTGCCACCAGTGGTTACTCAGGCAAAACAAGTTTAGCTTTAATAAACTGATAAAGAATTTTATAAATTAAAGTGCCTTTACTCTTTCTAAATATCTAATTTAACTCTACTGTATATATGAATAGTTTGTAAATAGTATTTTAGTTTTCTCTTAGTGCCTTTCCAATAAAACTGTTTCTTTTGAATTTGATATAATATCTTATGTTCTTGTCTAACTGTTCTGTCATTTGTATTTGTACGTATTTTCTGGACCCCAGGAAGAGTAACTGCTGCATGTGCGGTAGCTAATGGGGATCCTAATCAACTAAACACACAGACGCGTTCCTAGGAAACTATTCAGTTTTTAGTTTTTTTACGTGTTATTTCTTACATTGGTACCCCAGGTCATCTTAGGTTTCATTACATACAGTCGAGAAGAACTACTGAATATAAGAACAGCGTCAAGTCACCATCAGTAAGACCAAGAATATGAGCGGATCGGATCCTGTGTTCTGCCTTTCACCCAGGAGAACGGAATGGATCCCAGCCTGCAACCCAAAACAACGACTTCGTAAAAGAGGCAAACGAAGCGGTCTTCTGGTCAGGCTCCGAAGACGGGCACATCGCGCGCCACTCCCTAGCATACTACTCGCCAATGTCCAGTCTCTTGACAACAAGGTTGATGAAATCCGAGCAAGGGTAGCATTCCAGAGGGACATCAGGGACTGTAACGTTCTTTGCTTCACGGAAACATGGCTCACTCGAGAGACGCTATCGGAGTCGGTGCAGCCAGCTGGTTTCTCCACGCATCGCGCCGACAGAAACAAACATCTTTCTGGTAAGAAGAGGGGCGGGGGCGTATGCTTTATGGTTAACGAGACGTGGTGTGGTCACAACAACATACAGGAACTCAAGTCCTTCTGTTCACCTGATTTAGAATTCCTCACAATCAAATGTCGACCGCATTATCTACCAAGAGAATTCTCTTCGATTATAATCACAGCCGTATATATTCCCCCCCCAAGCAGACACATCGATGGCTCTGAACGAACTTTATTTGACTCTTTGCAAACTGGAATCCATATATCCTGAGGCTGCATTCATTGTAGCTGGGGATTTTTACAAGGCTAATCTGAAAACAAGACTCCCTAAATTCTATCAGCATATCGATTGCGCAACCAGGGCTGGTAAAACCTTGGATCATTGCTATTCTAACTTCCGCAATGCATATAAGGCCCTCCCCCGCACTCCTTTCGGAAAAGCTGACCACGACTCCATTTTGTTGCTCCCTGCCTACAGACAGAAGCTAAAACAAGAAGCTCCCACGCTGAGGTCTGTTCAACACTGGTCCGACCAATCTGATTCCATGCTCCAAGACTGCTTCCATCACATGGACTGGGATATGTTTCGTATTGCGTCAGACCACAACATTGACGAATACGCTGATTCGGTGAGCGAGTTCATTAGAACAAAACCACATTATTTATCTCATATGTATACGTATATACTGTACTCTATATCATCTACTGCATCTTTATGTAATACATGTATCACTAGCCACTTTAAACTATGCCACTTTGTTTACATACTCATCTCATATGTACATACTGTACTCGATACCATCTACTGCATCTTGCCTATGCCGCTCTGTACCATCACTCATTCATATATCTTTATGTACATATTCTTTAGCCCTTTACACTTGTGTGTATAAGGTAGTAGTTTTGGAATTGTTAGCTAGATTACTCGTTGGTTATTACTGCATTGTCGGAACTAGAAGCACAAGCATTTCGCTACACTCGCATTAACATCTGCTAACCATGTGTATGTGACAAATAAAATTTGATTTGATTTGACATACACACATGATATATATTTTTTAGTAACATTATACAACTGCGAAACTATCACCAATTAAACCTGATGACATTACAGTGGATAAGATGAATAATAACATGTGTAAATATGTCTGCACCGTTGTGTCTTATATTCCATATCTTATATTCCACTCATCCTCTGTCTGAGATTTAGCCTACAGTAGATTATAATCAGAAATAATTCCCTGAACAAAGGAACCTCTGGTGGCTGAATGAATTACAAAGAAACAGCCCACACACACAAACACTCCTACATGCGCGCACACGCAAATGGGCACACACACCTACTGTATACACAAACACAGTTTAATTTAAGAGTAGTGTGTGTGTGTGTGTGTGTGTGTGTGTGTGTGTGTGTGACAGGCATGATTTGCCTGCCTTTTTAAAGTGGGCGGAGATGAGGTGGAATGTTGGTAACTTGGAAAAGAGAATGCAAGAGAAGATGCGAAAGAATAAGTAGTTCACACACTTGTTATATGCTCTGAAACTTTCCTTTCAGCTTGATTACAATACTATAGGCAGGAGCTGCATAGGGCTGCACAGTTGGGTCTTATCAAGGGGGTGCTGACGTTGGGGGGTGTGGTGGTACTTTAACTGTCGACTCAGCACAAAGAAAGAAGAGTAAAGCAAGTGGGAGAGAGGGGATACCTGTGTGACACGCTATAGTTACCGTGGAGATGAGACTCAGCAAGCAGCACTGATATGCTAATGAGGAGCTAGCGATGAGTTTAACTTTAACTCACTTTCTCTTATTCACTTTCTCTATCTCTCTTGCACTCACTCCTCTATCTCACTGTCTATCTACCCCACACTGTCTCCCTCTATTCCTTCAAAACCTGTTTCCACTCCATATCTCTATCCAATCTCTCTAGCCCTCTCATTCGGTCCCCCTCTGAAAACCCTAAGGAATTGGATTCTTTAACAATTTCCATTGCCTCAATTTGTCAGTCTCCTAAAACAACTTTCTTCAGGAGTGAAGACTTAACACGTTTACTTCTCTCTTTTTCTCATTGGTGAGCTCGATTGAGGAAATGTGTTTCACAGCTTTTTTTGAATTTGATGATAGCATTGTTAGAAAATAATGTTTGTGTGTGTGTTATATTTGACCTTTACCCAAAGGTAGTACGTCCTGCTTCTAACTAACAATCATCCTTCAATAGCAAAAATATGCAAATTAACATGTGTAATTATGATCATAACACTGGCATGCACACAGACACACACACAGCCTTGTGCTAGTGGGCCATGTTTGTTTAAAGTGTGTGTACGTGGGTGTTTGCAAGCTCGCTTGGTTGCACTTGAAAGTGAATTCTTATGCTATATAACTAGATCTCCATTAGCTTGGCAGCACCTTGTTCGCTTTTACGACAGACTCTAACTCACACATACACACTCCCTCTCTCCGGCTAACTCTGATCACACACACTTCCATTAGGAGTCACAAATCTGAAAAACACACCTACGCTATTCATCCACACATGTACGCGCACACACACAAACTATAAAACACGTCTTTATCTCCTAAGTTACGACCAGAGTGTGGTGTGTCATGAGTGCCCAGACCTGATTTACACCAACCTCTGCCCCTGACGCCCTCCTCTCACCCCCGGCCCACTCCCCTCTCAGCCCCCAGCTTCCACCCTCGAAAGTCTCTGTTGGCCAGATGACCACTGTCTCTCGCGCTCTCACTTTCTCCAAATTATATGAGTGTGACAGGTATCAAATCAAATCAAATCAAATCAAATTTATTTATATAGCCCTTCGTACATCAGCTGATATCTCAAAGTGCTGTACAGAAACCCAGCCTAAAACCCCAAACAGCAAGCAATGCAGGTGGAGAAGCACAGTGGCTAGGAAAAACTCCCTAGAAAGGCCAATACCTAGGAAGAAACCTAGAGAGGAACCAGGCTATGTGGGGTGGCCAGTCCTCTTCTGGCTGTGCCGGGTGGAGATTATAACAGAACATGGTCAAGATGTTCAATGTTCATAAATGACCAGCATGGTCGAATAATAATAAGGCAGAACAGTTGAAACTAGAGCAGCAGCACAGTCAGGTGGAAGTTGAAACTGGAGCAGCAGCATGGCCAGGTAGACTGGGGACAGCAAGGAGTCATCATGTCAGGTAGTC
The DNA here is from genome assembly GCF_002021735.2 of Oncorhynchus kisutch. NCBI lineage: Eukaryota > Metazoa > Chordata > Actinopteri > Salmoniformes > Salmonidae > Oncorhynchus > Oncorhynchus kisutch. The sequence continues at coordinate 59,132,600 of NC_034177.2, read as the reverse complement.
CTGGGGCATGGTCCTAGGGCTCAGGTCAGTTGAAACTGGAACAGCAGCATGGCCAGGTGGACTGGGGACAGCAAGGAGTCATCATGTCAGGTAGTCCTGGGGCATGGTCCTAGGGCTCAGGTCCTCCGAGAGAGAGAAAGAAAGAGAGAAGGAGAGAATTAGAGAACGCACACTTAGATTCACACAGGACACCGAATAGGACAGGAGAAGTACTCCAGATATAACAAACTGACCCCAGCCCCCCGACACATAAACTACTGCAGCATAAATACTGGAGGCTGAGACAGGAGGGGTCAGGAGACACTGTGGCCCCATCCGAGGACACCCCCGGACAGGGCCAAACAGGAAGGATATAACCCCACCCACTTTGCCAAAGCACAGCCCCCACACCACTAGAGGGATATCTTCAACCACCAACTTACCATCCTGAGACAAGGCTGAGTATAGCCCACAAAGATCTAGCCCCACAGTATCATCATCGCTGGTTACAAAAAGACATGATTTATCGTCAACAACATATGAATAATCATCAACAACAACAAGGATAATGGATTTAGTCATTCCAGAGCATGTAATTGGGCCAACATTAACCACCTGCTCAACGGCCCTCTTTCTCTCTCACTCTCTCACACACACACACACGGACTGATGCATTAAACATGTATTCTGTTTAACCTCCTACACTAAGCGATCTCTCTTTCTACCTGCTTCGCCCACATGTTATGCCACTCCTCCACTGACATCCACCTGAAAGTAGGAACCTTGTTCACCCTATGTCCTGGAACACAATATACAAAGAATTGAGGGAAAGAACTTTGAAAGTCTATTTCAGCCAACCAAGCTTTATAACTGAGGGAGGAAACTTTACAAACAAAATAATAATTATTGGCTTAAATGTGCATACATGTCTGTTAAGCCAAACAGCAGACGCAGTCATGCATGCACACGTGTGCCAGACAGAAGCTCATCAAAGTTATCCACTAATAGTACTGTTATTAATAGTGAAAACAGCAGTAGGTGTGTCTCCATAGCAACACAAAACTGATTAAAGATTAATTCTGGCAGAACTCTCCACCTGTTAGTAGGCTACACAGACACATCTTTCAAAAAGCCCTGGATTACCTCAAACATTGGAGAGCCATCACTTTGTAGCTGCAAAGTAAGAGTTAGAAAACTGCACAAGTATGGCCTTACACAAAAAAAATGTACCATGGTACAACATGTACTATGGTACTTTGATTCGTACCATGATACTAGTATGGTACTTTCACTTATACTAGGGTACAGTCTGAATCATGGAAAAGTACCATGGTTTTAGCCTTGAAGAATGATAGTACTACCAAGTTACTGCCATTGTACCTAAATATGACCATGTTATTGCATTGTTTATACCATGGTATAGTTCTGAATCATGGAAATGTACCATGGTTTTAACCATGCCACAGCGCCAACACCAATTACAATTTATAAAAAATGTAAAACTGAAATCACATTACCATACTTACCATACTGTAAGTATTCAGACCCTTTATTCAAAACTTTGTTGAAGCACCTTTGCTAGCGATTACAGCATTGAGTCTTCTTGGGTATGACGCTACAAGCTTGGCACACCTGTATTTGGGGTGTTATTCCCATTCTTCTCTGCGAATCCTCTCAAGCTCTGTCCGGTTGGATGGGAAGCATTGCTACACAGCTATTTTCAGGTCTCTCCAGAGATATTAGATCGGGTTCAAGTCCGGAGTGGCTGGTCCACTCAAGGACATTCAGAGACTTGACCCGAAGTCTCCCCTGCGTTGTCTTGGCTGTGTGCTTAGGGTCGTTGTCATGTTGGAAGGTGAAAATTCACCCCAGGTCCTGGGTGCTCTGGAGGTTTTCATCAAGGATCTCTCTATAATTTGCTCTGTTCATCTTTCCATCAATCTTGATTAGTCTCCAAGTCCCTACCATTGATAAACATTCCCACAGCTTGATACTGCCACCACCATGCTTCACCATAGGGCTGGTGCCAGGTTTCCTCCAGATGTGACGCTTGACATTCAGGCCAAAGATTTCAATCTTGGTTTCCTCATGGCAGAGAATCTTGTTTCTCATGATCTGAGAATCTTTAGGTGCCTTTTGGCAAACTGCAAGTGGGTTATTATTGTTATTGGGGACCTTCAATGCTGCAGATATGGTTTGGTACCCTTCTCCAAATCTGTGCATTGACACAATCCTGTCTTGGAGCTCTACGGAAAATTCCTTCGACCTCATGGCTTGGTTTTCGTCGGACATCCACTATCAACTGTGGGACCTTATATTGACTGGTGTGTCTTTCCAAATAATGTCCAATTAATTGAATTTACCACAAGTGGACTCCAATTAAGTTTTAGAAACATTTCAAGGATGATCAATGGAAACAGGATGCACCTGAGCTCAATTTCGAGTCTCATAGCAAAGGGTCTGAATACTTATGTAAATATGATATATAATTTTTTGTTTGATCATTTAGCAAAAAAAAAAAAAAAAAACTGTTTTCATTATGAGGTATTATGTGTAGATGGATGAGGATTTTTCTTTTATCCATTCCAGAATAAGGCTGTAATGTAACTAAATGTGGAAAAATTCGGAATACTTTCCAAATGCACTGTATTTAAAGTAAGAAAATGAAAACACATCACCATCATTAATGAGTCAAAATAAGAGCTGATGAAGATCTGGCTAGAATAAGAGATTTGGGCAAAAGTTGTGCCAGTCCTGGACAGACATGTATGCACGTTTAAGCCAATAATGATTGTTTTCTTTGTATTGTTTCCTCACTCAGTTCCCTTACAAAAATGTACCATGGTAGTACAATTTCAAAAATACCATAGTACTATCATGTTTTTTTGGTCACTACCTTGGCAGGACAATACCATGGCATTTGCACCAGCACCATGGTATTTTCTTGCCATGGTAGTGACCAAAAAATATGATAGTACCATGGTATTTTGTTCATTGTACTAGCATGGTACATTTTTGTAAAGAAACTGAGTGAGGAAACTTTACAAAGAAAGCAAAAATTGTAGACCTGCACCAGGCTGGGAAGACTGAATCTGCAATAGGTAAGCAGCTTGGTTTGAAGAAATCAACTGTGGGAGCAATTATTAGGAAATGGCAGACATATAAGACCACTGATAATCTCCCTCGATCTGGGGCTCCATGCAAGATCTCACCCCGTGGGGTCAAAATGATCACAAGAACGGTGAGCAAAAATCCCAGAACCACACGGGGGGACCTAGTGAATGACCTGCAGAGAGCTGGGACCAAAGTAACAAAGCCTACCATCAGTAACACACTACGCCGCCAGGGACTCAAATCCTGCAGTGCCAGACGTGTCCCCCTGCTTAAGCCAGTACAGGTCCAGGCCTGTCTGAAGTTTGCTAGGGAGCATTTGGATGATCCAGAAGAAGATTGGGAGAATGTCATATGGTCAGTAAAAACTCAACTCGTCGTGTTTGGAGGACAAAGAATGCTGAGTTGCATCCAAAGAACACCATACCTACTCTGAAGCATGGGGGTGGAAACATCATGCTTTGGGGCTGTTTTTCTGCAAAGGGACCAGGACGACTGATCCGTGTAAAGGAAAGAATGAATGGGGCCATGTATCGTGAGATTTTGAGTGAAAACCTCCTTCCATCAGCAAGGTCATTGAAGATGAAACGTGGCTGGGTCTTTCAGCATGACAATGATCCCAAACACACCGCCCGGGCAATGAAGGAGTGGCTTCGTAAGAAGCATTTCAAGGTCCTGGAGTGGTCTAGCCAAACTCCAGATCTCAACCCCATAGAAAATCTTTGGAGGGAGTTGAAAGTCAGTGTTGCCCAGCAACAGCCCCTAAACACCACTGCTCTAGAGGAGATCAGCATGGAGGAATGGGCCAAAATACCAGCAACAGTGTGTGAAAACCTTGTGAAGACTTACCTAAAACATTTGACCTCTGTCATTGCCAATAAAGGGTATATAACAAAGTATTGAGATAAACTTTTGTTATTGACCAAATACTTATTTTCCACCATAATTTGCAAATACATTCATAAAAAAAATTGTTTTTCTCATTTTGTCTGTCATAGTTAAAGTTTACCTATGATGAAAATTACAGGCCTCTCTCATCCTTTTAAGTGGGATAACTTGCACAATATGTGGCTGACTAAATACTTTTTTGCCCCACTGTACATGTCTGTCCAGCGAAACAACAAACACACACAGACGCAGTGACGAATGCAAATGTACACACACACACACACACACACACACAGAGAAGCCCTTCAAAGTTATGCACTAATCGTACTGTTATTAAAAGATAAAACAGCAGTATGTCTCCATAGCAACACAACACTGATTTAAAGAATAATTCTGGCAGAACTATCTCCACTTGTTAGTAGGCTACACAGACACATCTTTCAAAAAGCCCTGTATTACCTTGAACATTGGAGACCCATCACTTTGTAGCTGCAAAGTAAAAGTTAGAAGACTGCACAGGTACAGGTACAGCCAGCAAGTACAAGATATACAAATATGACAATAAATTGTCAGGGGTCAAGACAACGCTGTCTTATTTCAAGCAGATTAAGTTCTCTGATCGTAGAGGAAACACCTCCTGCCAGCACCTGTGTCAGCCTCAAAAAGAGAGTCCTATTAAAAAGGTGTCATTTTCTCTCCCTCCATCTCTCCTTTTCCTTCTCCACCCAGTAGCAGTAATGCCTAATCAGAAAACAATCTCTCCTCTTTATGAATTTCAGACATTAGTTTTGTCACACTGTCATGATGGAGCATCACCTGTGTGTGTGTGTGTGGGTGTGTGGGTGTGTGTGTGTGTTTACCATTACCGTGGCCATAACCAAAGTGCCAGCAATTGAGCTCTCTAAATCTAATTGTGGTCGTGAGCAACCGTTGACACAGCACAGGAAATTGATGAGGCTATTAAATCCAGCTAGGTCGCACCACTTGCAAAGCTAAATCCAACGTCTGTCCAGGTCCACTGAATGTCGGGAGATGCCGCCAATACCGGCCACTAAAGGCCAAAAAAAACAAGTGCCCCACACTGGGACTGAAACTGCAGCCTTCAGAGCTCACACCACTCTGCCATCCCCATCCATAACACTATAGCAAGCCGCGAGCATACATTGCTAGGCACTTATTTAAAAAAATGTTTTAACCCTATCCCAAACCTTCGCCCTTAACTTAACCTGTCGGAATTAATGCATAAATGTCCCAGAACGTCGGAAGATGAAGTCAGACTGGCGAAGCAGACTGAACACACTACACAGGTGTGAGTGCGGGAGGGTTTGTGTATATGTGTGAGAGTGTGTGTTAACCCAGGTGCACTTTAAAGTGGCCGAGTTGTGCATAAATAAACGTTGCAAAGTACAGAATGTTAAGACGATGCTTCCTTACTATGCCTGTGATATTTCGGTCACGTCGACATTGTCTTCTCTCCACTTCGGGGCAGCAAGCTGCTTCACTTCTCAGTTTCACTCTCACATGAGCTAACTATCCTCTCCTTCTCTCTCTCTCTCTATGGTTATGGCCACACTCTCCTTTTCTTTTCCTTTCTCTGTCTCTCTCTTAAAATCAAATAAACCAAATCAAATAAAGATGGGTCATTAAAAAAAGTCAGTCTCAATCTCCCCCTTCTCATGACCCTCATCCACCTTTCCCTCTCTCGCTCACTCCATTCGTCTCTTCTGCTCTCCCTTAACACAACCCTTATTCATAATCTATCTCTCCATCACCTATCACAATCTCCCGCTCTCTTCTCTTGACTCTGATCTGCGTTGGCATTATCTCCAATGTTAAGACATTAATGCAGACCACCCCAGCTTATTTATCAATATTAGCACGCTGTTTAATGGACCAATTAAGTGCTAACTGGTTAGTCATTGAAAACGCTTGATTGAATAAACATGTTTGTGTCTGTTAGACCACGACTCTTGGTAGAGACAGACAATCATGACAGGCCTAGGGGGCAAGGAAGTTAGGATCAAAGAATGGCATTGCAGTGTCCTGTCTTCTCTATTCCTTTCCTCTCAGTCCCTCACTCCTCTACCACCCTCCAGTCATCCACCCAAGGGATTGTGGGGGATTAGCCTTCTCAGTAGAGAAGTAGAGGGTAACAGAACCACAATACATTATAGATCCTCCTTTTCCTCCTCCAGTCTCTCGATATCCCTATTTCTTCTTCTCTATCCATCTCTCTCTCCTCTCCCTCCCTCTCTCCCACATCACTCTCACCACTGATTGCTTTCACAACTAATCCCCTGTTTTTGTCGGCTCTAAATTTGACACCAAATTGTGTTTGTGTACTCTGGCTGGCCTCTGTCTTTCCCCTCCCCTCCTGCGCTCTCTCCCTCTCTCAATATTTTAAGAGGCTGAGGTTGAGACCCACAAGCCAAGACAAACTGTAGTTGGTTAAATAAATCGGTGACATTCGACTGTATAGATGTTAGATACTTCTCTGTCATAACAACAGCACAGTAAACGAGAAGGTAGTGAGCTAGTTAAACAGCAACGTTTATACACGTTTATTGTTTTTGGTTCTCTATCAATCTCCCCAAGCGCCCGGCTTGGTTATTACAGTTCAGGGAGTGATATAAGATTTGGGTGGAGAGAAATAATTGGCCAGCCTCTGCGACCAGATATCAACACATAAATCTACAGACGGATCAATATAGGCTCATTTATCAAACTGATCAGATATGAGCCCTGGTATGTGTGTGTTTGTGTGAGTGCGTGTGCCCAATAGCATGGGCTCTAAATCACAGTCTGTGCGATCACAGGAATGTGTGTGTCATGTACACCAGTCAATAGCTATCAGTTCTCACATGTAAGACTTTAATTTGGAGAAAGAGCTGACTGTCTATACAAAATCCCGCTGAAGATTAAGTAAGGGATAAACGCTGACGCTCTGTGCGTGTCTTGCCGCCTCCGTCCATTAGTTCCTGATAATGTGCAGAGAGGAGGAGTTTATCGTGCTTATACCACGGGTGCCAACCATACATAAGCACATTGGGGGGGGGGGGTGTATATCCTGGCGAGATTAAGGCGACCTCTTCCTTCCATTAATAAGATGGATGATCTCCGATCGCGGATTTGCTACCAACAGGGCTCTCGTAACTGCAATATTCTCTGCTTTTCTGAAACAAGATACCCCCATGGCTATCCAACTCAAATGGATTCTCCATTTCTCGTCACTTTGCAGACAGGACAGTGGAGTCAGGGAAATCAAGAGGGCGAGGGATTTGCATCTTTTTTAAACAACTGGTGTGCTGACTCAAGCGTGGGAAAAGTGTCATGTTCGCCGTCTTGGAATACCTGATGGTCAAATGCTGACCCTTCTACCTCCCAAGGGAGTTTTCATTTGTTATCGTGACTGTTGTATACATCTTGTATACATGCAACGACAAGAAAAATAACTAGCTGGCACTTAACGAACTGTACGAGGCTATAAACAAGCAGAAAAACGTACCTTTACTTTTCTGATGCCAACGATTGTAATTCCGTGTCATTAAGACATGTGATGCCCAACTTCCATCAACATGTCTCCTTCACCTCTAGGGGCGATAAAGTTATAGACCACTATTATTCTACCCACAAGCAAGCATACAAGGCCCTCCCTCGTCCACCCTTTGGCAAATCAGATCAAGACTCCGTACTCCTGCTTCCTGTTTATAAGCAGAAGCTCCCGTGACTCGCTCTGTCGGGAAATGGTCACCAGAATCAGAGATTATGCTACACTGCTTTACTAGTGCTGATTGGAATATGTTTTGAGACTCTGCCGATAAAATCGACGAGCTGGCAAACTCCGTCAACGCTTCACTAAGAAATGCATCGGCGACGTTGTGCCCACAGTGAACGTTCACTGCCTTCCCAATCACACCTTGGTTAACAGAGGTTGGCGCTAAACCAAAGGACAGGGCTACCGCACACAGAGCTATCGCAGACAGCAATGAGGCAACAGCTGAAGACACAAACAAGTCCAAGAATTCCTGCTATGACCGCCACAGAGTCATCAAACTAGCAAAAGGACAATATATTAAAAAGGTGGAATCATATTACACATGCTATGACACCCGCTGCATGTAATTGTGGTTGTGTTTATTATGGAATTCAAATAAAACCAAATTGTATTTGTCCCATGACCTGAATACAACATGTGTAGTAGACCTTACAGTGAAATGCTTACTTAACCAACAATGCAGATTTAAGAAAATACCTTAAAGTAATAACAAATAATTAAGGAGCAGCAGTAAACAACAATAGCTGGGCTATATACAGGGTTAGCGTTAGGGTTCCGGTGTTGAGGTAATCATGGTAATTATGTACATGCAGGTAGGGTTATTAAAGTGGCTATGCATATAATAACAGAGTAGCAGCAGCGTTAGGAGGGGGGGTGCAAATAGTCTGGGTAGCCGTTTGATTAGCTGTTCAGAAGTCATATGGTTTGAGGGTAGAAGCTGTTTAAAAGCCTCTTGGACCTAGACTTGGCGCTCCGATAACACGTGCCGTGTGGTAGCAGAGGGAACATTCTATGACTTGGGTGGCTGGAGACTTTCACAATTTTTAGGTCCTTCCTCTGACATCGCGTGGTAGAGGTCCTGGATGGCAGGAAGCTTGGCCCCGGTGACGTCCTGGGCTGTATGCACTACCATCTGTAGTGCCTTGCGGTCGAAGCCCGAGCAGTTGCCATACCAGGCAGTGATGCAACCCGTCAGGATACTCTCGATGGTGCAGCTGTAAAACCTTTTGAGGATCTGAGGACCCATGCCGAATCTTTTCAGCCTCCTGGGGGGGAATAGGTTCTGTCGTGCCCTCTTCACGACTGTCTTGATGTGCTTGTACCATGTTCGTTTTTTGGTGATGTGGACACCAAGGAACTTGAAGCTCTCAACTGCTCCACTACAGCCCCATCGATGAGAATCTGGGCGTGCTCAGTCCTCCCTTTCCTATAGTCCACAATCATCTCCTTTGTCTTGATCACATTGAGGGAGAGGTTGTTGTCCTTGCACCACACGGTCAGGTCTCCGGCCTCCTCCCTATAGGCTGGTCTCATCGTTGTCGGTGATCAGGCCTACTACTGTTGTGTCATCAGCAAACTTAATGATGGTGTTGGAGTTGTGCCTGGTCATGTAGTCATGAGTGAACAGGGTGTACATGAGGAGGGGACTGAGCACGCACCCCTGAGTGGTCCCCGTGCTGAGGATCAGGGTGGCGGATGTGTTGTTACCTACCCTTACCACCTGGGGGCGGCCCGTCAGGAAGTCTTGAATCCAGTTGCAGAGGGAGGTGTTTAGTCCCAGGGTCCTGAGCTTATTGATGAGCTTTGAGGGCACTATGGTGTTGAACGCTGAGCTGTAGTCAATGAATAGCATTCTCACATAGGTGTTCCTTTTGTCTAGGTGGGAAAGGGCATTGTGGAGTGCCATAGAGATTGCATCATCTGTGGATCTGTTTGTGCGGTTTGCCAATTGGAGTGGGTCTAAGGTTTCTGGGATAATGGTGTTGATGTGAGCCAGCCTTTCAAAGCATTTCATGGCTACAGACGTGTTGGTATTACAGACAGACAAGGAGAGGTTGAAAATGTCAATGAAGACACTTGCCAGTAGGTCAGCGCATGCTCGGAGTACACGTCGTGGTAATCCGTCTGGTCCAGCGGCCTTGTGAATGTTGGCCTGTTTAAAGGTCTTATTCACATTGGCTGTGGAGAGTGTGATAACACAGGCATCCGGATCAGCTGATGCTCTCATGCATGTTTCAGTGTTACTTGCCTCGAAGCGAGCATAGAAGTTAATTAGCTCGTCTGGTAGGCTCGTGTCACGGGCAGCTCTCGGTTGTGCTTCCCTTTGTAGTCTGTAATAGTTTGCAAGCCCTGGTACATCCGGTGAGCGTCGGAGCCGGTGTAGTACAATTCAATCTTAGTCCTGTACTGATGCTTTGCCTGTTTGAATTACACTACATACAATTTCAAATATATTTCATAACACTTTACCCAATACATTTAGTGTGTTCTCTCAGGCCACTACTACACAGTTACAATACAACATCCATGTATACGTGTGTGTCTTATCATGTATATGTGTATCTGTTTCTGTGTGTGTGTGTGTGTGTGTCTTTTTACAGTACCTGCTGTTCCATAAGATGTATTTGTATGTGTTTTTTAAAAGCTGATTCTACTGCTTGATTCAGTTACCTGATGTGGTATAGAGTTCCATGTAGGCTCCCATAGTACTGTGCGCATCCCATAGTCTGTTCTTGACTTGTTGATTGTGAAGAGACCTTTGACATGTCTCGTGGGGTATACATGGGTGTCCAGGCTGTGTGATAGTATTTTAAACAGACACCTCGGTGCATTCAGAATGTCAACACGTCTTACAAAAACAAGTAGTGATGAAGTCAATCTCTCCTCCACTTTGAGCCACGAGAGATTGACATGTATATTATTGTTAGCTCTCCGTGTATAACTAAGGGCCAGCTGTGCTGCCCTGTTCTGAGCCAATTCTAATTTTCTGAGGTCTCTCTTTGCGGCACCTGACCACACAACTGAACAGTAGTCCAGGTGCGACAAAACTAGAGGACCAGCCTTATTGACAGTGTTGTTAAAAGGTAGAGCAGCCCCTTACTATGGACATACAACAGTAGCTAAGATGAGGAGAAGTATCAGCATCACTTGACCATGACAGTTTAGAATCCTTAATCCAAGCAGTTTAGTCACCTCAACTTGCTCAATTTACACATTATGTATTACAAGATTCAGCTCAGGTTTAGGGTTTAGTGAATGTTTTGTCCCAAATTACAATGCTTTTAGTTTTGAAATATTTAGGACTAACTTATTTTTTGACACTCATTCTGTAACTAACTGCAGCTCTAAGTTAAGAGCATGGGGCCAGTATCTGAAAGATCGCTGGTTTGAATCCCCAAGCCGGCAAGGTAGAGAAGTCTGCCGTTCTGCCCTCGAGTAAGGCAGTTAACCCCCAACAGCTGCTCCCCGAGTGCAGATGATGTTGATTAAGGCAGCCCCCTGCACCTCTGATTCAGAGGGGTTTGGTCAAATGTGGAAGACACGTTTTGGTTGAATGTATTCAGTTGTGCAACTGACTAGGTAGGTATCCCCTTTCCAGTCATCACCTAGGGGCTCATATTCACCTTCTTAGGGCACTCATGAAGGAGACAAATGCACATGGTAAACGAATCAAGCTTCTGTCAAAAGAAACAGAAAACACACCTCTCTTAAAGGGGAAATCATAATGAGTGATAGAACACACCTGAGTGTCATACTTGTCTCTAGGACGGTCTCTGCCGCCCTCTGGTGACAGGTGGAACCATGACTCCACCCCCTTCAGGAAGCAACTCCAACCGCAAGCCCCGTGTTTCCGAAGGCAAAGTGGTGCGTGGGTAAACCAGGACAAAGCCATATTACAACCGACGTTATGATATTACGTTGTGTGCTTTATCACCAGTTAGAAATTAATTCATGCGCCACAGTAATATTTAAGACCGGTAAGCCTTATATTGTTTCGAAGACACCTTTCCAAAAGACAGCAGTCACACAGTGGCAGAATAAATTCGATACGTTTGTGTTTCATCACAGTTAAAACTGGAGAGCAACATCTGTCAGGTCATGTCCAAACTGTTAAATTGCATGTAACAAACAGTTGTATGGTCAAATGCAAGTTAATGTTAGTTGGGCAAGTTAATTTCAACATAGGTTTGCTCAACTTGTAATTAGTCCTCATTAATAAAAATCAGAAGCAGCAAGATGACAATAATGGGAAATACAACCCAAAAATGCACTTCAACTTTGACATGTTGTCGTAGGCTAACTATAGGTAAAAGCCACAGAATACTGATGTTAACCTGTGGTAATCCCAAGATTAAAGCAGAGCACACCTAACTATTTATTCAGGACCACAGACAGTTGATGCGAGTCAGAACAAAGAAAATTGTAGCGCTACCTCTACTATTTCAGCAACACCAGCTGGGCAGTGAGCATATTTATATTCATCACAATGTGCAACTAAGAATTCATCTGTGCAGAATATAGTCCAGAATAGGTTAATAGTTAAGTATTGAAATATTGCAGTGAAGATGGCAGCAATCAGCAGCATGTTTAATTCCGAAATAAGATGATTAATTGAATATTTCAATCATGACGTTCATATGGAAAGTGGAAAACAGTTAACGTTGAAAAATTAAATGTCACTCCAATGGAATGGAATGTACACTTTATTTGTATACAACATTTCATAAAATACAATTTATTAAATTGTGAAGGTATTTCCAAAAAGTTAGCACTGGTGCTCCCTGTGTAACCCTAATATTGAGTAGGCCCCAATCAGAACACCAAAAAAATGTGTGGATGGATACAGTACCAAAGCCAAGAATCATACCCTTTTTTCAATTTTTGCCTGAAATGACATACCCAAATTTAACTGCCTATAGCTCAGGACCTGAAGCAAGGATATGAATATTTTTGATACCATTTGAAAAGAAACACTTTGAAGTTTGTGGAAATGTGAAATTAATGTAAGAGAATAATACACATTAGATCTGGTAAAATATAATAGAAACATCATCTTTGAAATGCCAGAGAAAGGCCATACTTTCAGATAAGAGTGTAGGTGTAATTTAGATTTTGTGTGTGTGCAAGGTTTCAGTGAAGAATTACATTACTGCACAATATTTTATATCAAGTCTGCAGTTTCCCTAAATTTGCCAAATTGATGCATTTTCAAGTACATACATAAAAAAAAATGTTAACCTATATTTAACTAGGCAAGTCAGTTAAGTACAAATGATTATTTACAATGACAGCCTACCAGGGAACAGTGGGTTAACTCCCTTGTTCTAGGGCAGAATGGCAGATTTGAACCTTGACAGCTCATGGATTCGATCCAGCAACCTTTCAGTTACTGGCCCAACACTCCAACCACTAGACACCATCCCCAATGTGTAGCGCACATACCTATAGAGAACAAAAAAATGCTATGGTAAAACAATTTTTTAAGTTTAGACACTCCCAGGAAAGTCATACAGTTGAAGTCGGAAGTTTACATACACCTTAGCCAAATACATTTAAACTAGGTTTTTGACAATTCCTGACATTTAGGATCACCACTTTATTTTAAGAATGTGAAATGTCAGAATAATATTAGAGAGGATGATTTATTTGAGCTTTTATTTCTTTCATCACATTCCCAGTGGGGCAAAAGTTTACATACACTCAATTAGTATTTGGTAGCATTGCCTTTAAATTGTTTAAGTTGGATCAAACATTTTGGGTAGCCTTCCACAAGCTTCCCACAATAAGTTGGGTGAATTTTGGCCCATTCCTCCTGAAAGATCTGTGGTAACTGAGTCAGGTTGTCACGTTCGTTGAATGAAGGAGACCAAGGCACAGCGTGATGTGAATACATTATTATATTTATTAACGAAGAAACACTAAACGAACGTGACGCTAGACAAACAAGTGCAGACACAGGCAACTAACCAAAGACAATAACCCACGAAATACCCAAGGAATATGGCTGCCTAAATATGGTTCCAATATAAACAGCTGCCTCTAATTGAGAACCAATCTAGGCAACCATAGACATACATAACACCTAGACTAGTAAACACCCATAGACATAAAAAAAAATAGACAGGGCCAAAAACACATACACCACCCATGTCACACCCTGACCTAAACAAAATAATAAAGAAAACAAAGAATACTAAGGTCAGGGCATGACACAGGTTTATAGGCCTCCTTAATTGCAAACGCATTTTCAGTTCTGCCTACAAATTGTCTATAGGATTGTATAGATTGATGGCCACTCCAATACCATGACTTTGTTGTTCTTAAGCCTCTTTTTTTTATTATTTTATTTTGCTCCTTTGCACCCCATTATTTTTTATTTCTACTTTGCACATTCTTCCATTGCAAAACTACCATTCCAGTATTTTACTTGCTATATTGTATTTACTTTGCCATCATGGCCTTTTTTGCCTTTACCTCCCTTCTCACCTCATTTGCTCACATTGTATATAGACTTGTTTATACTGCATTATTGACTGTATGTTTGTTTTTACTCCATGTGTAACTCTGTGTCGTTTTATCTGTCGAACTGCTTTGCTTTATCTTGGCCAGGTCGCAATTGTAAATGAGAACTTGTTCTCAACTTGCCTACCTGGTTAAATAAAGGTAAAATAAAATAAAATAAAAGCCATTTTGCCACAACTTTGGAAGTATGCACTGTCCATTTGGAAGACCCATTTGCGACCAAGTTCCACATAATTTTCCATCCTCATGATACCATCTATTTTGTGAAGTGCACCAGTCCCTGCTGCAGCAAAGCACCCCCAGAACATGATGCTGCCACCCCCGTGCTTCACTGTTGGGATGGTGTCCTACGGCTTGCAAGCCTCCCCCTTTTTCCTCCAAACATAACGATGGTCATTATGGCCAAACAGTTCTATTTTTGTTTCATCAGACCCGAGGACTTTTCTCCAAAAAGTACAATATTTTTTTCCCATATGCAGTTGCAAACCTTAGTCTGGCTTTTTTATGGCGATTTTGGAGCAGTGGCTTCTTCCTTGCTGAGCAGACTTTCAGGTTTTGTCGATATAGGACTCGACTTTACTGTGGATATAGATACTTTGTACCTGTTTGCTCCAGCATCTTCACAAGGTGTTCTGGGATTGATTGCCACTTTTCACAACCAAAGTACGTTCATCTCTAGGAGACAGAATACGTCGCCTTCCTGAGCGGTATGACGGCTTCGTGGTCCCATGGTGTTTATACTTGCGTACTATTGTTTGTACAGATGAACGTGGTACCTCCAGGCTTTTGGAAATTGCTCCCAAGGATGAACCAGACTTGTGGAGGTCTTCAATTTTTTTAAAGATTTATTTTGATTTCCCCATGATGTTAAGCAAAGAGGCACTGCATTTGAAGGTAGGCCTTGAAATACATTTCCAATTGACTCAAATTATGTCAATTAGCCAGAAGCTTCTAAAGCCATTACATCATTTTCTGGAATTTTCCAAGCTGTTTAAAGGCACAGTAAATTTAGTGTACAGTATGTAAACTTCTGACCCACTGGAATTGTGATACAGTGAACTATAAGTGAAATAATATGCCTGTTAACAATTGCTGGAAAAATGACTTGTTATGCACAAAGTAGATGTCCTAACCGACTTGTCAAAACTATAGTTTGTTAACAAGAAATTTGTGGAGTGGAGGAAAAACTAGTTTTAACCTAGGTGTATGTAAACTTCCAACTTCAACTGTACATGATGGATCATTAGCTTCTACACTAACTTTCCCACATCTAGATGGCCGGGCGGGGTGGGTGTTGAGCCGGAGACAGCAGTGGGGTCAAACTGTAGAACCCAGTTCCTACATTTGAACAAAACTATACTACATTATTTACCTTCAGAGGTGTATCATACCAGTTGCTGTGATACATTTTTTGTTGTTGTTGTGCACTCTCCTCAAACAATAGCATGGTATTGTTTCACTGTAATAGCTACTGTTATTGGACACTGCAGTTTGATTAACAATAATTAAACTTTCTGCCCATTTAAGACATGACTATGTCCCGGAAAGTTGGCTGTTGTATACAAAATCATTCTAGTCACATTAGCAACAACCATCACGGTATAGCGACACTCATCCCGTAGAGGCTAAACTTAACCCTTGTGTAGTCTTAACATTCTGTATACTCCCCTTGTCCTAAGGGTAAAAAAAGACCCTCCTTCACTAAACGCCTGAAATTAAGTAGGTTCATTGAATTTTAAACCCCAAATCTATTTTTCATGAAGAAACAACCTGCCATTCTTCACAAACGTTGTGAAAATCTGGGTTTTCCTTCTTCACAATGCAGAAAGACATGTAATGCATTTAATTAGTGGACACCACTCATTTTTATTACAACACACCTGTCATAATTGTTTTCTTTACTAAAGTAGATGTTTATTATTGTTATTGTTGCTTAAGGTACTGCATAGGTGTAAACATACATTTTTGAGCAAGAGATAGCAATTGTATAGCCCAAGAAAGTAGCAGAAATGTGTAGAAGTAGTTTTGAATGCTTTGTATTGAAAGGAAACAAGAACAGTCTTGATCTTATTTGGCAACATAGTGATATATTGTTAGACTGAACAATGAGGAATTCAACTACAAAATAGTAGTCTTCTCCCATTTATTTTACCATTGCCACCCACCCACAAGGTGTATAAACACAAACAATAACTAGGAATAAGATAATAGATGCAAAACAAAAATGTGAAAAACATAAATCAATCAACTGTAATTAGCACATGTAGGACAATATGCAAGTGTGTGTGTGTGCACGGGCATGTGCAGCACAAGGTATTTGTTTTACAGTCCTTCTTTGGATGGCAGAATTGCCATCTTCTCCTCTTGCCTGCCCCAGCTGCAGCCTCAGGTGGATCAGGATAATATTCAGCCCCCTGAACAGCTTTAACAAGTGCTGTAGAGGCTGCTGTGTAGGGGAGGCGCTCCCTTCTTTGAATATGTGGGGTTACAAGTGCCTTTCCCAACAGCTCCAGGAACACCCTCCTCTTGTTCCGCTTATCAGGTATCCAGATAGAGTTGATCTTGTTCCATATCAAGAAGGCATTGTATGAGGACACATCAATGATTTTATGGAAGATGACCAGTGGCCAGTCTGCAGTCATCATCCTGCAGCTGTAAGTTCCAATCACCTTGTCCAGGTTGCCCACGCCTCCTTTGTTGTGGTTGTAGTCCAGGATCATGGCTGGCTTCCTGTCCTCATGATCACCGATCTCAACCGTTTTGTGCATTGTGCTCAGGAGGACCACATTCTTGTTCCTCTTTGGGAGGTAAGAAACTAGAGTGGTGGTGAAGGCAAACTTTGATGAGAAGGCCTCTCTTCCCCTTGTTGCGAGGCGTGCAGGGGGAGCTCAGGCTTGCTCTTTCTAACTGTGCAAACCATGCTGATCTGCCTCTTCAGGAGCTGCTGGCTGAGTTCATAAGAGGTGAAGACAATGTCACACGTGACATTGTGCCCCCTCAGTCCGTCTGTCACATCAAGCACAACCTGCATCCCCTGGTTCTTCTGCATCCCCGGCTTCCCTGTGTAGACTTGCATCTTTCAAGCGTAGTTGGATTGTCCATCCCAGGCCACGCATATCTTGATGCCATACTTTGCTGGCTTGCTGGGCATATACTGCCGGAAAGGACAGCGACATTTTGACAAAAGAGATCACTATCAGTAATTAGTATCAGTAGCACAGAAAACAATCACATAAATCAATTATATTACAGCAATACATAATAAATTGAACAGTGAAAATACTTACAATACAGATATGAAAATAAAAATGTACCTCTGAATGGAACCTGTTGCTCATCCACTGTTACTTCAGGCCCAGGGTTGTAGAGGTATGACAGACACCCACGTATCCCAGACCTCTCTGATGGCCACCAGTTTGTCTCTCACACTTCTTGCAGGTCTTGACTCACAGTTATCAAATCGTAGCATTCTTAAGAAAGTGCGAAAGACTGTCAGTGGCATCGTGGCACAGAAAATGCGCTTCCACTCTCTGCATTCCAGAGACTACATGTAGCCTCGCCTCGGGACCTGTACACACCCGCTAAGATTAGCAGCCCTATGTAGGCACGCAGGTCAATCTCATCCATCCTTTTCCAGTTGTCTCCATATTTACGGAAACCCTCCAAATTTGTCATCTCCAGGATGATTTTTTTGATGGCTGGTGTGATGAACATGTAGAATGTTGAGGCGATGTCCTGGGTATGGCCAACTGCATGTTTTGTGGGACCTGGGGTCATCCTTATGACATTGTGTGCTGCCATCCTGCCCTGGTTGTCATATGGTGACAAGGACCATGTTATTTAGCTTATCTTTGACAAAAATGCATAGGGGCACAAGGCGAGACCCAAATGCAGACACAGGAGGCAGATGGTAGCGCACCGATATTTATTATAACAAAGGGAGTAGGCAAAGGCAGGTCGGGGACAGGCAAGAGTTCATGAACCAAGTCAGAGTCTAAACAGTACCAAACGGTAGGCACTCTCGAGGTCAGGCCAGGCAGGGGTCAGAAACCAGATCCGAGTCCAAAAACAGTACAAGGGGATAGGCAGGCTGGTAGTCAAAACAGGCAGGCAGGTTAGGAGTCAGGACAGGCAAGGGTCAAAACCAGGAGGACTAGAAACAGAGACTGGGAAAAATAGGAG
This sequence comes from Oncorhynchus kisutch, assembly GCF_002021735.2. Lineage (NCBI taxonomy): Eukaryota > Metazoa > Chordata > Actinopteri > Salmoniformes > Salmonidae > Oncorhynchus > Oncorhynchus kisutch. The sequence continues at coordinate 59,114,362 of NC_034177.2, read as the reverse complement.
CAAGGAAAACCGCTGGTTGACTTGGCAAACAATACGAACTTGCCTAGAGAGACATGAAACACAGCGATATATACCCTAGGGATAATAAGCGGCACCTGGAGGGGGTGGAGACAGGTGAACCAGATCAGGGTGTGACAAAATGTCTCTCTTTCAGCTTGGGGGATTTCTTCTTCATCTGAAGATGATGCATCGTGCTCTGGCTCATTCTTCCCCATCTTCTTCTTCAGATACCTCCTCCTCTTCAAAATCATTGTTCTCTTGTTCCTCCTGGACATCTGAAAAAATCTGATCTACGACCTGTTGGCCACTGAAACGTGCACTCATGACTTCAGCAAAGAGAGAACTGGGGGGACAGTCATCTGCAGCACCTTTATAGCCTCTGACTGCATTCCCCAAACAATGCTTTCATGTGTGGGGTCGTGGAGGGGAGATGCTGCACATGCACACACAATGTAGTTTTAGTTTTGTCTGAATTCAATCAGAACCACACATAATCTACATGTTTTATTGTGTATGTGTGTGTCTTTTTGTTTTTTGTGGTGTGTAAATTATTTTATAACTGCTGTGTCAAAAATGGCCCTGAGACAATCTTTGTACCCTGGTGGTGTTCAGCTTTCATGGAAATATGAACAAAGGCGATGTTTCACTTTTTCCAATGTTGGAGTCACTCTAGGAAAAGTCATCCAATTTCAAGTTGAAAAAATATAATTTAGGGGATTTTCTCTGCTGTTAAACTTAGTGGCTGGTCATTTTTTTACCCTTAAGACAACACAAGGGTTAAATAACTTGTGGTTCTCACACATTGAATTGAAATGATACAATGTATCGAATTCCTTTTGTGTTCCTAAGAACAAACGAAGATACAATATAGCCTAACAACACTGCTTGCAAATGGCACCGATTGTAGCTATTTTCAGATAAAAGCACTGGTCCTCTTAAATTTTTATTCCAGGTTGCACATCAAAATATTTAAGGGCATATTCAATGATCTTCTGTGCCCATACAGTCATGCCAAACATAGGGTTGTCTTATAAGATGGAAATGGGAAAATAATGGACCTGTGAATAAGCACCCCGATACCATGTATAGACCAATATTTTATTTACTAGGCTACTTGAATTGTGACTACAAACAAATTTGCAGAAATGGGAGGGAAAGGTGAGAATCAAGCACAATGTGGCCAGAGTGCATGCACTGTATTACCAGGTCTAAAAGCAAGTACATGCAAGGCCTGTGTTCGGAATGTAATCCTATCACAGCAGTTCTGATAGGGATAATGCAAGCTGTAAATGAGATCAGATAGAGAGCGTGCAGACGTGTGAGAATGAGGAGAGAGTTTGAAGGGAGAGCCACACGTCAAGTTATATTCTACAGGCCATGAATTTGATTAATAACACAATGTGAGTGCTAATTCTTTTTCTGCAGCAAATGCCAGCAAATGTCTAATGCCGGATTACAGCCACGGGTCATTGAGATAAACATTAATGCTAAATTGAGACTAACAGCCAATCGAAAACGACATGCTTGCTGCCCTGGTCAATGAGGCAGGACCTTGGTTATTAGCAGACCAATCGAAATGACAAAGTCACAGCTTTGACCTCACCTTTGGTATTATGCCAGGTTCTAAAACACATTAATTCTCATTACCTGAGCCCTTATGCCTAAAATGATACTGCAATCTAAACATAGGGTGCCTACACAATGGGATTTTGTGTCAGAGAATTTCGGATGGGGCCAATGCTTTTTCAATAGGAGTCAACCGTTGCACAATGATTGACACAATGTTGCACGATTATGTTTTTTCCCAATAATGTGTAATTTATGAAAATGGAAAAGCTGAAATGCCTTGACTCAATAAGTATTCAACCCCTTTGTTATGGAAAGCCTAAATAAGTCACATAAGTTGCATGGACTCACTCTGTGCGCAGTAGTTTTAAAGTTGATTTTTGATCTCTGTACCCCACACAAATAAAATAAAAAGATAGGGAAGGAAATTGTGTTGGGGAGAGAGTTGAGTTATTGACTAGACTGATGGGGGTCGGGCGTGCAGGCAGCTCGGGTTGGCTGGGCGGTCTGGCTGAAATTTTATATAAAGGATGTCTTAAAGACAATCAAAAGTTGTCTTTGTACTTTATTTTTAAGAGTTGTTCATTTGGTTAGACCATTGGTTAAAGGTGCAACATAATATTGATTATTGAATTATCATGGATCTAGTTCAGTGTTATCAATCACTTAAACATATTTAATCATCTCTTTCCTAGCTTGATGACGTAGGCATTTTTGCTAACTTTTTGTTGTTCTAAATAGAGACGGCTAGAAGGGCCATGGGTCATATTAGATTGTGAATAAATGCAGGAAATGTTCTTTAGATGTCCCAAGAAATGGGAGGGCCTTGAGAAAATGAATGTCATTGAGAAAACTGATTTTTGCGTAAACATCCTTCTGAATTTAAAAGTAATCCTAGAAGCGATCATCTAGTTTGTCGAAAGTATCTGTATCAAATCAAATGTATTTGTATAGCCCTTCTTACATCAGCTGGTATATCAATGTGCTGTACAGAAACTCAACCTAAAACCCAAAACAGCAAGCAATGCAGGTGTAGAAGCACAGTGGCTAGGAAAAACTCCCTAGAAAGGCCAAAACCTAGAGAGGAACCAGGCTATGAGGGGTTGCCAGTCCTCTTCTGGCTGTGCTGGGTGGAGAGTATAACAGAACATGGCCAAGATGTTCAAATGTTCATAAATGACCAGCATGGTCAAATAATAATAATCACAGTGGTTGTCGAGGGTGCAACAGGTCAGCACCTCAGGAGTAAATGTCAGTTGGCTTTTCATAGCCAATCATTGAGAGTATCTCTACCGCTCCTGCTGTCTCTAGAGAGTTGAAAACAGCAAGTCTGGGACAGGTAGCACGTCCAGTGAACAGGCAGGGTTCCATAGCCGCAGGCAGAACAGTTTAAATTGGAGCAGCAGCACGGCCAGGTGGACTGGGGACAGCAAGGAGTCATCATGCCAGGTAGTCCTGGGGCATGGTCCTAGGGCTCAGGTCCTCAGAGAGAGAGAAAGACAGAAAGAGAGAATTAGAGAGAGCATACTTAAAGTCATACAGGACACCGGATAAGACAGGAGAAATACTCTGGATATAACAGACTGACCCTAGCCCCCCGACACATAAATTACTGCAGCATAAATACTGGAGGCTGAGACAGGAGGGGTCAGGAGACACTGTGGCCCCATCCAATGATACCCCCGGACAGGGCCAAACAGGCAGGAAATAACCCCACCCACTTTGTCAAAGCACAGCCCCCACACCACTAGAGGGATATCTTCAACCACCAAATTACCATCCTGAGACAAGGCCGAGTATAGCCCACAAAGATCTGTAGTATAGCCAACCCAATCTGTAATCTGACTACGATATTTTTGCTGGTAATTAAACAAATTACAGTTCGTTTTTTGTAATACTTTACTAGCGTTAGTGAGTTCAGTGTGTTGTAGCTAATTAGCATTCTGTCTTTTAGCGCTAGCAAGCTTTATGCATTTACATGACCACTAACGCATTAGTGCTGCCTGCTATCATTATCGAGCTCAATGTGTTGTAGCTAATTAGCTTTCTCTCTGTTAGAGCTAGCAAGCTTCATACATTTACATGACCACTAACTCACCACTAAGAGTAGTGCTGCCTGGCTGCTCGTGTCAGCTAGCTCAATGTGTTGTAACAAATAAGTGTTCTGTTAATGCTAGCGAGCTTCATACGTTTAACATTAAAGTAAACTTACGTAAACTCGTACATCGCCTTGTTCCGGACAATTGCCCTTATTGTAGCGCCCCAAAAACGTAATACTTCCAGATCAACTGTAATGTCAATACCATTGCAAAGCACAATTTCTCCCCTTTCCAACAAAATCAATTACATGACCTAAACGCTGCCCATTTCTGCATTATTCAAGCAGGCAATGAGCCCCGTTGGGTCTTTTAAAAATGGCGGGTGGGGAAGCGAAATTAATTCGTGATAGTGAAAAGGAGAGATGTTGTGTGGGAAAATTGCTTTTTTTCACTCTATCTGTCCAAATCTGTCCAACTTATCACCTTATCGCCTCTAAAATGTAAAAAAACAAACACTATAAAGAGTTTATATAATGTGTCATTACATACCTATTTGAAGGTTTGTGTCGAATTTGAATTGGGTTTTTAGGGTGGTGCTAAAGTGATCTTAGAAGTAAACAGCGGCTTTGAGAATGATGATCGCATGCATTGATGATGAAAAAATGACTAGGTACAGTGCCTTGCGAAAGTATTCGGCCCCCTTGAACTTTGCGACCTTTTGCCACATTTCAGGTTTCAAACATAAAGATATAAAACTGTATTTTTTTGTGAAGAATCAACAACAAGTGGGACACAATCATGAAGTGGAACGACATTTATTGGATATTTCAAACTTTTTTTACAAATCAAAAACTTAAAAATTGGGCGTGCAAAATTATTCTACTAACATGCAGACCACACCGCTCGCGTGTCAAAATGCATTTACACATACAAGTTAACATTGCAACCACACTGCTCGCACGTGTCAACGAGCATCTGCGTAGCCAGGCGCAAAAAAGAACTTGGTTCTATTTGGTACACTCGATGCGCTGCAACTCCATTCTCTCACATCTCTTCATTGGTTTTTAGGAGCATATACTGGGTGATTGAAAGATGAGTTGAGGTCCACAGTCCAGTTGGTTGTGGTAATGCACCTCAAAGTTGCTTGCCAACCGCCACATAAACTCCAAAGAAGAAGAAGAAGAAGCCTGAAGGAGGAGAGAATAATAGAAACAATACTAGTTTTATTGTTTTATCTGTGGATGAATTGTCAGAGTAGAGGACCTTGTGCATTTCAGGTAAAATAACAACCCAATGTTTACATCCCACGACAAATTAGCTAGCAACAGCAAGCTAGCTAGCTAATTTGCCATAAATGTTTAATGCTTTTCGACCTGTCCTCAAATTAATATAATAGGTTCAGTGTTTGTTTTAATATTTCAACCTGCGTGTGCTGATCGCGTCTGGTGTGGGTGGACAAAATCAACTTGCGCACATTGGTGCATGCGAGAAATACTCTGGTCAGCATGTACGAGTAGTGCTGCCTGCTAGTGTTAGCGAGCTTAATTTGTTCAAGTTTATTAGCTCTCTGTCTGTTAGCCCATAGCGAGCTTCATAGGTTCCTACCCACTGGGCACACACTGGTTGAATCAACATTGTTTCCACGTCATTTCAATGGAATTACATTAAAACCAACATGGAATACATTTTGAATGGACATCTGTGCCCGGTGGGTACTAACTCATTAGCCTGTCTAGGCATACATGTCAGATGAAACGCTGCTGTAATCTGCACTAAAATCTGATAATCTAATCTCTTTGAACAATATTTACCCTTGAAAGATTTAACAGCCTTGAAGATGTTGTTGCCCTGCAAGGGTCAGAACTTCAGTTTACTTGACTCATAAGAACATGAATGCAATCACACACACACACACTATAAATACACACACACACACACACACACACACACACACACACTCCTCACACAGATGAGTAGCTTTTTCATTAAATTTTCATTTTTATCAAGTATAGATTAAAGTTGAAAGCTGTGTGTGTGTGTGTGTGGAGGGGATAGGCCTCTAGAACTTGATTTCCTCTCAAATGACCAGGGAAGCAGCGCCTGTTATTACTGAGTTAGACACAGACACGGGCATGCAGGTCCACACACACACACACACAAGTGTCTGGTGAATTGTCAAAACTCTTAGTACAATACTCCAAACTGGTTTCACTTGTAACGCAGGAAGTCTAATATTCAAACGTTTTTATTGTGCATTCATTTTGTTTGTAGACATCTTTCACCACACAACCACTGATTATAAAACATATGTTTACTGTGAAATATAATGAGAACATTGGTTAAATCACTAAAACACAACATAATGATATTGTCTCAATTTAGTTATTTTAACAACCAGTTAATCCAATAGCAAAGAAAAATAGGTATTCTGTAGATGTTTCAAAATTGACATTTGAATGTATTATGCTACAGTACTGTAAATTACAGCACATTACGATGTTTTCACATTAGACAATATACCCATTAAAATTGAGTAAACTTTACATTTCCATCATTTCTATCCCATGTGTGATCAAAGGTATGATCATTGTAGACATATTTCACAATGTAATCAATTTAAAGAAATGAATGAAACATCATTTTTAGCGGGCACTAGTTTGCATCAAACCTGTCTTGAGCATTTGGCTGGCCATAGGTACTCATCGAAATACATCTTCCATCTCTATTGTATTTTACAGGGTTGTATTGCACTTATGTATTGTAATGGTCCTGTACGTGACTCAACTTTATATGTTTATACTTTACAGGTACATTTTCATTATGTAGTTCTCAAAATCTGTAGTCAATAAACCAGTTTAAAATCTATAGTTTTAAACTAGAGATGACCAAATAAGAGCAGTCAGATTAAGTGATAGTAAAATGTATTTTAACAAATGAGAAGTGTCACACCCTGATCTGTTTCACCTGTCTTGTGCTTGTCTCCACCTCCCACCAGGTGTCTCCCATTTTTCCCCATTATCTCCTCTTGGTTCAGAGACCAAGGCGATGGAGACGTACATTGAGGACTCCCTGGCTGCAGGGGGTATCCGTCCTTCTGCCTCCCCCGCCGGCGCAGGGCTCTTGTGGAGAAGAAGGACAAAACCCTGCACCTGTGTATCAACTACCGAGGCCTGAGTGATATCACAGTTAAAAACCATTATCTGCTTCCACTACGATCTTCTCCAAGTTGACCTCCAGAATGCCTATGGGAAGGAGACAAGTGGAAGACCACCTTTAACACGACTAGTGGGCACTACGAATACCTGGTGATGCCATTCGAACTGACCAACGCTCTTGCTGTGTTACAGGCCCTGGTTAATGACGTTCTCCGTGACATGTTGAACCGGTTTGTGTTCGTGTAACTCAATGACATCCTAATTTCCCCCCGCTCGGCTCAAGAACATGTCCTCCATGTCCAACAGCGTCTTCTGGAGAACCAGCTGTTCATCAAAGCTCCACCATCTCCTTCCTTGGATACATCATAGCTGCAGGCGACATACAGACTGATCCTGGATAGGTGAGAACGGTGGTGGATTGGTCACAACCCAACTCAAGAGTGCAGCTGCAACGCTTCCTGGGGTTCGCCAATTTCAAGCAACAATTCACTACAGCCCCCACCCTAATCCATCCAGATCCATCCCGGCAGTTTGTGGTGGAGGTCGACACCTCGGATGTCAGATTGGGGTCTGCCATGACCCAACGTTTGGCCCAAGACCAAAAGCTGCATCCCCACACTTTCCTCTCCCATCGTCTCAACACCAGGGAAAGGAATTACGACGTGGGTAACCGAGAACTACTCATGGTGAAGATGGCATTAGAGGAGTGGAGGCACTGGTTGGAGGGGGCGAATCACCTATTCATAGTATGGACAGATCACAAGAACCTGGAATATCTCTGCACTGACAAGAGCCTCAATTCCAGGCATGCTCGATGGGCCCTGCTATTCACTCGATTCAACTTCACCATCTCATTCCGAAAATGTGAAACCGGATGCTCCTTCACGCCTCTATAGCCCTGCTTCTACACCATTGAACCCCGAGACCATTCTCCCTACCCTTGTCTCGCAGCTACACTCATCTGGGGTATAGAAAACCAGGTTCGTTCCCAGGGGGTGCGTCGTTCCATGGGGGGGCCCGGCTAAATGGATGTTTGTCCCGGACTATGCCCGTTCCCGGGTTCTGGAATGGGCTCATTCCTCTCGACTGGCCTGCCATCTTGGCTCCAGTCAGACCCTGGCCTTTGAACGACAACGTTTTTGGTGGCCCACCTTTGTTCCTGACTTCTCCGCGTTTGTCACAGCCTGCACCGTGTGTGCCCGGAATGAAACTCTGCGACAAGCTCCGGATGGCCTCCTTCAACCTCTTTCCATTCCTCACCGCCCCTGGTCTCATATATTCCTAGACTTCGTCACAGGTCTCCCTCCATCAGATGGCAACATCTTATCCTCATGCCCATTTCAGTCCCCTTCCCAAGTTACCCTCAGCCAAGGAAACTGCCAAGCTCATGGTGCAACACGTCTTCCGGACCCATGGACTTCTGGTGGACATGAACTCCGACCGCGGTCCTCAGTTCTTGTCCCGGAAATGTAGGGTGATCTGCACTCTCATTGGGGCATCGGCCTGGCTACCCTCCGGTTTTCACCCCAATCTAACGGCCAGTCGGAGCAAGTCAATCAGGACCTGGAGATTACTCTTTTTTTTGCCTCGTCTCCACCAACCTCACCACCTGGAGCCAGCAACTTGTGTGGGTGGAATACGCCCGAAACATCCTTCCTTGCTCCGCCACTGGTCTCTCACAGTTTGAGTGTGCCATGGGCTATCAGCCTCCGCTCTTTCCTGAGCAGGAGGAAGAGGTCAGCATACCCTCGGCCCAAATGTTTGTCCACTGCTGTCGCAGTACCTGAAAGAGAGCCCTCCTCAAGACCATCTCCAGGTAACGGCGACAGGCGAACCGCCACCAGACCCCTGCTCCCTGCTATTGTCTCGAGCAGAGGGTATAGCTGTCTACTCTTTTCCCCTGTTTTATCGCCCCTTTCTCCATCTCTCAGGTCTTTAGCCCCTCTGCTGTTTGCCTTATATTGCCCCGCAGTCTCCATATACATCCCACTTTCCATGAATCTAGAATTAAACCACCCGTCTCACTGACGGCCATCCGGCATAAATGGTGAGCCGCCTCCTAAGTGTTTGACCTCGGGGCAGGGTATTCCAGTACCTGGGAGGTTTACTGACTCTGCCCTGTTTTTTAATAAACATCTGTGATTCAAACTGTCTGCCTTTGGGTCTTATCCTGAGACCTTTGAGACCCCTTTCTTAAATAATTCTCTATTTCTTCTCATATAAATTACATTGAAAATTGAGGTTCCACACCTTGTTATTCGATTTTCAACATTGCAGAACCAAATTTATTTTTGTAAACTTAAGCTTACAATATTAATTTAGAAACTAAAGACATGCCATGGACAACATTATTGTCACCCAGGAGCTAGTACTTGGTTGTACAGCCTTTGGCCAAGTAAACTGCAGACAAATGCTTCTTGTAGCCGTCTATGAGCTTGCTACAGCTACAGCTTTCTACTGGCAATTTGGCCAACTCTTTAGCAGCAAACTGCTCTAATTATTCAATGTTTGACTAGTGCCCTCCACCAACTGCTGTCTTTATTTTCTAAATTACAATTATTAAACTTAAGTTTCCAAAAACAAAATTGGTCTGTAAAGCCAAGTAACAAGGTGTGGTGACCAAAAGTATTTTTACATTTCAACTTATTTTTTTAAGAAATAGGGAATTATTTAAGAGGTGCCAATATATTTGGCCGCAACTGTGCCTGAAATATTTTGTTCTCTGAACCAAAATATCTAGTTTGATGAAAAACCATTTTCCTCCAGAGGAAATGAAACAATTTCAGGTAAAAAGTTATTATAAAGGCATTTCTAATTATAGAAAACAGAAGTTGGGTGAGGTTCTGAACTTTATGCCTACCCGAGAACTTCATCCTGGTAGGCATATCACAGTTCCTATCTTATGAAAGAGAAGCCAAACATCCCCATGACCTGCCATGACTTGCCTGTCCAATAAAGATCCTTTTTCTGTTGCTAAGAGGAGAGTAACGGGGGAGGATGAATATGAATCAATACTGCCACCTCCTGGATATTAAGTCTAATAACTCACAAACCTTTGAATACTCCTGGGGCTTTCTCAATTCTCTTCTCTAACCTCCTCTCCTTTTGTCTTCACTGATTTGAAATCACAGTAGAGGTGAAAGAAATAAAGTCACCTTCTCAGTGCAGAATCAGATTAAGGAAAGGAAACGGGGACTGCTGAGAAAGTTATCAGTAGTACTACTGAGAATCAATCAGTTCTTCCATTTTGTTTTACAAGGCAAGTCAGTTAAGAACAAATTCTTATTTACAATGACGGACTACCCCAGCCAAACTATTAACCCAGTCAATGCTGGGCCAATTGTGCGGCCAGTTGTGATACAGCCTGGAATCGAACCAGGGTCTTTAGTGATGCCTCTAGTACTGAGATGCAGTGCCTTAGACCGCTGTGCCACTCGGGAGCCCCATCCTTCTCTCATAAATGAGAAAAATCCATACAATTCTCAGGCTTTTAACTGATCTGAAGCTGGGACTGGAATAGCACCATGTTGACCCTGCTCTGTCCTGAAGATGGCTGTTAGGGCTATTGATAGCTGCATTGTGTGCATGAACATAGCAATGCACAGTCAGAACCCAGAGTAGACAGACAAACCTCAATCAAACTCTAAGATATCGCTTTAAGAACAGTTCGAATGGTTACAGATCGTGGAGGCCGATAGGAGAATTGGACAATGTCGACTGTAGAGATACAAAGTCTTTCTGTGCGTCATGCTGTGGCAATCATTATAGGCATTTCACAAGACTCTAGTGATAATATAAACAATGGTGGTGAAATCTACTTTGGCTGGCCCTAAACTGAACTGTGTTTTCTTTCAATACTACCAAAATTATCTCAGCAACCATTCAATCTTGGTATTGTTGCTCTGGATTTTATACTAGTGTTACTGTAATTTAATTATACCAATGTGTTTTCATTAATTGAATTCCCTTAATCTATTTTATGAGAATTTGTAAGATTCTTGTTTGCATAAAATAGACGGAGACCAGTCCTTTCAATGATAGGTAACAGAATTTATTCTCGGAACGCGCTCCCACGTTACCATGAGCAACAGTTTATATACAATAACATGACGTCATTTCATTGCTTAAAAAATTAATCTCCTCCTCTTGACCGAGACAAAGGGAACTTTAAAAGTTAATTCAAAGTTCATTCTGACCCCCTAGCACATACACAGGACACACAACAAAACTGAATTAACTTTTGACTCCTCACCATTATCGATCACCACTTAGCTGACAGTTCTAACTAACAGAAAACCTAGGAATGCACTCACTGTCTTATCTTAAACACCCCAGAGCTCAGTTTCGTCGGTTCAACCATAGGGTCGTTAACCTATCTGCTTACTTAACCCACAACCCATTCCTTTCTCCCTAGTTCATTAACTTTAATTACTCCTTGTCCGTGTCACACAATCCCTTCTTATGAACTCATATTGTTAATCAGATATAATAAAACAGAGTATAAGTTTACTTAGTTACAGTTCTATTTAAAATGAGGATATTTTTTATTCATTTATTCATAATATTTCTAACAACTAGGTTCTTAGGGACAAAGTCACAGATCATCTCTACCTCTCCCACTCTTTCACACCCTCTGTCTCTCACTCTCTCTCTCTCTCTCTCTACCGAACCCCGATATAGCTCCTGTCTTCATCATAAGAGCTCCCTGCCTGCTGTTGTTGTGGTGTGTTGTGGGCAGTGTCAATTCCAGAGTAGACTGCCTAATAAGGTAATTTGACCCAGATGATAACAGCTTTTTCCTTCTTATAGGAACTGATTGTGCTATTGGTATCACAAGCATGGCTCTCTAGGGATATGTTGTCGGAGTCGGTACAGCCACCGGGTTTCTTCATGTGTCGCGCTGACAGAAACAAACCTTATCTCTCTGGTAAGAAGATGCTCAAGTTCTTTTGTTAACCTGACGTAAAATTCCTTACAATCAAATGCCGACCACATTATCTCCCAAGAGAATTCTCTTCGATTACAGTCACAGTCGTATATACCCCCCCCCCCCCCCCCCCCAAGCTGATACCTCAACAGCACTCAAGGAACTTCACTTGACTCTATGTAAACTGGAAACTATATATCCTGAGGCAGCGTTTATTGTAGCTGGGTCTTTTAACAAAGCTAATTTGAGAACAAGGCTACTTAAATTCTACCAGCATATTGACTGTAGCACCCGCGCGGGCAATACACTGGACCACTGCTACTCTAACTTCTGCGATGCATACAAGACCCTCCCACGCCCTCCCTTCGGCAAATCCGACCATGACTCCATCTTGCTTCTACAGTCATGACTAGAACGTGACTAGAACCATTCAACGCTGGTCTGACCAATTGGAATCCACGCTTCAAGATTGTTTTAATCACGCGGACTGGGAAATGTTCCTGGAAGCCTCAGAGAATAACATTGATTTATACACTAACTCAGTGAGTGAGTTTATAAGTAAGTGCATTAGATATGTTGTACCCACTGTGACCATTAAAACCTACCCTAACCAGAAACCGTAGATAGATGGCGGAATTTGCGCAAAACTGAAAGCATGATCCACTGCATTCAACCATGGAAAGATTTTGGGGAATATGGCCAAATATAAACAGTGTAGTAATTCCCTCTGCAAAGCAAATGATGGGGGTCACCTTGGGGTCATGATAGGGGCTGCACCAAATGATTGATGTATTATAATAATTGATTATGCTTATGTTGTATTAATAGAAGGGGAAGGCTATAAGACCCTCCTCCACTACATTTATAGGGTCCTGGACCACAGATTAGCAGTATATGCATTATAAGGTTTAATACCGTTCCACAGTTATTTTCTAGTCTCTGCCTCTTATAAGAAACGGTCTGAGCAGATGTGTGAGCCACTGGAGTCAAAACAGGGTGTCTGTGAGAAAGCACCTCAAGGCTAAAAGAGATACATAGACACAGACCCCTGCATGGCAGATAAGAGACAAGTCAGACGTGAATGGAATGGAAAATGGAAAACTACTGCTGAGCCCTTAGAAAACACTGGACTATTGTTCTCTCCTGTAAGTTTGTATAACTGTATATGCATGGGCTTGGTCTGATGAGTAGAAGGTGTTGATGTAGGCAATTACATCACTAGGGGTTGAATGCAAGTATATTAAAGCAACTTTGACCGTTTTTATATTGCAGAACTTACTCTGAAACATACGTGCTGTGTTTCCGTTGTCAACTTCTGTCTGCAATTGCATTAATAAAGGTTTGATTTACTTAAAGAAGATATTGTCTGATTGCTGATTTCACCCATAAGCCAATGATTGACAAGGAACAAGGAACCTACCCCAACACAATCAAACAAGCTAAATTCTCCAGGGTATGTTGTAGCATTTAGCTAGTGTGCTGTTAGCTTGCATCTCCCTATCTAGCATAGTGTTAGTTAGGACCGTTAGGACACATGGCCGAATCTGGACATGTGCTGGTTAGTTAAAATGCATTTAGTCAGCATGGAATTAGATAGCACGTGGTCGGAATTGCATATGTGCTGATAAAAGCTGCTTGTTGGCTGGCTTGGAAATAGTTTGATAACCTGCATAATAGTACAAAGGAAATATGTTTGCTAGCCATGCTTCTAATTAGTATTGGTTTTTAAACCCTTATTTTTTCCAAAATATATGATTTAAAAATGTAAGAATATTCTAAAGATGAATTAGCCTAATATGGCAAGTAGTAATGTTAGTATATATTTAGTTTTTTCACAATTGTTAGTTTGGGTTTAATTAGATTTTATGTTAAACAAACCATGTTATAAAAATGAATTTCGCAGTTAGTAAACAGGTTTACCTAGTCAGCCCTTATATCTTGAATTTTTTATTAATTTCAGAATCATTTCTTAATAATTAACATATTAACTAATGTGAATAAAAAATGTTTATGCAAACATAATTTTTTAGATTCTTGGAAATCCAAAAGCATTATTCCTTCAATGGATGAAGTGGAACTATAAGTACTGCAGATTTGACACATAAAGTCAACGCATCCTTATTTTTTATTTTACCTTTATTTAACTAGGCAAGTCAGTTAAGAACAAATTCTTATTTTCAATGACGGCCTAGGAACAGTGGGTTAACTGCCTGTTCGGGGGCAGAACGACAGATTTGTACCTTGTCAGCTCGAGGATTTGAACTTACAACCTTTCGGTTACTAGTCCAACACTCTAACCACAAGGCTACCCTGTCGCCCCTGGTTTATTAGACATTACAAATTGAAACATGGACATTATGCAAGAACCTGCTCATTAACATGTAACCATCAAGACTGTCTGTGCACCTTTAAAACCGAAATAGCACTCAAGAAGCATTTGACTCAACACCGAAGAAATGTTCATGAAACAGTTACTGCTTGAATAAAATGTGACCTCTGTAATTTTTCTGAGCCCTGTAATGTTAACCAGTACTTTTCTCGTTTCGAGAAGTCGTTTCAACAATAAGGATTATATGCAAGAAGAGATTCAGTAAATAAGTCCTGAGTGGGTAACTGTTGATGCAGCAATGGGGACTACTTTCTCATTAAGAAGAAAGGAGATTGTGGAAGATGAGCCCCTTGTGATTGACATCAAATCTAGATGGCCAGCGCTGTTCACAGACAGACAAGTAAGTGCTTATTAAAATCTGCAAAAGATCCAATTAAATTTTCTGTGATTGTTGAAAAGAATAATATACCTCGTTTTTCATACAGTACCTCAAGAGCTTGTCTCCCTTCCGACCTTTGTGCATTTTGAGATGAAGGCGATTAGAGGACACAAGGAACTACATAACTTATTAATGTAATACGCTTTCCAAAAGTGTATTCCTTTTATCTGTAGTGCTCTTAGGCTGGCTGTAAAAATCATAACTCTGACTGTTTATAGGTCACAAAAATGCAGGTCTCTATACAGTCTAAGCGTTTCACTCACATTTTCTGATGTCAATTATAGCTATAAACCATTGTTGTTTTCAAAGTATTTCTGTCATTTAGTTTCATAGCTTGACTCTGAATCCCTTAACTTGATTTAACAATGAGCGCAGTGGCGGTCACAGGCTGTCATAGATACATTTTAAATGATCCCAAATGAGACTTAGCCAGTTTTCATGTTTCTTAGCTATGTATATATTCATTAACAATGGTGTAAAACAGTCAATTGTGCTTTTGTTGTTAGAGTTCCAATCAAAGGAAGAGAGAAGCTGTGCTCCAAGGCTTGCCATACTTGAGGTATACAACCCTACAACATAACCTTATGCTTTCTCCCAGGAGTGACATTTCCTGTGAATCATGATGCATTGTAACGTTCAATGGAGTCAAGTTGAATGTCTGTCGCCATCTGAAGTGATTTTAACACACAGGCCAAATCAAATATACAGTATATAAGGAAATCTCTTCCACCATTGTTTTATTTGTTTTTGCTTTTGCTCAACCTTTCGCCCTTGCTAGACATTCAGTTGAGAATAGTGATTTAGCATTTTGTCCAGAAGAAACAAAATCTTGGACTGCAAAGTAAAAATCAGGACCATACATTAAACACAATACTAGGTTTGGGCGATAATACCTAACTACCATGTAAACAACTATTGATAGCTGTTGTTGACAGTTGTGAAATGTAAGTATGCTCAAGTTTGAGCATATTTGAACGTATCACACATCCCTGGTGTATGGCAGCACACAATACTGCAGTGCCCTTAGTGATGTGTCTAATTCCCTATTGTTAGACAATTAACATAATTAAATTGGCAGTGTGAGGAATTCCAAATTCTATACAAAAGCTGTAAAAAATCATATATATTTATTGTTTTTTAAAAAATGTTAAAGCGATTTTGACAGGACAATTAATCCCTACACCATGCAGTGCTGATTTTTCCATTTGAACAGGAATTGCAATCAGCTTTGCTGTTTCAACATTGTTCGTCAGTGGGCTCGTGCCAGTCCATCTTCAATATAAACTTTGCATTTAGGCTGTGCTTTTGTGTAACAACTTAATTGCTTATTGTAGGGTATCATTGTCCTATCTAAACGGTTGATATATTTTTTAATATCTAGAAATATAGTTTTGACAGCTTTTGTAAGCTGGCCATATAAAAAGAAAGTAGTAGAGGCGGAATTCTACACAGGGCAACTTTAATATAATGAATGTTGATTTCCCCCTCATTTTCAGTGTTGGATGACTATGGGCCTTTGCGGCACTATAGCAATACATTTTTGCAATCAATTTTTGTTTAGACTTCTTTATTGTCTGAACATGAATTTCGCTCGCATGCCCAGGGATCCATGAACTTCACAATGTCCCATATGCCTTTACCACTTTGATTGTTCTTCTTTATTGTCTGAGTATGAATTTCGCTCGCACGCCCAGAGATCTCACCTTGCCTTCGAGTCAACCCGGATGCCTCCGGCAGTCTCGTTGCCGAGGGGACCCGAGGCTTCCTGACCTGCCCCGAGGGCTGCTGAAGACGGCTGAGACATTGATTCCTGAGACTATGCCACTAGGCAGAGCTGGGCTGTCGCCAGCAGAACAGCAATACAGGATCGACACAGAGTTGTCTGTATTGCAGGACTCTTGGTCATTTCTTGTCCTTGTGGTGGAGGCCGATGCTTCAGAAGTCGGAGTGGGGCTGTCCTGTCTCAGCTTTCTGCCTGTGACCTCAAGGTACATCCCTGTGCCTTCTTCTCCCATCGACCTGATAACTGGATGTTTGTTCCCGACACTGTCTGCTCCTATGGGCCCACTCCTCCAGGCTGGCCTGCCACCTCGGCACCTGCCGGACACTGGCCTTTGTGCGACAGTGCTTATGGTGGCCTTCCATGGTCCCGGATGTGTCCACATTTTTTGCCGCTTGCACAGTTTGTGAACAGAACAAGACTCCTCGGCGAGCTCCTGCTGGTCTCCTCCAACCACTGCCTGTCCCCCACTGTCCCTGGTCTCACATCTCCCTAGACTTTGTCACTGGTCTTCCCCCGTCTGATGGCAACACCGCCATCCTGAACATGGTGGATCGGTTCTCCAGAGCTGACCACTTCATTCCTCTCCCCAAACTACCTTCTGCCAAAGAGACGGCCCAGCTCATGGTGCAGTACGTCTTCCAGATTCATGGACTGCCCGTGGACATGGTCTCCGACCCGGGGTCCTCAGTTCTCATCCTAGTTCTGGAAGGCGCTCTGCATCCTGATTGGGTTGTTGGCCAGCCTGTCCTCCGGGGTCCACCCCCAGTCCAACGGCCAGTCGGAGCGAGCTAACCAGGACCTCAAGACCACCCTTCGCTGTCTGGTCTCCACCAACCCCACCACTTGGAGCCAGCAGCTTGTCCGGGTCAAATATGCACGCAACACCCTTCCCTGCTCAGCCACGGGCCTATCTCCCTTCGAGTGTTCCCTGGTGTATCAGCTCCCGCTCTTCCCTGAGCAGGAAGAGGAGGTTGGCATACCTTCTGCCCAGATGTTTGTCCGTCGCTGTCATCATACCTGGAGGAGAGCACAGTCGGCCCTGAAGAACACCTCCAGGTATCCACGACAAGCGGATCGCCATCGGACCCCGGCTCCCTGGTATCATCTCGGACAGAAGATATGACTCTCCAAATTCAAATGCCCCTCCGGATGGACTCTTGCAAACTCTCCCCCCGGTTTATAGGCTCTTTCCCCATCCCCAAGGTCAATAGTCCCTCTGCTGTTCGTCTTCTGTTGCCCCGTACCCTTAGTATTCATCCTACATTCCATGTGTCTAGAATTAAGCCTGTCTCACAACCCTTTTGTCTTCTTTTTCCAGGCCCACCCCTCCTTGGAACAGTGGTTCTCAACTCCCAGGAATCCCGGTTCCACAATAAATGTTTGTTTTGTTCAATAAAGTCCATAATTTATGTCCAAATACCTCCTTTTTGTTCACGTGTTTAGTTCACAAATCCAAACTCAGGAGGTGCAGGCAAGTCCAGGCGAAAGTTCAGAAGTAAAGTTATATTACAGTTCGTAGAAACATGTCAAACGATGTATAGAATCAATCTTTAGGGTGTTTTTAATCATAAATCTTCAATAACGTTTCAACCGGAGAATTCCTTTGTCTTTAGAAATGCAATGGAACGCAGCTAACTCTCACGGGCGCGCGCGAGACTGAGCTCATGGCACTCTGCCAGACCTCTGGTTGAAACAGATCTCATTCTCTCCTCCCTCACAGTAGAAGCCTCAAACAAGGTTCTAAAGACTGTTGACATCTAGTGGAAGCCTTGGGAAGTGCAATGTGACCCCATAGACACTGTATATTCGATAGGCAATGACTTGAAAAACCACAAACCTCAAATTTCCCACTTCCTGGTTGGATTTTTTCTCAGGTTTTTGCCTGCCATATGAGTTCTGTTATACTCACAGACATCATTCAAACGTTTTAGAAACTTCAGTGTTTTCTATCCAAATCTACTAATTATATGCATATTCTAGCTTTTGGGCCTGAGTAGCAGGCAGTTGCGCAAGTCCAGAGCACTTAACATGTCATGTTATCCTAACTTACACAATTTTGTTATGTAAACTTTAACTGTGTTACTACTTATGATAACTTTATTAAAAGTTGACATAACAAAATTGGAAAAAGACTAAACTTAGAGTAGTAAGTTATAATGGCAAATGTTTAACTCTTTTATAAATTGAAGTAACTGGCTTTAGTTCTCTTTAAGGTTTAAGCTTTAAGGTTGTTTCAACTTGTTATTTCCAGTCATCTAGTTGCGTGGCCTTTTCCAGCTCAGAGCATTTAACATGTCATGTTATCAAGTTATCCTTGCATAGACCATTTTGTTATGTAAACTTTAAATGTAGTTATGATAGCTGTATTACTAGTTAAAATAACTTAATTGAAAGTTGACTTAAAACTTCTTTGGGACAGGGGGCAGTATTTTCACGTCTGGATGAAAAGCGTGTCCAAAGTAAATGGCCTGCTTCTCAAACCCAGAAGCTAAGATATGGATAGTATTAGTATATTTGGATAGAAAACACTCTGAGGTTTCTAAAACAGTTTGAATCATGTCTGTGAGTGTAACAGAACTTATTTGGCAGGCGAAACCCTGAGGACAAAACCCAGAGGACCATTCAGATTTTTTGTTTTTGAGGTCACTCTCTTTTCAATGAGGTTTCATTGGGAATCCAGATTTCTAATCGACTTTCCTGCCGTTCCTGTCGCTTCCACTGGATGTCAACAGTCTTTAGAAATTGGTTGAGGTTTTTCCTTTGAGAAATGAAGAAGTAACACTGTTCAGGATGAGGCTCGAGGGAATTGTACTCTTTGTTAGAGGCGCGTGACCTGAAAGCACGCTCCACTTTGTTTTCCTCCGGTATTGAACACAGTATATCCCGTCTTCAATTTTATTGATAGTTTATGTTAAAAAATACCGAAAGGTTTATTACATAAGTAGTTTGAAATGTTTGGACAATGCTTACAGGTAACTTTTTAGATATTTTGTAGTCAATTTTGAACTGGTGTTTTTCTGGATCAAACGCGCCAAATAAAGGGACATTTTGGATATGTATAGAAAAGGACCATTTGTGATGTTTATGGGACATATTGGAGTGCCAACAGAAGAAGCTCGTCAAAGGTAAGGCATGAATTATATTTTTATTTCTGCGTTTTGTGTCGCGCCTGCAGGGTTGAAATATGCTTTTCTCTCTTTGTTTACTGGGGCGCTATCCTCAGATAATAGCATAATTTGCTTTCGCCGTTAAGCATTTATGAAATCTGACACGTTGGCTGAATTCTCAACAAGTGTAGCTTTAATTTGGTATATTTAATGTGTGATTTCATCAAAGTTGAATTTTTATAGTAATTTATTTGAATTTGGCGCTCTGCATTTTCACTGGATGTTGGCCAGGTGGGACGCCACCATCCCACATATCCCAGAGAGGTTTTAACAAAGTGAAATTAATTCACCTAAAAATGGTTGGTTACACTGACATGATGATCTGGAATTAAATTTAAAAAATATTTGTCAACATAAATGTTTCTTTAGCTATGATAACTCAACATTTATTGTTGACGTAATAAATATTTAAGTTGAATCAAATGAGAATAGTACGTTACACTGAAAAATGATGCAGTGGACTTAACTGTCACTTATTTGTCAACAATAATGTAGCTTTAGTTGGTAGAACTCCACATTTATTGTTAACATAACAAAGGTGAAAGTTGATTCAAATACTAATATCAAGTTAAATTAACAAACATCAAATTAACTGTCTATTGTTCGTCAAAATACATTTTATAAAAGCTAGGATAACGTGAAATGTGAAGTACTCTGAGCTTGAAAAAGGCCACGCAACTAGATCCCTGGAAATAATAAGTTGAAACAGCACATTGTTTTTTTTGCAGTGTAGGGGTAATGTAAGTGAAATGTTAAAAATAATATAATGTATAATGTTAATGTACGCATTAAACTGCAGTAAACCTTTTTAATACAATCAAAGGGAAAATTCACAATGTAGAATAAATGGTTTTACAGCACCTGTAAGTGTAATTACACTGTACTTTCAATGCAATTACATTTCACAGGATATATCAAAATGTCAGTTATGTTATAAAGAAAAGTATCCTAACTACAATGTTCCTACACAGGAACAAGCAACTGAATGTAAAGTGAAGCACATTGATTACTCATGTGATTACTATGTTGCAACAATGGCAGACACCCAATACATTATTTGTGATCAATGGAAGTCCATCTCAATCTAGGAAGAATGTTGGGACAGCACCTTTAAGTGTAATTACTATCTACTTTCAATATTATTAACCATTTTGCATGGTATACCACTATTTCAATTTTTACAATGTCATTATAAAGAAAACTATTTCTACACAGGAACAAGCAACTTAATGTACAATTAAACGCATTGTGAATTACTCAAGTAATTACTATGCAGTTGCAACTTAGGCAGACACCCAACATAGTACTTGTAGTTGTGATCAATGGGAATCCATCTCAATCTAGGAAAAACATTGTTTACAGCACCTTTAAGTGTAATTACTTTGTACTTTCAATATTATACACTTTTGCAGGGTATATAAAAATTTCAGCTACTACAATGTTTCTACACAGCAACTTAATGTAAAGTGAAACGTACTGTAAATTACTATGTAGCTACTATGTTACAGCTATGGCAGACACCCTATACAGTACTTGTAGTTGTGATCAAAGGGCATCCAACTCAATTTAAGAAAAAATGTTGTTACAGCACATTTAAGTGTAATTACTATATACTTTCAACATCATTCAATATTTTGCAGGGTATATCAACACTTGTTATTACAATGTCATTTTAAAGAAAAGCATCATAACTACAATGTTTCTATACAGGAACGAGCAACTTAACGTAAAGTGAAACACATTTTATTTACTCATGTAATTATGTAGTTACCACGTTACAAAGTGTTTTTGATTGTAGTAGGTGAAGATTGGTAATACACATGCTTGAGGGTTGGTGCATAGCCTGTTGATCAGACAGTGTCTTTTGTGTTTGACCTCCATCATTCCAAACACCCAACACTGTCTTCTCCACGTTGGCCCCGTCCTTCCACGACTGTACTGAAAGATAGGAACAAGTGCATATTGTTATTTTGTGACAGGGAGTTGGCCAGTGGTTAGTCACGCCTTGGAATGGCGGGGATCAGTAAATCCATGGGAACTAGTGTAATGTCACTTATGACACAAGCTAAGGTCTGATGGGAAAGGTTGTATAATGTTGAAAGACCCGAAACATGATCCTAAGAAACATCACTGATTACGTGTCCGAGAGCACATTCATCAAATAATTCAGTATATGAAATGGGTAAGGCCTCTATTTTTTTTTATCCATATCATTATATCTGCTGAGGAGTACTTTAAAAGGCAACTGATTACTTTAAGTGAAATATATCAACAAATGATCTCTCAGTTACCAAGCCCAGATAATGAATGTTACTATAAAAAAAATGTATAATGCTGTACCTTTCTCTTGTGAGAGAACTTTGATTAATCTATCACCACCAATCTCCGTAGAGAACTTGATCCAATTTGGAAACCCGTCCTCCTCTTGAACCTCCTCAGTGTTTTATTGCAGACAAATGATAGTGATATGAGAAGACTTGAGTGCCCCAGGGAGGCATGGCCATCAACACCTATAGGAGGGGCACCGAAATGAAATCTCACTTAGGGTTCTAAATCGTCTTGAGCTGAAACTGTGCCTGTCTCATGTGGAAATAAACTTTATTGGATGTTGTCACAAAATAACAGAGTTTGAGTTTGTCTGTTGTTGCTACTTGCACTTTGATGCACTGTAAACATTTTAATATTTGATAAAACACTCAGGCTATATTCAGTCAGCAAAACAGGCTTTTTAAAAATTAAAACAAATTGAGTAATAACTGACATATAGATTATCGGAATAGTTGTTAGTTGCAGCTCTAAAAACAGTACTCAAAACACATTTGTAACAGCTTTTACTTCATTTGCCTGAATAGTGTAGGCTCACAAGAATAATAAATTAGGGCAGCAACAGTGGTGCAAGACACCCCAGTCGAGCCTTTCCACAGAGGGTTCTACATGGAACTCAAAATGTCTCTACCTGGAACCAAAAAGGGTTATACTATGGGGACAGCTGAAGATCCCTTTTGGAACTCCTTTTTTCTAAGAGTGTATCTAGTTGTTGTTCTAATGCAATGTCCATATTACAGCCACAACATGATGAGCATGTAGTCAAGCATCTGAAGACCATCGAGGATTGGAAAGCCTGCTTTGGATGAGCAAGCTAGAACAACAACAACTAGCTACAGTGCTTTGCGAAAGTATTCGGCCCCC
Organism: Oncorhynchus kisutch; assembly: GCF_002021735.2. Classification (NCBI taxonomy): domain Eukaryota; kingdom Metazoa; phylum Chordata; class Actinopteri; order Salmoniformes; family Salmonidae; genus Oncorhynchus; species Oncorhynchus kisutch. The sequence continues at coordinate 59,091,768 of NC_034177.2, read as the reverse complement.
TTGAACTTTGCGACCTTTTGCCACATTTCAGGTTTCAAACATAAAGATATAAAACTGTATTTTTTTGTGAAGAATCAACAACAAGTGGGACACAATCATGAAGTGGAACGACATTTATTGGATATTTCAAACTTTTTTAACAAATCAAAAACTGAAATGGGCGTTCAATAAATGTCGTTCCACTTCATGATTGTGTCCCACTTGTTGTTGATTCTTCACAAAAAAATACAGTTTTATATCTTTATATTTGAAGCCTGAAATGTGGCAAAAGGTCGCAAAGTTCAAGGGGGCCGAATACTTTCGCAAGGCACTGTACCTTAGGGTGCTTTTTTAGTCAATTAATTTTAAATTGTTATTCTTTTGTTGTTTCTTGTGTAGTAAATAATTATGTTTTTATTTTCATAGTTTTTTCCTGTGACGTGCATTGTGTTCACATTCATGTCTGAAAAGTGCTATATAAATAAAACCTGATTTGATTATTTACTTTGTTCCAGAATAAATGGGCTTTGGAATGACCTAGGTTCTTTTTCCACTGCAGCTTCCTCATCAGTTTATTAATTCCTTTGTAGAAACAATCTTTTCATCCAGGCTTTGTGTCTTGGAATTTGTTTTCACATGGACTTATAGCTTGTTACTTCAGAGGCAAAAGTTTTGATGTATATAAATTAAAAAGATCAACTGAATTCGTGGCATTGAGCTCCAGAACAGTTGAAGTCGTAAGTTTACAAACACCTTAGCCAAATACATTTAAACTCAGTTTTCACAGTTCCTGACATTTAATCCTAGTAAAAAATCCCTGTCTTAGGTCAGTTAGGATCCCCACTTTATTTTAAGAATGAAATGAAATGTCAGAATAATAGTAGAGTGATTTATTTCAGCTTTAATTTCTTTCATCACATTCCCAGTGGGTGAGAAGTTTATATAGACTCACTTAGTATTTGGTAGCATTTTCTTTCAATTGTATAAGTTGGATCAAACGTTTTGGGTAGCCTTCCACAAGCTTCCACATCATTTTCCTCCCTCATGATGCCATCTATTTTGTGAAGTGCACCAGTCCCTCCTGCAGCAAAGCACCCACACAACATGATGCTGCCACCCCCGTGCTTCACAGTTGGGATGGTGTTCGTCAGCTTGCAAGCCTCCCCCTTTTTTCTCCAAACACAACGACTGTCATTATGGCTAAAACGTTATATTTTTGTTTCATCTGACCAGAGAACATTTCTCCAAAAAGTATGATCTTCTTCCCCATGTGCAGTTGCAAACCGTAGTCTGGCTTTTCTATGGTGGTTTCGGAGCAGTGGCTTCTTCCTTGCTGAGCGGCCTTTCAGGTTATGACGATATAGGACTCGTTTTACTGTGGATGTAGATACTTTTGTACCTGTTTCCTCCAGCATCTTCACAAGGTCCTTTGCTGTTGTTCTGGGATTGATTTGCACTTTTCGCACCAAAGTACGTTCATCTCTAAAGAGACAGAACGCGTCTCCTTCCTGAGTGGTATGATGGCTATGTGGTCCCATGTTGTTTATACTTGCGTGCTATTGTTTGTACAGATGAACATGGTACCTTCAAGCATTTGGAAATTGCTCCCAAGGATGAACCAGATTTGTGAAGGTCTACAATTTTTTTTCTGAAGTCTTGGCTGATTTCTTTTGATTTTTCCATGTCAAGCAGAGGCACTGAGTTTGAAGGTAGGCCTTGACATACATCCACAGGCACACCTCCAATTGACTCAAATGATGCCAATTAGCCTATCAGAATCCATGACATAATTTTCTGTAGTTTTCCAAGCTGTTTAAAGGCACAGCCCTCAGCCCTCTCACCTCATCTCCCTGGTGCAGGGAGCTGGCTGGATGTACTGGTGCCCCCTGGTGGCCGTGGGTAGAGGTTGGCACCCCTCTCCGGGGGTCGTGCCCCCCTCCCTGGGTCAGCCTCAGCCCTCTCTGGCCCCTCCCCCATATCCCCTCTGGATCGAGATTCTAGACAGAGTCTCTGAGTTAGAGCATTAACATCACCTGTTAATGCACACTGAACAGGTGCAATGAATGCTTATAAAAATGACCATAACAAGCATCCTAATCACCTGTAAATGCACACTAAACAGGTGTAATGAGCGTGTGTACAAATGATCATAACAAGCGTTCTAATCACCTGTGAATGCACACTGAACGCGTGTAATTAATGCGTGTATAAATTACCATAACAAGCATTCTAATTGCCTGTAAATGCACACTGAACAGGTGTAAAGAACACGTGTACAAAAAAATGAGGTTTGACACTTGAAAAAAGCAATTGAAAAATTATAATTACAATTGTTAAGACGTGTTCCGGTTACGACGATTTGAACCTTTTGGCCTTCCATACTGTTGCCTGTAAAACTGTGCTGTGTGTAATCCAATTGAGTTCTTAGTGCCAGGGCGGGCTAATAATAGTGGTAATTTACAGAAAGAAAAAAATGTTTCGAAACACCGTAACATTCCAAGGCTGGATTGAGGCACTGGCAGGGAGTACAGTTTGGTGTCTGTAGCTCCTATTTACAGAGAGGACACCAATATAACATCCAATGATCACAAGGATTATATTGGAGCGTTGTCGAAGAGGGTGAGGACATTACTAAAGGTTCGAGTTCTTCACATATCGAATACGACCAGGTAATACGCTGCCAGCATAAACATAATGTTTGTCTTTCCTTTTAATTCCTGAAGTGTAATTCGGCCTTTGACTATCCCAATAATGGACTAAAGGGAGCTCCTTATAGTCCAAGGACATTACATGTTCTGTTTAAAGGCGAACTGGCTCTGGAAGCCAAAATAGCCAAATACTCCATCTAAACGTGAATCGATTCTCAATTGTGGTATTGTTCTAGAAATATAAATCCCTGAACTTCCATATCACATAAAAATAAAAGCAAAATACACACTTAATGTACAATGTTTTAACTGGGTTTAACACGGTTGCAGCCAACAGTACTTTTCCGTGACACTTTTGTTGCTTCTGTCTTCCATTTACACGCAGGTGTTCTTCTTCTTTGGAGTTTAACGGCAGTTGGCATCCAATATGTTGCATTACCGCCCCCAACTGGACTATAATATGAATCCATTATACCTTGTGATACAAAATGGAATCCCAGGTGTTCGTAGACGCATATAGCACAAGCAGACCACTCTGTCTTCCGTCTGTTTTCTGTAAACTAGCGCAGTAACATGGCAATAAGTCTGTGTGGGAACACTAACCCTACAAAGGTGTGTCAATTGAACCTTTTGTTTTTTGAAAATTATTTATCGCTGATATGAAAGATAACCCACTGGGCGTACACTGGTTGAATCCACGTCATTTCAATAAAATGTTGACCCAACTTGGAATAGACGTTGTGCCCACTGTGCCCAGTGGGAAGGTCCTTATTCTTCCAAAACCACACCACAAGCGTTGCGTGTTGATGTTCAGACCGAGCGTCGGGGCTCTTAATAAAAACCCCCGTGCAGAAGACGCCTTTGTCCAATGACTCTTATGTGTAATGTAATGGAACTGAGAGTCATGATCAAGGGCTAGTCCAGCATTTCCCAAACTCAGTCCTGGAGACCCCAAGGTGTGCACATTTAGTTTTCTTCCCCCTAGCACTACACAGCCGATTCAAATAATCCAAACTTGATGCTGAGTTGGTTTCAGCTGAATCAGCTGTGAGGTGCACCCCTTGGGGTCCCGAGGACAGAGTTTGGAGAACACTGGGCTTGTCTATCCCCTGCTAATACAATTAGATAATTGGATAGTTAGGGCCTGTTCTGTATCTCCGGTTGTAAGCCCACTGTATCTCATTTTTAGATAAAAGTACTCCTAAACATTATAAGCTATATGTTGCCATGTCCATGTAGGCTACTTGCCAAATAAAATACCAAAAGGTAGGCTTACAGTTATGGGCTTATGGAGGCTACTCTACAACTACATACTGACTAGTGATGTTCAGTTCAGGAACGATTTGTTCTTTTTGAACAACTCTTCTTACTGACTTGAGAGTCGTGATTTGTTTTTCTGAGTGACTCGTTCATTTCAGTACTTTGTTGTTCTGACCTGCTGGCCACAATGAGTCCTACTGCAGTATTGATACACGCTCTTCCGGCTCAGCGGGTCCAGAGACGTGCTCCGACCAACAAAAGTCTGTCATATTCATTAGCGCAGGAAAATAGATAGTTCTGCAGGCGGCATAAAGAAGAAAAAGACATTCTTAGAACTGATCATTGATCGCATGGTGCAAGAATGAATTAAATGAATTGATTATTGAATGTTTTGATGGACAGCTTTATAGAACCAGCACATACACAGCCTCTGCTCAACAAACTCAAACTGCAATTCGCAAACTAGATTGTGCGTACCACCCTCACGAGAGTCAAGCAATGCATTCTGCCAAATGCCGTTCACAATCTAGTCCGGTTGCGGCTACAACTAGACCTTGACCTTATTTGTATTCCTAGCAATCAACAAATGTACATAGATTAAAGCACACAAGTCTGTTACAAATGAGAGCTTCAATAAGCCAATATGTCTTGTAGAATCATGACTCTTTTGAGTTTTCAGTTCATTGTTCTAAGGTGGTCCTGGACATTACTAACTTGAACGAACAAAATAAATCAAAAGATTTGTTCTATTGGCTGAACGAGTCAAAAGGATCTGAGTCGGTAAAAAGGGCCAAACTTCCCATCACTAATACTTACTTCCAGTATTTGCCTTTGTAGGTTATCCAGATACTCACCCTAAAGTGTTGAAAGTATGCACGAAAGTACATTTCTGCGTCTGACTGCAATTTGATATTCCTCCTAATTTCTGACACACTAATTGAAAATATAATTCAAAGCGTGTCTTTGTTATGCACATGAGGTACAGTCAGTGTCACTCTGCTACAGTGAGAAGAGCATGGGTCATCTTCCCTGCTCCAAGAAGTTTATACAGCAGCCATTACTTTATGTCATTGTTTGTCATGATATGTGAGATTGTTGGCATGTATAGTGCCTTCTGAAAATTTTCTGACGCCTTGACTTTTTCCACATTTTTTTATGTTACAGCCTTAATCTAAAATATATCACTTTTTTAAAAATCCTCTGCAATCTATACACAATACCCCATAATGACGACGCAAAAACAGGTTTTTAGAAATTTTTCACATTTACAAAAAATGTAAACAGAAATGCCTTTATTTAAATAAGCATTAAGACCCTTTGCTAGGAGACTCGAAATTCCCAATCAGAGACAACGATAAACAGCTGCCTCTAATTGAGAACCAATCTAGGCAATCATAGACATACATAAACACCTAAATGGTAAACAACCCCATAAACCTACAAAACCCATAGACAGTACAAAAACACATACATCACCCATGTCACACCCTGACCTAACGAAAATATAAAAAGAAAACAAAGATTACTCAGGTCAGGGCATGACAGTACCCCCCACAAAGGTGCAGACTCCGGCCGCAAAAACCTAATCTAAAGGGGAGGGTCCGGGTGGGCCTCTTTCACAGCGGCGGCTCGGGTGCGGGTTGTGGTCCCCGCTCTACCTAGTCTTTGCCCACATAGGTGGCGCCTCAGGAGCGGGGACCCTCGCAGCGGGCCCTGGACTGAAGATCATCGTAGAGAGCGGAACAGAAAGGCGCCTCTGGACTGAGGAGCGACTCTGGCAGCTCCAGACAGGAGGGAGATGGCTCAGGACAGACGGGAGACTCTGGCGGCTCAGGACAGACGGGAGACTCTGGCGGCTCAGGACAGACGGGAGACTCTGGCGGCTCAGGACAGACGGGAGACTCTGGCGGCTCAGGACAGACGGGAGACTCTGGCGGCTCAGGACAGACGGGAGACTCTGGCGGCTCAGGACAGACGGGAGACTCTGGCGGCTCAGGACAGACGGGAGACTCTGGCGGCTCAGGACAGACGGGAGACTCTGGCGGCTCAGGTCAGACAGAAGGCTCTGGCAGCGCTGGGCAGAAGGAAGGCTCTGGCAGTGCTGGACAGGCGGGAGCAGCTGTAGGGATGAGACGGAGAGACAGCCTGGTGCGGGGGGCTGCCACCGGAGGGCTGGTGCGTGTAGGTGGCACCAGATAGACTGGACCGTGAAGGCGCACTGGAGATCTTGAGCACCAAGCCTGCCCAGCCTTACCTGGTTGAATGCTCCCCGTAGCCAGGCCAGTGCAGCGAGGTGGAATAGCCCGCACTGGGCTGTGCTGGCGAACCGGGGACACCATGCGTAAGGCTGGTGACATGTATGCCGGCCCGAGGAGACGCTCTGGAGACCAGATGCGTAGAGCCGGCTTCATGGCACCTGGCTCGATGCCCACTCTAGCCTGGGCGATACGAGGTGCTGGAATGTACCGAACCGGGCTATGCACACGCACCGGAGACACAGTGCGCTCCACCGCATAACACGGTGCCTGCCCGGTTCTTCTCTCTCTCCAGTAAGGTCTCCTACCTGGCTTCGCCACACTCCCTGTGTTCCCCTCCCCACAATACATTTTTGGGGCTGCCTCTCAGGCTTCCAGCCACGCTGCTGCGCTGTCTCCTCATACCGGCGCCTCTCTGCTTTCGCTGCCTCCAGCTCTGCTTTGGGGCGGCGATATTCCCCTGACTGTGCCCAGGGTCCTTCGCCGTCCAGAATCTCCTCCCAAGTCCATGAGTCCTGCGTTTTTTGTCGCTGCTGCTGCTGTCCGTTACCACAGTGCTTGGTCCATTGTTGGTGGGTTATTCTGTCACGATCGTCGTAGTGAGGAGACCAAAGCGCAGCGTGATGTGAAAGACGGACAAACGCGAAGTACACTAAACAAACAAACAAACGAAATGACTAGATGAACGTGACCGCGATCAAAACTGAGTGCAAACATGCAACATCACATAGACAATAACCCACGAAATACCCAAAGAAGATGGCTGCCTAAATATGATTCCCAATCAGAGACAACGATAAACAGCTGCCTCTAATTGAGAACCAATCTAGGCAACCATAGACATACATAAACACCTAGATGGTAAACAACCCCATAATCCTACAAAACCCCTAGACAGTACAAAAACACATACATCACCCATGTCACACCCTGACCTAACCAAAATATATAAAGAAAACAAAGAATACTCAGGTCAGGGCGTGACAATCCTTGAGATGTTTTTACAACTTGGAGTCCACCTGTGTTGAATTCAATTGATTGGACCTGCTTTGGAAAGGCACACACCTGTCTATTTAAGGTCCCACAGTTGACAGTGCATGTCAGAGCAAAAACCAAGCCATGAGGTCGAAGGAATTGTCCCTAGAGCTCTGAGACAGGATTGTGTCGAAGCACAGATCTGGGGAAGGGTAGCAACAAATGTCTGCAGCATTGAAGGTCCCCAAAAACCCGGTGGCCTCCATCATTCTTAAAGTGAAGATGTTTGGAACTAAGAAGGCTCTTCCTGGAGCTGGCTTCCCGGCCAAACTGAGCAATCCGGGGAGTTTGGAGTTTGTCAAAAGGCACCTAAAGACTCTCAAACCATGAGAAAAAGATTGGCCTGAAGAAACCAAGATTGAACTCTTTGGTCTGAAAGCCAAGGGTCACGCGTGGAGGAAACCTGGCACCATCCCTACGGTGAATCATGGTGGTGGCAGCGTCATGCTGTGGGGATGTTTTTCAGCGGTAGAGACTGGGAGACTAGTCAGGATCGAGGCAAAGATGAACGGAACAAAGTACAGAGAGATCCTTGATGAAAACCTGATCCAGGACCTCAGACTGGGTTGAAGGTTCACCTTCCAACAGGACAATGACCCTAACAGAGCTTGAAAGGATCTGTAGAGAGAAACTTTCCAAATACAGGTGTGCCAAGTTTGTAGTGTCATACCTGTCGTGACCTGACTACCATTTATGCAATGATGGCTATTCATCGAATAATTACATACCACGTTCAATTATTATGCAAATAAATTAATCATAAAACAATGAATTAAGCACCAGTCATTTGCTCCTATTTCAGTCTCATTCTGAACGTCAGAATATCCTAGTCTCCATGATGAATTAGCTTACACAAATTTGCTTAATTATTTACTTACTATCTAATGAAATAATCACACAGAAATACATAAACGCACACACAGTATAGTATTGCATATTAACATAATGCAATGAAAAATCGCTAGTGGACTAACCCTATATAACAGCTGGTTACATAATGAAAGGGGGTGGGGAATGAAAGAACGTGAGAAGGAGAGACATGCAAATTATTTGACATGATTGTTGTTTAGAGCCCCACCAATCATTTCCTACATTATTTACATTAGAAATATTGTTTCAATCTCCAACCTTTGGATGTTAATGTCCAACCTTTTGATGACATTCCATATTCAATACTACAGAGCCCAAAGACAGAGTTTCTGCAAGGTATTTACGATCCAGTTATTTACTTCATCCCACTCCCCCTCTGCGGGAGAGAGGGTGCTGTAGAGCTGACCCACAGTAACCCAATCCTTCAGATCCTCACAGAAGTCTCATGACATACCCAAGAAGCCTCAATGCTGTAATCGCTGCAAAAGGTGTTTCAACAAAGTACTGAGTAAAGGGTCTTTTTGCTTTCTCATTATGTGCTATTGTGTGTAAACTGATAAGGGAAAAAATAATGTAATAAGACTGTAACGTTAAAAAATACTTTCCTACGGCATTGTATATCCACCAGTGCACGGTTTGAATCTGACACACTACTATTCTATCACATCTTCTCCTTCTACTTTTCCTGCCAGTCTTTCACTCTATTCCTTACACATGACTGTGAATACAGATATGCATCTGTTGGTCACAGATACCTTAAAAAACTATTTAGGGGCATGGATCAGAAAACCAGTGAGTAACTGATGTGACCACCATTTGCCTTATGCAGCGCAACACATTTCCTTCGCATAGAGTTGATCAGTCTGTTTATTGTGGCCTGTGGAATGTTGTCCAAGTCTTCCATGGCTGTGCGAAGTTGCTGGATATTGTTGGGAACTGGAACACGCTGTTGTTCACGTTGATCTAGAGCATCCCAAACATGCTCAATGATTGACATGTCTGTGAATATGCAGGTCATTTTCAGCTTCCATGAATTGTGTACAGATCCCCGCAACACGGAGCTGTGCATTATCATGCTTAAACATGAGGTGATGGTGGCGGATGAATGGCACGACAATGCGCCTTAGGATCTCATTGCAGTATCTCTGTGCTTTCAAATTGCCATTGATAAAATGCAATTGTGTTCATTGTTTGTAGCATATGCCTGTCCATACCATAACCCCATCGCCACTATGCGGCCTCTTTTCACAACGTTGACATCAGCAAAACCGCTCGCCCACACAATGCCACGCACTTCTCCAGCATGCCAGTGGCCATCAAAGGTGAGCATTTACCCACTGAAGTTGGTTACAATGCTGAACTGCAGTCAGGTCAAGATCCTGGTGAGGATGATGAGCACGCAGATGAGCTTCCCTGAAACGTTTCTGACGGTTTGTGCAGAAAATCTTTGGTTTTGCAAACCCACAGTTTCATCAGCTGTCCGGTTGGCTGGTCTCAGACAATCTGCAGGTCAAGAAGCTGGATGTGGAGATCCTGGGCTGGCGTGGTTACACTTGTTCTGAGGCCGGTTGGACATACTGACAAATTCTCTAAAACAACATTGGAGGCTGCTTATGGTAGAGAAATTAACATTGAATTTGCTGCCAACTGCTCTGGTTGACATTCTTGCAGTCGGCATGCCAATTTCACACTCCCTTAAAACTTAAGATATCTGTGGCATTGTGTTGTCACACATTTTAGTGTAATGACTATGCTGTTTATTCAGCTTCTTAATATGCCACATCTGTCAGGTGGATGGACTATCTTTGCAAAGGAGAAATGCTCACTAACAGGGAAGAAAACACATTTGTGCACTCAATTTGAGAGAAGTGTGATTCATCACCTGGATTCGGGCTTATGTACCAAAATTTGAATAGGTGTTTTTTACATTGGATAAAAGTAGAGACTCACGGCTACAAAATGGTATATCGTACACTGCATTTTTGAGGAACAAAGGGAAAGTAATTCTGCTTTGAAAGTTGATAAACTTGTAAACTCACTTTTGAGAAAATGGCCTTTGAATGTTTTGGTATGGAGTGAAGAGCTCCTCTTTCTCTAAACGCATTCAGCATCGTTCAAACCCTCTTAAGATTTAGCCCCTCAAATGTAGTTTCGCTCTCGCAGCGTTCAGAGCGCACACTTGACTCTCTGGCCAATGATTTGTTTACCACTGGATAACATAAACAGCCTAACCAGGTCTGCTGGCAACAATTTCATTCCCTTTTTAGCCGACGTTTACTGACACCGGCCATATTCAATAAGTGTTGTACACTTTAACTTAAGACATGTAGCTAGCTAGGTAAATAATGAACCTAGCTAGGTAAAAAATGTGTCATGTAACTTTAGCTAATGAGCCAGCCAGCTAACATTAGCTAATTAAACAACAATGAACACAGTGCAAATCATGTCATGCCTACCTTACATGAATCTGCAGGGAGTCAACTAACCAGGTTCAATGTTAGGTAGCTAACATTAGCCTCTAACTAGCAAAGCAAATGGCTCTGGGATATGAATAATAACGTCATACACGTAACGTTAGCTAGGGAGCCAGCCAGCTAACGTTAGCTAGCAAGCTGACAATACACTTTAGCTTGAAACGAACCCACTTTCTGTCAAAATTAGAAATGTGTAAAATATGAAAATGTATCTAGCTATCTTACCCATACATCATCATGCATGATGGAAGCATCTCCTTGTCACGGGTGCCATGCCACGGTTGCGCTTAGTTTGAAGACGTAATCCGAAGATACTGTTGAAGTTGAAAGTTTACATACATGAAGGGCACTTTTTGGCATTTACTGTATGATCGATGAGAAACTCCATATTGCAAATGTACAGTCCCTTGATAGACGTCCGCAAATGTTTTAAAATTTGCAGACGGCGGCGGGCCGTGCACCGGGGCCAGATATTCCGGGAAGTCATTGAACGAAGTCTCTCGGTTTCCGTTTTATAAAATGTTCAAATTCTGGTCATTTTTCCGCTGTCCCAGTAAATTCCACCAGATGGCGAATGGAATCTTATTGCAAATGTACAACGCATCACCAATCACGACATGGCCATTTCTCCTGAACGGAAAAGACATCGAAGACGAAACTTGGTAAGCATAGGTTTGGACTAATCGGTGGTTAGCCCCGAAAAAGATGGAGTTTTTGAGTTAAGGCCATTTTTCTGTAATTAAAGGTAAAAAATGAAAACAGAGCGCTAATTTGACTGCTTCAACGCAAGGTACATGAACCTATGGTGTCAGGATAAAAAGAACCAGACATGTGTCTATCGTAATTTAAGAGAAATCGTACAATGTGATGGTGATGCTTTTTTTTTTAAAGTTACGAATACGTTAATCTTAGGGATATTGAGACGCTAGCATCTCATGTGGCCAATAGCCTCGGGAAATGCATAGCGATAAAACTCAAACTTTCATTAAATCACACATGCAGGGTACTCAATTAAAACTACACTCGTTGTGAATCCAGCCAACATGTCAGATTTTAAAAATGCTTTTCGGCGAAAGCATGAGAAGCTATTATCTGATAGCATGCACACCCCTGAACCAGCTGATCCAGTTGTAAACAAAAGAACTAGTGTTAGCAGGCGCTACACAAAACGCTGAAATAAAATATAAAACATGCATTACCTTTGACCAGCTTCTTTGTTGGCACTCCAATATGTCCCATAAACATCACAATTGGTCCTTTTTTTTCGATTAATTCCGTCCATGTATACCCAAAATGTCCATTTATAAAGCAGGTTTGATCCGGAAAAAAACAGCTTTCCAAAACACAACGTCATTACAAAACATTTCAAAAGTTGCCCATAAACTTTGCCAAAATATTTCAAACTACTTTGTAATACAACTTTAGGTATTTTTAAACGAAAATAATCGATCGAATTGTTGACGGGCGATCTGTATTCAATAACAGCAAGTAAACAATACATGCACCATTTTCCCTCTTGCGTAACTATCAACAGTGTAACGTTCTTCCAGGAAGTGCCTCTTCTTCATTTCACCAATGATTAACTTCAACCCAATTCCAAAGACTGGTGACATCCTGTGGAAGTTGTAGGAACTGTAAAATGGGCGCTATCTAATTTCCCTTGACAAAGACAAATCAGGGAACTGTCAGAGGGATTTTTTTTTCTTTTTCTGAACATTTTTTCCAAGGGGTTTTGCCTGCTACATAAGTTCTGTTATAGTCACAGACATGATTGAACCAGTTTTAGAAACTTCAGAGTGTTTTCTATCCACACCTACTAATCATATGAATATACTATATTCCTGGCATGAGTAGCAGGAAGTTGAAATTGTGCACGCTATTTATCAAAAAGTAGAAATGCTGCCCCCTATCCTTTAAGAGGTTTTAAGGTGGGTTTCGGAAGCTCTGCGAGATTTCTGTGATTTTCTGAAATCACACACTCTTTCAACCCTCTGTAAATCAGTCAGTTCTTAACGTAAAGACTTAGAACTCAGAATTCTGTAAGAGACTACCCCGAGGAGGATATGTGTTCTCTTTCAGCTTCCTGTGTCAACCGGAAGGGCCTGAAATTGGGGTCATAGGGGCTGTTTCGAAGGGTTAAAAAGGTCAGATCTTTTCAAAACTTCCTATGTGTGATTAGGCAACCCTCGAACTGGAAATCAGTCATTTCTCCCAACAGATGTCAAAGAAAAGCTCTCTCTCACACACATACACACACACACACACACACACACACACACACACACACACACACACACACACACACACACACACACAAACACACACAAACAAACAGCAGGGATGGAGTGACACAGTGCAGGGCTTAAAGACACACAGAGCCTGCAATGGCATTACCATAATCTCTAGGCTGTGCCGAGTTCAACGAGATGCCCCGCTTGACCGTAGCTCGCTCCGTGAAAGAAAGTAGGCTCATAATGAAGCCTGGCCCTAAATTTCAGGTGCTTTTGGGTGACAGTGGGCGAGCCGTTAGGGTTAGAAGCACAAGTCCTCCCGATCTGTGCAAGCCTAACCTTGACCATGTGGCATTAACCCTTAACAGTGAAAAAAGGTGTTTACATCAAACCATTTGCAATGACTTCTCTCCCCATAGGAATACATTGCCTGCTCCCCTAAATTCAACCTGAAGCCTATGTGGGTTAAGAATGACTTATGAACCTGTCTTCAATGACAAGTCATCATTCCACTATGAGGTCTACCTGTGTTGATTCTAAGCTTCCTGGAGCAACCAAAAGTGGTTAAATTCACCCTAAAGGTGTTTTGATGTACCAAACCTGCAGTTTGTGAAAATCACTGCATTCAACCCTGTGTAAATCAGTCAATTCTTAACGTAAAGACTTTAAACTCAGGATTCTGTAAAAGCCTACCCCAATGAGGATATGTGTTTACTTTCAGCTTCCTGTGCCAACCGGAAGTCTCTTAAATTGGGGTCATAGGGGCTGTTTCAAATGGTTAAAGGAGTCAGATCTTTCCAAAACTTCATATGTGTGAATGGGCAACCCTCATGAACTGTAAAACAGTCATTTCTCCCATCAGATTTCCAAGAAAAACTCACACACACAGCAAGGATGGAGTGACAGAGTGTGGGGCTTACAGCCACACAGAGCCTGGAATAGTTACCTTCGTTCGAACTATCAAAGAACCGTCAGACCTAGAGCTCTGAAACTTTGGAAACTTGTTCTAGAGCTCAAGTCGATAGTGCGTGGTGAGTTATGTGGCTCTAGATGGTTCTCAGACCGAGAAACAGCCCTGTACATACTTAAATTCATTTTGACCATCACAAAAATGACGACATTTAGATAAGTCCCAGAGTCGCAAGATTGGGTGCATTGAAACCGCCTCGGAGCATAGAGACGGACCCCAAAGTTTGTGTCCGATAGCTCATTCAAGGACCCCGTAGTAACGCCCAGAAAAAGTAGATTTTCAGCACCAATTAAGGTCATTGATCGGGCACCGAATGACCTATCGAGCCGAAACTCGGGATTCGGGGTCGCCTCAGCTAGGCCTACATATAATGTCAGAACTGGATCCACAGCTAGAACGTAACTACGTGTTTTATGTTTTTGTTATGGTTTAAACCAAAGACACTGAATTTTGGGCCTGCTCTGAAATATGTGATAGTTAGCTTCTAAACGAGTTGGAAAAAGTGGGTGTGGTGTCAGTTTGTATCAGTTTGGTGTCAGACTGATATCTAATTGACTGATGGACGATGAGTTGCTGGCTGACTTTTGTCCATTTGCAATATGTTTAAACAGTGATAGACCATCACCAAATTGACATTCTGAAATCAACACCAATGAGCGATGGAGAGAAACCAGAATCACTGCCCAGCCATCCCGAGTTCATTGGGCCAGTCAATTTCAATTTTGAGCATGTCAAATTTGTGATGGTAAATCCCCATTGAAACATATTACAAATGGACAGCCGGGCGCCTGGTGATTGGAACGGGTTACCAGGAGCGCATTTTTAAAATGGTTGTAATACCGTTAGGGGGGTGCAAGGGGTCCACGGTTGGGTAGGGAAAACTTTTCAAAACCCCCACCCGTACCTATCCAATAGGGGGTGCCACTGGTCATTTTGGACATTTTTTAAAAAATGGTTAAAAAACAACAGAATCCCACATCTCTCATGTCAACATCGAGTGATGGAGAGGAACCACTATCACTGCCTGGCCATCCCAAGGTCATCGGGCCAGTTTAGAATTTCTGCAGTATTTTGGAGCATGTCAAATTCATGATGGTAAATGCCCATTGAAACATATCGAAAATGGACAGCCTGGTGATTGGAATGGGTTACCAGCAGCACATTTAAAAAAAAAAAAAATGTAATGCCTTTATGGGGGTGCAAGGGGTCTACGGTTGGGTAGGGAGCACCCACCACCTGTGCCATTCCAATTCCCTGGTAATTTTTTTACGTTTTTAAAAAAATCATTAAAAACAACTTCTCCCTCGTCATGCATGACAAATAGACCATCTAGATGGATTCATGGCTTAACATAGTGCTACATATAATTTGGGCAGTATAAATGCCATTTTGACTTTTGGGTTTGGAAACTGACTTCCTATGATCGTACATGGTAAATGGCCATAACATCCTGATTTGGCACTTTCAATACTTTCATATTGCATTTGGACATTTCTTATGGCATTTGGCAATGGTTCACTGACTTCTGACTTCCTATGAAATCATATTGCAAATGGAAAAAAAACATATGCCATATGGACAATTAAACAAATATGTCAATACAATATGACAAAAGTATGTTCTTATACATGTATAATTGACAAAGAAAATCTAAAGAATTTCAAAAAAAACGGTCCAGAGAGCACTCTTTTAAGGAGGTAAAAAGTTTTTGCATTTTGTTTTTAAATCTTCAAAATTTGACCCTTGGGTCTTGACTTGATGAGCGCTTGCCATCTATTGGATTTTTGCTGTGTGACACTTGGCATTTGACATATGGTATTTGCAATAAGTTTTGAATGAAACAACGTACATTTGAGTGGTATTGTACATCGTGTTTATGTTTCGTATGGTGCCAATAAGTTCCCATTAATTTTTGTATTCCCTTACATACACTTAGGTTGGAGTCATTAAAACTCGTTTTTCAACCACTACACAAACTTCTTTTTAACAAACTATAGTTTTGGCAAATCAGTTAGGAAATCTACTTTGTGCATGACACAAGTAATTTTTCCCAACAATTGTTATCAGACAGATTATTCCCCTTATAATTCACTGTATCACAATTCCAATGGGTCAGAGGTTTTCATACACTAAGTTGACTGTGCCTTTTAATAACAGCTTGGAAAATTCCAGAAAATTATGTCATGGCTGTAGAAGCTTCTGATAGGCTAATTGACAACATTTGAGTCAATTGGAGGTGTACCTGTGAATGTATTTCAAGTCCTTCCTTCAAACTCAGTGCCTCTTTGCTTGACATCATGGGAAAATCAAAAGAAAAAAATTGTAGACCTCCACAAGTCTGGTTCATCCTTGGGAGCAATTTACAAACGCCTGAAGGTACCACGTTCATCGGTTCAAACAATAGTATGCAAGTGTAAACACCATGGGACCACGCAGCTGTCATACTGCTCAGGAAGGAGACACGTTCTGTTCTGAGATTAACGTACTTTGGTGCAAAAAGTGCAAATCAATCCCAGAACAACAGCAAAGGACCTTGTGAAGATGCTGGAGGAAACAGGTA
Source organism: Oncorhynchus kisutch (assembly GCF_002021735.2). Classification (NCBI taxonomy): domain Eukaryota; kingdom Metazoa; phylum Chordata; class Actinopteri; order Salmoniformes; family Salmonidae; genus Oncorhynchus; species Oncorhynchus kisutch. The sequence continues at coordinate 59,075,486 of NC_034177.2, read as the reverse complement.
CAAAGGTATCTATATCCACAGTAAAACGAGTCCTATATATTGACATAACCTGAAAGGCCGCTCAGCAAGGAAGAAGCCACCGCTCCAAAACCGCCATAAACAATCCAGACAAAGGTTTGCAACTGCACATGGGGACAAAGATCATACTTTTTGGAGAAATGTCCTCTGGTTTGATGAAACAAAATAGAAATGTTTGGCCATAATGACCGTTGTTATGTTTGGAGGAAAAAGGGGGAGGCTTGTAAGCCGAAGAAGACCATCACAACCGTGAAGCTCAGGGGTGGCAGCATCATGTTGTGTGGGTGCTTTGCTGCAGGAGGGACTGGTGCACTAAACAAAATAGATGGCATCATGAAGTTGGAAAATTATGTGGATATATTGAAGCAACATCAAGACATCAGTCAGGAAGTTAAAGCTTGGTCGCAAATTGGTCTTCCAAATGGACAATGACCCCAAGCATACTTCCAAAGTTGCGGCAAAATGGCTTAAGGACAACAAAGTCAAGGTATTGGAGTGGCCATCACAAAGCCCTGACCTCAATCCTATAGAAAAATTGTGGGCAGAACTGAAAAAGCGTGTGCGGTCAAGGAGTCCTACAAACCTGACTCAGTTACACCAGCTCTGTCAGCAGGAATGGCCCAAAATTCACACAAATTATTGTGGGAAGCTTGTGGAAGGCTACCCAAAACGTTTGACCCAAGTTAAACAATTTAAAGGCAATGCTACCAAATAATAATTGAGTGTATGTAAACTTCTGATCCACTGGGAATGTGATTAAATAAATAAAAGCTGAAATAAATCATTCTCTCTACTATTATTCTGACATTTCACATTCTTAAAATAAAGTGGTGATCCTAGCTGACGTTAGACAGGGAATTTGTACTAGGATTAAATGTCAGGAATTGTGAAAAACTGAGTTTAAATGTATTTGGCTAAGGTGTATTTAAACTTCAACTGTAGCCGTTTTCTCAATCTCTTTAGCTATCATACTTTAATTCCACAGATTTCAAAACTCGACCCTCAAAGTGGAGAGCAACACTTATGCAGCTCCACTACACAATACATTTTTTAAAGAGCCGCGTTCGATAGGATTACCAACACAGACTGACCAGCTCAAATAGACAGTAGCCTTCTACTGTATATGGCAGACCAATCCGAACTCCTTTCTCGGCATGTTCCAGAAAACTCATTATCTCAGCCAATCATGGCTAGTTAGAAGGTTGCTGACTTTTTCTGTGGCTTAACCAACAAAGCTCGTAATTTAACAATTTTATTCGTATTTACAGATGGCCTACAAGTTTGTTATTAAGGCACATGATAGTTCAAATGTTCCAGAAGGCATTTCTGCCAAGAAGTCGCAACATATGCCTAGTTTCCTGAAACGAGCCACAAATAAGCTTTTTGTGCATATGGAACATTTCTGGGATCTTTTATTTCAGCTCATGAAACATGGGACCACACTTTACATGTTGTGTTTTTTTTGTTCGGTGTAATAAACATATGGGTAGGAAGATGGTTCAGAGGTGTCACCCTCTGTTATCATATTCTCTATCAATATTTTCTCTCTCCCTTTCGTCCATCCTTCTCAGTCAATCAGTCCATCGAAATGTACAAAGCTATTCAGTTGAAGTCGAAAATTGGCAGTACGTCCAACTGGCTTTACAACTGCCAACCACTATGCAACCACACCAGCCCAGGACCTCCACATCAAGCCTTTTTACCTGCGGGATCATCTTAGACCAGCCACCTGGAAAGCTGATGAAACTGTCTGTAATAAAGACCTTTTGTAGGGAAAAACGAATTATGATTGGCTGGGCATAGCTCCCCAGGGAGTGGGCCTGGCTCCCAAGTGGGTGAGCCTATGCCCTCCCAGTCCCATCCATGTGAAATCCATAGATTAGGGCCTAATGAATTTATTTCAATTGACTGGCAAGAAGACCACATTCAATGAGCTGTATATGGGCATAAGCAAACAAGAAAATGCTCATCCAGAGGCGGCGCTCCTAGTGGCCGGGGACTTTAATGCAAGGAAACTCAAATCCGTTTTACCTCATTTTTATCAGATTGTTAAATGTGCAACCAAAGGGAAAAAACTCTAGACCACCTTTGCTCCACACACAGAGACGCATACAAAGCTCTCCCTCCATTTGGAAAATCGGACCATAATTCTATCCTCCTGTTACCTGCTAACAAGCAAAAACTAAAGCAGGAAGCATCAATGAATTGGTCAATAAGAAAGTGGTCAGATGAAGCAAATGCTAAGCTACAGGAAAGTTTTGTTAGCACAGACTGGAATATGTTCAGGGACTCTTCCGATGGCATTGAGGAGAACACCACATCAGTCACTGGCTTCATCAATAAGTGCATTTATGATGTCGTCCCCACAGTGACCGTACGTACATACGCCAACCGGAAGCCATGGATTACATACAGGCAACATCCGCACTGAGATAAAGGGTAGAGCTCCCGCTTTCAAGGAGCGGGACTCTAACCCGGAAGCTTACAAGAAATCCCGTTTTGCCCTCCAACGAACCATCAAACAGGCAGAGCTTCAATACAGGACTAAGATCAAATAATGTTACACCGGCTCTGACACTCGTCGGATGTGCCAGGGATTGCAAACCATTACAGACTACAAAGTGAAGCACAGCCGAGAGCTGCCCAGTGACACAAACCTACCAGACGAGCTAAACTACTTCTATGCTCACTTCGAGGCAAATGATGCTTGACAGCACCAGCTGTTCCGGAAGACTGAGTGATAATGCTCTCCGCAACCAATGTAAGACCTTTAAACAGGTCAACATTCACAAGGCCGCAGGGCCAGACGGATTACCAGGATGTGTACTGCTAGCATGGGCTGACCAACTGGCAAGTGTCTTAACTGACATTTTCAACCTCTCCCTATCGGAGTCCGTATGTTTTAAGCAGACCACCATAGTGCTTGTGCCCAGGAACACTAAGGTAACCTGCCTAAATGACTACCGACCTGTAGCACTCACATCTGCAGCCATGAAGTGCTTTGAAAGGCTGGTCATGGCTCACATCAACACCATTATCCCAGAAACCCTAGACCCAATTCAATTTGCATACTGCCCCAACAGATCCACAGATGATGCAATCTCTATTGCACTCCACACTGCCCTCTCCCACCTGAACAAAAGGAACAGCTATGTGAGAATGATATTCATTGACTACAGCTCAGCGTTCAACACCGTAGTGCCCTCAAAGCTCATTAATAAGCTAAGGACCCTGGGATTAAACATCTCCCTCTGCAACTGGATCCTGGACTTCCTGACGGGCCGCCCCCAGGTGGTAAGGGTAGGTAACAACACATCCGCCACGCTGATCCTCAACACAAGGGCACCTCAGGGGTGCTCAGCCCCCTCCTGTACTCCCTGTTCACTCATGACTGCATGGCCAGGCACAACTCCAACACCATCATTAAGTTTGAGATGAAACAACAATGGTACGACGAGACAGCATATAGGGAGGAGGTCAGAGACATGGCCGTGTGGTGCCAGGACAACAACCTCTCCCTCAACGTGATCAAGACAAAGGAGATGATTGTGGACTACAGGAAAAGGAGGACTGAGCACACCCCCATTCTCATCAAAGGAGCTGTAGTGGAGCAGGTTGAGATCTTCCAGTTCCTTGGTGGCCACATCACCAACAAACTGACATGGTCCAAGTACACCAAGACAGTCGTGAAGAGGGCACGACAAAACCTACTCCCCCTCAGGAGACTGAAAAGATTTGGCATGGGTACTCAGATCCTCAAAAGCTTCTACAGCTGCACCATCGAGAGCATCCTGATTGGTTGCATCATTACCTGGAATGGCACCTGCTCGGCCTCCAACTGCGAGGCACTACAGAAGGTAGTGCGAACGGCCCCGTACATCACTGGGGCCAAGCTCCCTGCCATCTAAGACCTCTATAACAGGTGGTGTCAGAGGAAGGCCCTGAAAATTGTCAAGGACTCCAGCCACCTAAGCCATAGACTGTTCTCTCTGCTACCGCACAGCAAGCGATACCGGATACCTCTGTTATCATCTATGCATAGTCACTTTAATAACTCTATCTACATGTACATATTACCTCAACGAACCGGTGCCCCCCCACATTGATCCTGTACCGGTACCCCCCTGTATATAGTCTCGCTATTGTTAATTTACTGCTGCTCTGTTATGATATTGTGTTTAGAGGTAGGTGAAGGAGTGAAGCGCAGGAGAGCAGAGATGTCAGAGTAGTGTTTTTTAATAGCCAAGTCCACAAACATATAGGTCAGGTACAATACCAAAATAAACGCCCTCAACAAAAGAGAAACCAGTTACTCACAGAAGGAGGAAAACAACGCTCCTAAACTTATACACACACTCGGTATAATACGGGAAATTAAATAAAGCGCAACCTCAACGAGCAACATGACACAAATAATTCCGCACAAACCTAAGCAGGCAACAGGAGTACACACAGAAATTAAAGCAAATGAAACCAGGTGTGAAAAAACCAAAGACAAAACAAACGGAAAAGGACAAAAGGATCAGTGATGGCTAGTAGGCCGGCGATGCCGACCGCCGAGCACCACCCGTACAGGGAGAGGTGTTGACATCATACAAGGCATTCTGGTTGTTACATAAGCGTCTGTCAGACCAAAGATTTTATAATAAAACGAGATGAAGGGACAACTTCTACTTCTTTGTGGACAACTTGGAACTCGGTCAAATCATGAGGTCGGAAAGTTGAATCTCTAGAAAGAGGCCCAGGGTTCCTGAGTTTGAATTCCGAGTTGGATGACCGTTCAAAACGATTTTTCCCAGTCGGAGCTAGTTTTTTTCCCAGAGTTCCCAGTTGTCTTGAACGTGGCATCAGATTGTAACTATGGTACTTCAGGGTAGCCAGCTCAGACCCCCCTTTCCAGAGGTTTTATTTTTATTTAGCTTACAAACTTGTTTTCCCCCCATTTAGTGATAAATCCCCCATCATAGTAATATTTCCTGCATATCCCTCAACGATACCTTCCCCCATTTCTTCATCCCATGGACTTGAAAACCACCCATAAATGAAATATTATTTAGACTGGTTTATGGAATTAGTTTTTTTGTGGATGTGTTCTGTGTGATGTTTGGATAATCTTTTACAATTAAAGGTTGAATTAAGAAATAAAGTTGTAAATACCTTTATTTACTATCAGCACAAAACATTGTTTAGATGCTTTTCAGACAACAATGCTGTTTTAGACATGTTTGTTTCTTCATACGTTCTGTTGCTATTGTTCCAATCACATTTGCGATGGTACGCTGCAGGGAACACTCCACAATGATACCCTCAAACACCAAGTTAGGCATACCGAATTTCAAAATAGACCATCATCACTGTCAATCGTGACTGATATTTCTTAACGTTTTACCAGTGAAACTGAATCTGCATGCCAATAATTTGTGTGATTGGCATACCAAGAAGGAGAGTGATGGAGTGCTGCATCAGATAACTTGGCCTCTACAATCACCCGACCCAATTGAGATGGTTTGGGATGAGTTGGACCGCAGAGTAAAGGAAAGCAGCCAAGAAGTGCTTTTCAGTCAACAAGTGCTTTTCCAGGTGAAGCTGGTTGAGAGAATGCCAATAGGGTGCAAAGCTGTCATCAAGGTAAAAGGTGGCTACTTAGAAGAATCTCAAATATAAAATATATTTTAATTTGTTTAAAACTTTCTTTGTTACTACATGATTCCATATGTGTTATTTCATAGTTTTGATGTCTTTACTATTATTCTAAAATGTAGAAAATAGTATGAATAAAGAAAAACCCAGCAATGAGTAGGTGTGTCTAAACTTTTGACTGGTACTGTATACAGTATATCAATCAATCAATCATTTGTTTGTATGTATTTTTAGATATAGGAATATTGTAAATGTGTATTAGTTTCGTCACCATCATTGTTGCAAAAATAAATACAAGTACAAACATAACTTTAAGCCACATATTATTTTGACAAAGGTAATGACCTGTCCATTGACCAGCACAGCAATTGATAAAACAGGACCATGCTTGAAACACAAGTGGTTCTGAGCTTAATTCAATATTACACAGGTAAGATAACAGCTACAGAAATCAGAAATGCATACAGGCTCTAGCTAACTGAGCTTCTGGGTCCAATACACCACCACCTGTTGTTCTGTTGGGCACCTACTTAACACATTTATTTGGTATGTTTTTTGGGGGCTAAAATAAAGGTTTAAGGAAATGCAGGCATGCACCACATTACTACAAGACGAAACAGCCCAATCAAGCCTGATGGTGTTGTAAGTATAAAAGCAAAGCTTGCATTGATTTAATTTTAAAAAGCATGAAAGGGTAGCATAATGGGAGAATGTCTTATTGTGGTGTGTGAGGAATCCAATACTTGGCCTTGAATGCGGTACAAATCACATTATTGTGGAAGCACCTCTAAGACTATGAATTAGGTTGTTTGAGAAGGTTTGAATCCTAAGCAACCTGCCTACACATACTTTGAAGTACAATACCAACATAGCAACTACAGTAAGTCAAAGCTGTGTGCTTGAAAACCTTGGTAGTGCATGGGTGGAATTTGTGGCGCTTGAGAATTTCCTTTCTTTTTCGGCCTCTGATCAATGCCTATTCTCCCTTAAAACATACTTTGTTTTGTTTTCAATAGTCTTTTAGAGTCCAGTCCACCTGATCTGTGTGGCTCAAGGAAAGCTCATTATGTCCAGACAAACTGATTGTGGGCCACTGAGAGGATGATCTGTCACAGATCTGAACAGCTAACAACATCTAACTGATGAAATCCAATCACACTTCACTAAACACTAGTACTGGAAATGCTGTTTGGATGAGCTGGCACTAGGATGAGCGGGCTCTGTTTCTGAGCATTGGCTCAGGGACAGACCGTACAGTAAAAGGCTCAAAGGAGAGAGTGTGGCTGAGATTTCAAATTAACAATTGGAGAGGTTTATTTTTGTTTAGTTGCAAATTCTTCCCTGTTATTTACAATGGTAAAATATATATATATATATATGTATATATATATATATATATATATATATACATATATATATATATTGAATATCCTGGTTCGGACTTCCTTGTTTTATCTCCATCCCTGGATTTATTTATTATCTCAGTGGGGTGACTGCACATCAAACAGTTGTTCTTCACTGTCCTGTGCTGCTAAACTGCAGAGGTCTGCTTCAGTGGTGCTGAATCACTGCTATTGGCTGTTTGTTTACTTTCGCACCATCAGACCTCAGTGACAAAATCACCACAGATAGAGGGAACCCTAATTGTTAAAACTTACTGGAGGAACTGTGGAAACTCAGGATACTAACTGTAATGGCTAAAATGTTAATGTTATATGGAGGGTATGCAGTAAACAGACATGAGGCCAGAGATGAATAAATATGTTGAGCAGTGCAAATTAAATCAGTCTTAAAGGCATTCGTTTTCTAGACTGATCCCTAGTTGATCACCTGCTCAGTTGTGTGTGTAGTGTGACAGACTGATTGATTGTTTGTTTGATTGATGTGTCTGTCTCCCGGTGTGTATGTGTGTGGTGTGTGTGCAGGATGAGCAGCACGTTTGTGACGCTAGCGGAAGTGTTGGAGTGTCGAGGAGGCCCTCTTCTGGAGGACGAGGTGTGGTCCCTCCTCCTGGGCACTGCAGAGTCCCTGGTCGACGTCTCATACAAAGGTACAGTAATACTACTGATGTACTTACTAATGTAGTAACTCAATATACACTGCTCAAAAAAATAAAGGGAACACTTAAACAACACAATGTAACTCCAAGTCAATCACACTTCTGTGAAATCAAACTGTCCAATAAAGTTCACATGCTGTTGTGCAAATGGAATAGACAACAGGTGGAAATTATAGGCAATTAGCAAGACACCCCCAATAAAGGAGTGGTTCTGCAGGTGGTGACCACAGACCACTTCTCAGTTCCTATGCTTCCTGGCTGATGTTTTGGTCACTTTTGAGTGCTGGCGGTGCTTTCACTCATGGTAGCATGAGACGGAGTCTACAACTCACACAAGTGGCTCAGGTAGTGCAGCTCATCCAGGATGGGACATCAATGCGAGCTGTGGCAAGAAGGTTTGCTGTGTCTGTCAGCGTAGTGTCCAGAGCATGGAGGCGCTACCAGGAGACAGGCCAGTACATCAGGAGACGTGGAGGTGGCCGTAAGGAGGGCAACAACCCAGCAGCAGGACCGCTACCTCTGCCTTTGTGCAAGGAGGAGCAGGAGGAGCACTGCCAGAGCCCTGCAAAATGACCTCTAGCAGGCCACAAATGTGCATGTGTCTGCTCAAACGGTCAGAAACAGACTCCATGAGTGTGGTATGAGGGTCCGACGTCCACAGGTGGGGGTTGTGCTTACAGCCCAACACAGTGCAGGATGTTTGGCATTTGCCAGTGAACACCAAGATTGGCAAATTCGCCACTGGCGCCCTGTGCTCTTCACAGATGAAAGCAGGTTCACACTGAGCACGTGACAGACGTGACAGAGTCTGGAGACGCAGTGGAGAACGTTCTGCTGCCTGCAACATCCTCCAGCATGACCGGATTGGCGGTGGGTCAGTCATGGTGTGGGGTGGCATTTCTTTGGGGGGGCCGCACAGCTCTCCATGTGCTCGCCAGAGGTAGCCTGATTGCCATTAGGTACCGAGATGAGATCCTCAGACCCCTTGTGAGACCATATGCTGGTGCGGTTGGCCCTGGGTTCCTCCTAATGCAAGACAATGCTAGACCTCATGTGGCTGGAGTGTGTCAGCAGTTCCTGCAAGAGGAAGGCATTGATGCTATGGACTGGCCCGCCCGTTCCCCAGACCTGAATCCAATTGAGCACATCTGGGACATCATGCCTCGCTCCGTCCACCAACGCCACGTTGCACCACAGACTGTCCAGGAGTTGGCGGATGCTTTAGTCCAGGTCTGGGAGGAGTTCCCTCAGGAGACCATCCGCCACCTCATCAGGAGCATGCCCAGGCGTTGTAGGTAGGTCATACAGGCACGTGGAGGACACACACTACTGAGCCTCATTTTGACTTGTTTTAAGGACATTACATCCTTAAAATGGATCAGCCTGTACTGTGGTTTTCCACTTTAATTTTGAGTGTGACTCCAAATCCAGACCTCCATGGGTTGATAAATTTGATTTCCATTGATAATTTTTGTGTGATTTTGTTGTCAGCACATTCAACTATGTAAAGAAAAAAGTATTTAATAAGAATATTTCATTCATTCAGATCTAGGATGTGTTATTTTAGTGTTCCCTTTATTTTTTTGAGCAGTATACTATACATACTACTTCTTAATATTAATAATATACTAAGGGGATATGGATTTGTGGAGACACATGACTTATTTAGAGACATTTATCAGGTATTACATGTAATTTCCACAGTATGTATTTCTATTCACTTTTCAGGACATAACAGTATGTGTAGCATCATAAGCCCCACCTCCCTGCTGCTCTCGGCCACTGGAACACTGGCGTTTAAGAACTGCACACTATCAGATGAGGCATGCACCTTCACCGCGCCAGAGATGCTGCAAGGCCGTGCCTCCTCAACCAAACCTGCTATAGAGAAGGTTAGCATACACACATTGTGCCCAAGCCCCAACTCCAATTAGACATTTCGTAGGCAAAGTCCTAAGGTCAGCTTACCCTCAACAAATCCTATCTATATATATCAGGTGTAAATGTAAACCTGACATTAGATTTGCCTCTATCACGATGTGGTTTCTGATGTTGACATTAGTAGCAGTTCTGCTGTTGAGCGGTGTAAGTGTGGATTATCTTGGTTCACTACAGACAGAGAGAGGATTTATGATGTAATCCATCTCTCACATGGCCTTGGGCCAGCACCACTAACTAAAAGCATTAACACTGCTGCAGTAAGCTAAGTCCCTGCACTGAAGCTAATACACAAGGGGGCAGCACTAACATGCTGTGTGTGTGGGGGGGGGGAGCACTAACACAGCAATGAGCCTCAAGTAACTTGAAGCAAAGATAACACACATATCGCCATCCAGTGGTGCTAGAGAGGAAATACATTTTCGTAAGTGCTGCCCTTGTGTAGACAATGCTTTGCCTGTGTAAACCAAACCACAATACACAAAGATACACCATCTGTGGTGTTAATGTGAATTGTTTTGGCATGCAGGTTTTTTTCCCAGAAGGATTTAATGTCTGACTCATATTGAGTGTCACACTCTAATCTCTCTGTCTTCTACCAGATGCTGGTGTATTCACTTGGCATGACTCTCTACTGGTCTGTCGATTATCATCTACCTCAGAATCAGGTGGGTCCATACATTACCGTGGCCTTCAACATTAATTGACATCAAAATTGAGAAACTTGTTGAACAAAAAAAACTTGTTGAACAACAACTCGTTCTCTCAAGACTTTCTCTCAAGCATGTTCAGTCCTTCAGTGATTCCGGGCAACCCCATCACACTTCTCTTTTTCCCTCCGTTGATATTGATACCTGGAGAGATATTGATACCCGGTCTTTCATCTTTATTCTTGTCTCTCCCAGCCGGTCCAGTTGAGTGACCACCTTAACAGCCTGCTACTGAGCATGTGCGAGGACCTGGCCCACCGCAGGGTCAATCTCAACAGTATCTTGGAATCCTGTGAGTCTCAGCACAAAGCCTCTCTCCTGCCTCCGCCCAACAGAGTCATAGGACAACTGGTGGAGGATGTCTTTCACAAAGCTGTGAGTGTGTGTTGGGGGTGGCGGGGTGGCAGTGTGTGGGTGTGTCTGTCTTTTACCAGTGGAATGCTTTTCTCTCAGGTGGACCATGGCTCTGTGCCAGAGCCCTTTGCCCCGCTGAGTGGGAGGAGTCAGATGGTCAGAGAGAGGCTTCATGGTAAGGACTGCCTCTAAACGGCCTCTATATCCCTCACAGCAAACCAGGAACATTCCCCAGGACATTAGGCAACATTCCCCTTAAGTTGTAGGTAGTATGAAGAAAAAAATAATTAGTATAAATAACATCCCACAAACATTCAAAGAATGCTTTGATCACCCGACATTTTTTTGAAGAAAATGTTTGAAATTAAATATCCTTGGAATGTTCTCGTAACATTCACTAAAATGTTGTTGACAACCTTTTTTAAAAACTGCCACAGAACGTTCCCCTAAGAATCTTATTAGGATGCCATGGAATGTAATAACACAATATTCCGGTAATGTTCTGCCACAATATAATGTGGGAGCAATAGAAGTGGTTCTGAGGAAACATTACACGAACGTTCTGCTAATGTTGATGGATATGTTATTGTAAACACCCATACTAACAAGCAGGGACTATTACTTCAATGGTCCCAAAAAGCTATAGTGTTACGTTATGACATGATGATGTAAAAACATTCCCAGAACATACTTCAGCAAATATATCTGGATTCAATTCAATTGGTTCTGAGAAAACATTACAGGAACGTTCTGCTAATGTTTATGGAGACATCATCCAAAACAACATGCATGGAACATTCCCGCAAGATTTTGTAATGTTATGACAGGATGTTCTAAAAACTCACTTTAAAAATAATGGAATCAGTTATGAAAACATTGCTTTAATGTTCTGCTAATATTAATCGTAGTGTAACCAGGGCTCTAAATAAAATGTAAAAAAAAATCTATGGTAACATTGGTGTGCCTGACCGAAAGTAAGGAGCTCAACATAAATTCTTGGAGCACAAGATACAGTATGTATATTTTTACATTGACTGAGATATATAGCATTTTTTAAGCACATGTGGTGCTCTAGAAACTAATATTTTACCCTGTAAAACATCTGTTTATTATAAAAAGCTAAAATGTTGATACAAAACTCTGTCATTGAAATTAGTCGGTTGTGGAATATTAGTGCTTTTACACAATGTAGAAACCTAACTTTGAGATGCATTACATTGAAAGTGCTACACTGTTTCTTTAAGAGCACCACCGTTTGTGAGTGATGACCATGAAGCCTATCATGCAAGAGATCAGTCATTCATTCATCACTATGATCACTGATTTTCTAAATAAGGTATCCCATTTTCTTTCGTTCTGCCTAACAACCTGGTAAAGTAACCAGGTTGCTAGCTAGCTAGCTAGCTAATGATGTAACATGACTGAACAATGTGTAAACAAATACCTGTGAGGGGTTTTGGAATGACCCATGACATGGTTTATGAACAGTGCCTAAAAATGTACTTTTTGGTCTACCAGCCACTGTAGCAGGTAGATGAAAAAAGTATACGAGCCACTCAGAATTCTTACCAGCCAATACATTTATTCGCCATAATGAAACACACATAAAAAAATAGTGTTTTTGTTTTTCCAGGTTTTGGATTTCTCCCAGTTGTTTTCTCAGATTTTCACTATTATTCAGACTTTTGTAATAGAAAAACAACTCAATTTGATCTTCTAAATCCTCAACAATGCTTAAACCACATCAGTAGACCACTTTTGAGGTTTGGGGAAGATAATTGAGTATCATTTGAGCATGTCAAGAGACTGGTGTTTGTCTGGCTGTGTTTCTGTAATGCATGCACAAAAGCAGAGTTTGCCTAAACAAAATACCACCCGATTGATACAAATCATCACGATACCAGTTAACTTTGCAGTTAACATTTAATTTGGAACATTTTATGGGAAAGCCTTTAGAAATGACTGTTTGGACATCACCAACTGGCTACACAAAGTAGTAGACACAGGCATTCCCATGCAGTTACGTCCTCACAAAGTTGAAAGAAATTCAAATCACTAATGTATTCTTTACACGTCGACTTTGGATTGAACTAATCTGCGCTAACTTTGTTCTCTAAGGCACTCAGAAGCAACTACACAGGGAAGCCTATCATTACATCAATTATTATCTGGGTGTTTTTTTTCCCTGGTCGCACTGGTTGCTCCCAAAATAAAATGTCAGGTTGCACAGCAAAATATCTAGTAGCATACGTGACCAAAATGGTCTCACTTTAGAGCCCTGAGTGTAACATTATTATAGGAACTTGCCAAACTTTTGAACAATTTTCATTTCAATCTTCTTACATCATGATATTTTATTAGACTATTGACAAAACATCATTTTTTTTTTAAGAAAGTCAAATCAAGTAGATTTAAACCTGCGATCTGACATCTTCCAGCCCTTTAGGCTGCTTAGTGTGCAGCGCCAACAGGATCCTAATGCTTCCAGTAGATTTCTCTTTACAATGAAATTGATAGAGGGGCTGATCTTACCGATTCTGCCTGGGCTTTTCTGCTGCTCATTAAGAAACATTTGAATTGCATCTTGGGGGTGTGGTTCGATGTAGGTGTGTTCGCTACATCGTACCCTGACAGTTATTTGGGGTTCACAGCAAATTTAAATTTACATTTTTTGATTCCTTAACATGGTAAAATAAGTCAAGTATTGGTAACTTTATTTTCTAATTTGGCACACAAACTAGATGCATGAGTAACTTGGCCAAAAAGAATGGCACCAATGGCCTAAAGGGGGTTCTGTTATAAGCAGTTTCACTTAAACCTCATATCCATCACCTGTTTGACCTAGAGATATGAATTTTATTAAATGTTTTTCAATTCATTTTTTTAAAGGACCCATAAGGTACATTTTTTGAAAACCTTTCAAAAACATATTGTGAACCACAAGTCCAAATAACACTTCGGTATATAGACCCATGGTACATGTTTTAACTTCTCAAACTAAGGGATTGGATAAGAGATATTATTATTGATCAGGAAATAGGATTTTACATGTCCATTTAAATCCTTTGTAAATCCACTTCACAAAAGCCTATCAATGTGCAACTTTTTAGGGTCATCAATGACATTAAGTTTGGCATCGATATCTTTAAAAACACGGAAATGATTAACAATTCACTTTGACTATGTAACGCTATTGCTTAAAATAACCAGGATAAATCTTCTCATAGCCTACAAGTCAGATGCACTCCAAATGTGTTATTTTGACTCATCACAATACTCCCTAATGAGTTTGAGAAAGCAGCATTGATGCAATTGAAGATGGCCACACTAAAGCAGTAGATGCATATTAGCACATATGCTAATACGCTAAAATATGTTGGCCCATGATACATGTCTTAACAAAAATCAAACCACTGTAAATCCACTCCACATTGGCCTATTACTTGAAACGTGTCATTGTTATCATGGACCTCAATGAACCACAATAAATGTGGTTTTAAAAAACAAGGAAACTATTAACAACTGAATGATTACCTACTGCATTCAAAGATAACCAACCTACAGCACTAGACTAAACTTTGTCAACTATGAAACATTTGATCCCATTAGTTTTCTGTTCCCAAAACTAGAATCAGTTACAGAGTGGACCAAGTTTTGTAGACTTTACCCTTTGACAAAGTAATTAAAAAAAATATTGTGCAAGGGCAAATTTTGTTATTGCAGATTAGGCATTACCTAATGGAACTATGCAAATATATGCTAGAAAGTGCCAATAGCTTCTCCCTAGCTCGTGCTTGGCTCTGCCCTCCTTGCTTGTTTGATTGATTTGCTCCCATTACAAACGACATGCTGTGGTCTAGTTTGAGTTAGTTAAAATAATCGTGTGCTTTATTTACAATAGCAAAGCTACACGCTGTTTATCAATGCCCAAATTCACTAGCTAGTAAGGCCAGGACAATACCAGTATTACGATACTTTTTTATTTTTGTGTAAACAAAAAACTACGCGAATGTATCTTCTTTAGGAGAACAGCCCTATCATTATGTTGTCATCTATTTATCATCTATCTCGTTGCATTTATTAATTTTCCAAGCTATAGCACATAATCATTTACCTGGATTTTGTTTTGCGATTCTAGTATTGCCCCTGTTATGTTTTAAATGAACCGAGTAAAATCTCACGGACGATTATTCCCAAACTTCTGGGAGATATGTCAAGTGTTTTCTGTCTGTTATAAATGGGGGAGAGATTAGTGGCGTTGAAAGCGTATCCAGCATAACAACACTCTGAGTCACATGTTGGTTAATCACTCTCTGCAGTAGATGTGATGCTATTATTACAGCAGACCTCCCTTCCGGTGACATGGCCTCCTTTATACAGGGATCTGTGGCTATTCTTTCAAACGTTGTGCCTACTTTGATAAACCCATCACTGAAAAGTGGACACTATCTCTGCCAATCGCCATGATCTGGGCATGTGTGACGTTCAATTTAACGTCATGGTAGTCCCTATATTGTGCATAATTCGCTACATTCCCTCTCCTACGAGCAATCCCCTGTAACAATAAACATACATGATTGGTATCATTCCCCAGAGATTCTATTGCCATTTCCTTAATTTATTAGCCACACAGATCTCAGCCCCAGTCACATTCCAATCCATCTAACCCATAACACGTTAGTCACTACCACTAATCCACTTCTATAGTTATAAACATACTAAAACATTTTCAAATCAATTAGTCAATTTCCACCAATCCCTCCTCTGGAACAAACATCACACTTATGTTCCACGACGCTTAGAAACGTATCGACTTGAACAGGGAAGAGAGAAAATACATGTTTATTCATTTTACACCACCCTTGATGCGATTGAGATTGGGGATGCTAATGGGATGCTGGTCTCCATGCCAGTCTCCTTCATCCTCAGGTGTTAAACGCAAGACACAGACTATGGGTTTGAATGTAATTAATTGTACTGTATCATCCAGCAATCCATATGTATTAATGCGCTTTAACATTAGGATTCTGATGACATGGTAAAACAAAAACCCCTTCATGGATGACCCAAGTGGGTTCTCTAATAACCTCCCTCTCGGAGGACACTAAAATCTAAGGTTTCTAGGGAGAAAACCACTCCCTAGACCCAATAGATTTGAGCAGTGCACCCTCCCCTCATGTTGTGCTCTCCTCACAGCATTGGAGCTCTCTCTCTCTCTGTCTTTGTCCACTTTCCGAATCATAATTAAAACATTTGATGAATTATCCAACCAACATTTTGAAATGACAGTCCTTAGTGCTTTACGTTGAGTCTATCACTCGAATTCAAGCCCCTCAACTCAGCACACATTGTCATGGTTAGAGTGTACATTTACAAATGGGACCATATATTACCAGTATTAAATGTTCTCATTATGGCCTTTGTTTGTCCCCGTTTACCTGTCGCGAGTGGCATATTTATGACAGATCTGTATCTCAATACATTTATTACCTAAATTACCATGAATTTCCTAGTGTGTAGACCTCCAAAAGCAACCTGATACTCCAAATAAACAGTTTAGGGCAACCCTAAATCAATGTACGGGCACAGTTGAACCTGCCCCCCACACATCTTCCCGGCACTCATCTTCTGGCGTATCTTCATTTTCTTCTTCAGATAGCGTTACAGTTCATCTTCCCAACGGCACATATGTAACTCATGCCTGTCACAGTTGATGGCCCATGATAATGTCCCGGTTTCAATATCTGGGAAATAATCACATTTTCCCAAGCTCACAATTCTCTCACCTGAGCCACCACCACTACCATGTTCTTGGTCAAATGATCCCTTCCATGCATCAAGACACCATCTGTGTTCACCTTTGCATTACTCGAGAGAGGACAGAGAAAAAACAACAGTTTAAGACATTTCTGATTCTGGAAATCCAGACCATCTATTCATCACATGACAATGTATTACATTCCCAATATTCTTAATACCAAAATGTATCAGACAAATGTCAAAGACCATTACAACACACTGCTGAAACAATTTTCCAAATTGGCTTATACTCCCTTATCATACTGGCGACCTCACCACAGAGTTACCAGGTCAAGGAGTTAGAGCGCTAACCCTTAGGGAGAAATCCCGACAATACAGCAGACCCAAGCTGATGAGATTTGTATCGAAACAAACTAAATGAACGAAAACAACAACAGTACACATATCACCCAAGGTGGGGAAACCCTCAATCCATTTGGAGTAGCTGTCAACCATTATCCACATATATTTTATTTTTATGTTCTCTTTGCATATTTACCAAGGCCAGGGCCCCAAGGAACTGGTAATTGCCCCTTTGAACATATGACTCACATCGTGATTCAAAAACAAACACTGCCTATTAATTAAAAAATAAACAAAATTAGAATAACACATCAAATTAGAATTACAACTCTTGATAACTCCATAAGGAAATAATTGTGTCCCATAAGGTAATGGTAAAATAGAGACAAGTGTCCCTCATTCATATTATACTTAAATCTCAGTTAACGTCTCGATCATTTCTAGTGAGGTTGATCGAGCTTCACCAGAAAGTCAGGACAAAGGTAATTCAACACCATCAAGTATGTTCTTTCCTTTTTCTTCAGAAACCATTTAACAACATTTCAAACATTTCCATAATTCGGCATACCCAGTTTAAAACCAAATTAAAAAGACCCCACACACAATAAATCAAACACGGTATTAACACCACTAACACATATTCATAACTGGTGAATTGTGTGTGCATGCGTGCTGGTGTGTGTGGTAAACCGTTGTGCAAAAACACACAAATGGCCAGGCCTTACTTATCTGGGAGCTCCCTTATGGCTGTATGCGGAAACCTTGTACTTTATAAAACTGCAGAATTTCACTAACTGCTCTCTGAAGACAGTCTTGGGAAACATTTCAAAGAGAGATAATGACACCCCATCCACTCCTGGAAGAGAAAGTGCACATTTTGTTAGTATTCACTATTCTAATCTTAATCAGCAAACCAAAAGTTTTAATTACAAACAAAACATGATAAGTCCACTGTCTCCCCTCCAATCGTTAATTTTAATCTACACAAACATTTATGTATCCTTTACTTAGCATTTATCTTGCCACCAAGTCTAACGTATATGACTGGTCTTTCTTTTCCCCATGATTTTCAGTATCCGACGCACCTCAATGCCCATCATGTTCATGAACAAAAATGTTAAGTTAATTTTGGGTTTGGTAACCCAATGCTGTCGCTTGACAGAATTGCTTAATTAAAACTCCACCAACACTTACTCAATATATTAACTCCAATCTGATTTCTCGTGACCCCTCCTCCCTTTCGTCACTTCTATAAATCTATTTCAGAATAAGACTACATCAAATGTAAATAATAAGACTATATTAAAATGTCTCACAAGATTAAACCCCCCCCCCAAACATTTTCTAAGTTTGTAAGGAGTGTTTGGCCTGGTAATTTTAAACCTTTTAGAATCTAATCCCTTGGCATTTCGCATAGATTCTACAACCCCAAAATCGGCTTCACTTTCATCGCCATGTAAAATGATCTGGATATTGTTATTGGTGCTATGTTTAAAGACAGGTAGCAGTCGTATCCCTCTTGATGCTGCCCCTGTTACCTTGCTAAATGTAACACTTTTCCCTGTCGTAAATGTAGCCTATTTCTCATCGTAAGGAATCAGTGATATTTGATCCCAGGCATCTATTAGAAAGTTGAGTGAGACTGGCCTCCTACGTCTCCCATCACATAGAAACTGTCATCTATATGAACCACTATCGATCGAACCGAGGCCATACAACGCTATGTGAGAGTTTCCTGCCACGTTGCGCTCAAGATTGTTTGCTGCTGGGGTTTTTTCAAAGATGCAAACGCTTACATCACCGCATTCTCTCCGAATGCAGCGGGTGCAGTAGGCTCCATTACCATTTATCTGACCAACTGCCCCACATCTAACAGGGCTTTGATGATTTGCCCTTTCCTCCGTTTCTTTGTCTTGGGCCATTAAAACCACTGATAGTGACTTTCACTGTAGAGGCATTAACCCCTCGTTCGGCTGCAAAGTAATCGGAAGTCGATTTCACTCTCAAAGAATTGTGCTCTATTTCATCCCAATGAAAATGTTGGTCCACTACCTCCGCAACTGCCGTTTTGATAACAGGTTTCTAACCTGCCATCAAAACAGATGTACACATTCTATCAATGTACCCAGTCTTTTTGCAGCGGAGTACATCTACGAATTTTGGGTTTATCGGTTTGTCTTTTTTGTATTGAGCTTTTGCTTTTATTTTATGTTATTGTCACAATTGCATCTCAGAATTCTTCATTAGATTGGAATTTTCCGTCAGTTTGGCAGTACTTCCAGCCAGCCTCACATCCACAGACTGTGTGTAACCATGCAAGCCCAGGACCTCCACATCCGGCTTATTCACCTGCGGGATAGTCTGAGAACGGCCACCCTGACAGCTGATGAAACTGTGGGTTTCTACAACCAAATCATTTCTGCACAAACTGTCATAAACCGTCTCAGGGAAGCTCATCTGCATGCTCGTCGTCCTCATCAGGGTCTGCAGTTCAGCGTCGTAACCAACTTCAGTTGGCAAATTGTCCCCTTCAATGGCCACTGGCACAATGGAGAAGAAGTGTGCGCTTCATGGATGAATGCCAGTTTCAGCTATACCGGGCAGATGGTGTCGTTTTGGTGAGATGTTTGCTGATGTCAACAGAGTGCCCCATGGTGGCGGTGGGGTTATGGTATAGGCAGGCATAAGTAACGGACAGAGAACACAATTGCATTTTATTGACGGCAATTTGAATGCACAGACCTACCGTGACAAGATCCTGAGGCCCATTGCCATGCCATTCATCCACTGCCATCACCTCATGTTTCAGCATGATAATGCACAGCCCCTGGTAGCTGAAAATGTCCCAGTACTTCCATGGCCTGCATAATCAGACATGTCACCCATTGAGCATGTTTGGGATGCTCTGGATTAGAGGTCAAACGATTATGATTTTTCAATGTCGATACCAATACCGATTTTTGGAGGACCAAAAAAAGCTGATACCGATTTAAAGATATATATATATATATATATATATTATATATATACCCATACAGTTGTCGGACATTTACATAGACCTTATCCAAATACATTTAAACTCAGTTTTTCACAATTCCTGATATTTAATCAGAGTAAAAATTCCCTGTTTTACATCAGTTCGGATCACCACTTTATTTTAAGAATGTGAAATGTCAGAATAATAGCAGAGAGAATGATTTATTGCAGCTTTTATTTCTTTCATCACATTCCCAGTAGGTCAGAAGCTTACATGCACTCAATTAGTATTTGTTAGCATTGCCTTTAAATTGTTTAACTTAGGTAAAATGTATCGGGTAGCCTTCCACAAGCTTCCCACAATAAGTTGGGTGGATTTTGGCCCATTCCTTCTGACAGAGCTGGTGTAACTGAGTCAGGTTTGTAGGCCTCCTTGCTCGTGCATGCTTTTTCAGTTCTGACCAGACATTTTCTATAGGATTGAGGTCAGGCTTTTGTGATGGCCACTCCAATTCCTTGACGTTGTTGTCCTTAAGCCATTTTGCCACAACTTTGGAAGTATGCTTGGGGTCATTGTCCATTTGGAAGACCCATTTGCGACCAAGCTTTAACTTCATGACTGATGTCTTGAGATGTTGCTTCAATATATCCACAATTTTCCTTCCTCATGATGCCATCTATTTTGTGAAGTGCCCCAGTCCCTCTGGCAGTAAAGCACCCCCACAACATGATGCTGCCACCCCCGCATGCTTCACTGTTGGTATGGTGTTCTTCGGCTTGCAAGCCTCCCCCTTTTTCCTCCAAACACAACAATGGTCATTATGGCCAAACAGTTCTATTTTTGTTCATCAGACCAGAGGACATTTCTCCAAAAAGTATGATCTTTGTCCCCATGTGCAGTTTCAAATCATAGTCAGGATTTTTTATGGCGGTTTTGGAGCAGTGGCTTCTTCCTTGCTGAGCTGCCTTTCAAGTTATGTCGATATAGGACTAGTTTTACTGTGGATATAGATACCTTTGTACCCGTTACCTCCAGCAACTTACAAGGTCCTTTGCTGTTGTTCTGGGATTGATTTGTAATTTTCGCACCAAAGTACATTCATCTCTAGGAGACAGAACGCGTCTCCTTCCTGAGCGGTATGACGGCTGCGTGGTCTGATGGTGTATATACTTGCGTGTACAGATGAACGTGGTACCTTCAGGCGTTTGCTCCCAAGGAGGAATCAGACTTGTGGAGGTCTACAATGTTTTTCTGAGGTCATGGCTGACTTCTTTTGATTTTCCCATCATGTCAAGCAAAGAGGGACTGAGATTGAAGGTAGGCCTTGAAATACATACACAGGTACACCTCCAATTGACTCAAATGATGTCAACTAGCCTATCAGAAGCTTCTAAAGCCATGATATCATTCACTGGAATTGTGATACAGTGAATGAAAGTGAAATAATCTGTCTGTAAACAATTGTTGGAAAAATGTCTTGTGTCGCACAAAGTAGATGTCCTAACCGACTTGTCAAAACTATAGTTCGTTAACAAGAAATGTGTGGAGTGGTTGAAAAACAAGTTTTAATGACTCCAACCTTAGTGTATGTAAACTTCCAACTTCAACTGTACATTCTATACATTGTCAAGCTAAGCTTTTCTAGCTATAATATTCAGCTATCTAGCTTTTCAAACATTTGCCTAGCTAGCATCACATTTAGGTGATAGAAAAGGGATCTTTGGTTTTAAAATGGGGGGGTGTAAGGTCCTGTAAGGAGTCATGACAGGGGGACATAAAATGGGAGGACCCCCACCAAGTTTGGGGGCATCTAAAGCTCATTACCTGCATTTCTACACAATATAATATGACCCATAGCACTTTTAGCCGTCTCTATTAAGAACAACATAAGGTAAGCAAAAATGCCCAGTCATCAAGCTAGGTGACTGTAGTAGCTTTAGTTTAGAAGACAGATGTTTATTTTTTACAGGATAAATACTGTTAAATTACTTTTGATGCACTCGTAGTTATAACTAGCGAAAAACTGGAAACAGTACATCCCATAAAATCCCCCCTAATTTAGACCCCCACACACCCCTCCTCGCCATGAGATACAGGCCTCTGAGTCTGGATCTGATCACCTCCCTGATGATTTTTAGAATACAAAGACATTAACTGTTCTGGTCTGTCCCAGAAACCGATGGGATGGGCCTGAGCAGGAACACACATGGGTAAAACAGTGTTTTGAAATTTAGTCATGCGCCTTGATACTCTCAATGGTTAGAAATGATACAATTGCTGATTACTTTGTTTTGTTCAATACCACTCATTTTGACATCACCTCAAACTACTTCAATGATGGAAGTCTCAGATTTCAGTACAGTATGCAGTGAACAATAGAGCAGCGGAATAATTCAGTTTGAGTCATCAGGCAAGGTAAGAAGCTTCAACATTGCCAACATGTCGTAGGCTATTAAATAAGGACCTACCTGATGATACAGTGAGGAGAACAAGTATTTGATACACTGCCGATTTTGCAGGTTTTCCTACTTACAAAGCATGTAGAGGTCTGTCACTTTTATCATAGGTACACTTCAACTGTGAGAGACGGAATCTAAAACAAACATCCAGAAAATCACATTGTATGATTTTTAAGTAATTCATTTGCATTTTATTGCATGACATTAGTATTTGATCACCTACCAACCAGTAAGAATTCCGGCTCTCACAGACCTGTTAGTTTTTCTTTAAGAATCCCTGTTCTACACTCATTACCTGTATTAACTGCACCTGTTTGAACTCGTTACCTGTATAAAAGACACCTGTCCACACACTCAATCAAACAGACTCCAACCTCTCCACAATGGCCAAGAGCAGAAAGCTGTGTAACGACATCAGGGATAAAATTGCAGACCTGCACAAGGCTGGGATGGGCTACAGGACAATAGGCAAGCAGCTTGGTGAGAATGCAACAACTGTTGGCGCAATTATTAGAAAATGGAAGAAGTTCAAGATGACGGTCAATCACCATCAGTCTGGGGTTCCATGCAAGATCTCACCTTGTGGGGCATCAATGATCATGAGGAAGGTGAGGGATCAGCCCAGAACTACACGACAGGACCTGGTCAATGACCTGAAGAGAGCTGGGACCACAGTCTCAGAGAAAACCATTAGTAACACAGTACGCTGTCATGGATTAAAATCCTGCAGCGCACGCAAAGTCCCCCTGCTCAAGCCAGCGCATGTCCAGGCCCGTCTGAAGTTTGCCAATGACCATCTGGATGATCCAGAGGAGGAATGGGAGAAGGTCATGTGGTCTGATGAGACAAATCAAGCTTTTTGGTCTAAACTCCACTCGCCGTGTTTGGAGGAAGAAGAAGGATGAGTACAACCCCAAGAACACCATCCCAACCGTGAAGCATGGAGGTGGAAACTTCATTCTTTGGGGATGCTTTTCTGCAAAGGGGACAGGATGACTGCACCGTATTGAGGGGAGGATGGATGGGGCCCATGTATCGCGAGATCTTGGCCAACAACCTCCTTCCCTCAGTAAGAGGATTGAAGATGGGTCGTGGCTGGGTCTTCCAGCATGACAACGACCCGAAACACACAGCCAGGGCAACTAAGGAGTGGCTCCATAAGAAGCATCTCAAGGTCCTGGAGTGGCCTAGCCAGTCTCCAGACCTGAACCCAATAGAAAATCTTTGGAGGGAGCTGAAAGTCCTTATTGCCCAGCGACAGCCCCGAAACCTGAAGGATCTGGAGAAGGGCTGTATGGAGGAGTGGGCCAAAATCCCTGCTGCAGTGTGTGCACATCTGGTCAAGAACTACAGGAAACATATGATCTCTGTAATTGCAAACAAAGGTTTCTGTACCAAATATTAAGGTCTGCTTTTCTGATGTATCAAATACTTATGTCATGCAATAAAATGCAAATTAATTACTTAAAAATCATACAATGTGATTTTTCTGGATTTTTGTTTTAGATTCCGTCTCTCACAGTTGAAGTGTACCTATGATAAAAATGACAGACCTCTACATGCTTTGTAAGTAGGAAAACCTGCAAAATCGGCAGGGTATCAAATACTTGTTCTCCCTACTGTATGTGACCACTGTGTTGAAAAACAACCAGCTTTTTCTCTAATCTATTGATGATCAGATACTTCAGTTGTAACTGTGGCTCTGTAGTGCTCATGTTTTACAGTTGATAGACAACTTTTCCACTTTTTCAAACATGAACTCTTTCAAATTTTTACATTAGCCTATAAAAATCAAAAGCTGTTGCTGCATGGGCTCATTCCTTGTCTTGCTGTCAATTACACAGGCTGTGTGACCAATATCTTGGTCGACTCATGTCGGCATCTCTGTGCATCAGTGATGGGTTAGGCTAAATAAATACAACAGAATACAGTGCATTCCGAAAGTATTCAGACCCCTTGACTTTTCCCCCCAAAACGTATGTTAGTTTTATTCTAAAATGTATTAAATCGTTTTTCCCCCCTCAATCTACACACAATACCCCATAATGATGACACAAAACAGGATATTTGAATATTTTGCAAATTAAAAACTTAAATTACATTTACATAAGTATTCAGACCCTTTACTCAGTACTTACCACCTCGAGTCTTCTTGGGTATGACGCTACAAGCTTGGCACACCTGTATTTGAGGAGTTTCTCCCATTTATTCTCTACAGATCTTCTCAAGCTCTGTCAGGTTGGATGGGGAGCATTGGTGCACAGCTATTTTCAGATCTCTCCAGCGATGTTAGATTGGGTTCAAGTCCGATCTAGACAAAGACTCCTCCCCAGTCTGAGGTCCTGAGCGCTCTGGAGCAGGTTTCCATCAAGTATCCCTGTGTACTTTGCTCCATTCATCTCCTCCCAGTCCCTGCCAATGAAAAACATCCCCACAGCATGATGCTGCCACCACCATGCTTCACTGTAGAGATGGTGCCAGGTTTCCACCAGGTGTGACGCTTGGCATTCAGGCCAAAGAGTTCAATCTTGGTTGCATCAGACCAGAGAATCTTGTTTCTTGGTCTGAGAGTCCTTTAGGTGCCTTTTGGTAAACTCCAAGCGGGCTTCCATGTGCCTTTTACTGAGGAGTGGTTTCAGTTTGGCCACTACCATAAAGGCCTGATTGGTGAAGTTCTGCAGATGGTTGTCCTTCTGGAAGGTCCTCCCATCACCACAGAGGAACCCTGGAGCTCTGTCCGAGTGACCATCAGGTTCTTAGTCACCTCCCTGACCAAGGCCCTTCTTCCCCAATTGCTCAGTTTAGCTGGGTGGCCAGCTCTAGGGAAAGGTTTGGTGGATCCAAACTTTTTCCATTTAAGAATGATGGAGGCCCCTGTGTTTATGGGACCTTCAATGCTGCAGACATTTTTTTGGTACCCTTCCCCAGATCTGTGCCTTGACACAATCCTGTTTCGGCGCTAACGGGCAAATTCCTTCAACCTCATGGCTTGGTTTTTGCGCTGACATGCACTGTCAACTGTGGGACCTTTATATAGACAGGTGTGTGCCTTTTCAAATCATGTCCAATCAATTGAATTTACCACTGGAGGACTCTAATCAAATTGTAAAAACAGCTCAAGGATGATCAATGGAAACAGGATGAACCGGAGCTCAATTTCGAGTCTCATAGCAAATGGTCTGAATAATTATGTAATTAAGGTATGTTTTTTATATTTAGTTTATCAATTTGCCAAAAAATTGAAACTCGTTTTCGCTTCGTCATTATGGGGTATTATTTGTTGCTGATGAGGAAAACAATGTATTTAATCCATTTTAGAATAAGGCTGTAACATAACAAAATGTGGAAAAAGTCTAGGGGCCTGAACGCTTTCCGAATGCGCTTGTATGGCGAATTAAAAGAACAGTGACGAAGGAAACAAAAAAATCCTGGGCAGAGCATGCTCTGAGCACTTGGCAGAGCGGGACTGGAGCGAGAGAGAAAGCAGACGTGCCAATATTTGTTCAATCCGCTCCACGCTCCAGCCAAATTCTGCTCCTCTCCAGCTCCAGTACTCCACTCACATCCTCTGATTCACATGGCACCAACGGAAACCCTTGTTTTTGTCTTCTGTTGCAAAACCTTTTGCTATGTATTAATGAACTGTCTTCATCTGGTGTTCTACCTGGTTTCACCTGGTATTGTGCTTGGTATTTCACCTGGTGTTGTACCAGGTAAGCGTGATCGGTATCCTGACTACAGTGAGGGCAGCGCGGCTGGAGCGGAGAGCAGACGGTACTCTAACGACTCCACCAAGTCAGGTAAAATGCACGTGTTAAATGTTGAATCATGTTTGGTTGGAACAAAATAGTTTTTTGGTAGCACTTTAGTTTACAGTGCTGAAATAACAGGAATTGGTCCGGAAAGTAACAGTAAACAGGGAAATAAGATGGCAACATCCAGGTAAGAATGCAGGAATAACACAAAGTTAGTATGTAGCTGCTAAATACTGATAAAGTGTGATGTATTTTCCTTATGCAGAAAATGTGTTTCTGAAAACTATCAATAAGAGGCAAAAAAGCAGAAGTAGAGGCCATTTCCCCTCTTCTTGCCAGCACCGTCCAAACGTATTAATCTACTTGAAACGATTACGAGGCGCATTCGTGTACCGATAGGATGCATAGGGTGTGTGAGTAGCTCCGTTTTGTACCTACAAAACTTTGGTTTATATGTAGAAACTAGACAAAAGTTTAAAATCAAGCCTCTAAACGTGACCAATCAATATATCCGGAAGCAACTGGGAGAGTGTGAGCGATTAGGTTTGTACAGCAGTGAAGCAAACAGTTGGTAAAACACCTCAGCCGCACGAATCTAACAGAACATGGCCTCCTTCAAAAGAAAAGGAAAAGACAAAGGGCAACTTTGCCCTTTTCCTTGTGGAAACTTTTCCACTCGAAGGCCTACAAACATTAAGCGTAATGGAGACCTCCACGGACAGAGTGGAGCCCCCTGCACTGAGAAGACGGAGTGGGAAGAAGCGATCTACGCAGGCTACATACAGTGATACTTAAGACGTGCTTATCGTACATTGTGACAATATTATTGTCCCCTCCCCAAACACAATCTATAATCTACTTTCCCCAAGTAACTGTTCATCTCTGTGACGTAATGATGGAAGTAGCCGATGCCAACAGGCTACATGGACACTGATAAGAAAATTAAAAGGGGGAAATATAGCATGACATAGACTGATCAGGGGAAAGCTATGATCCCTTATTGATTTCACCTGTTAAATCCACTTCAATCATTGTAGATGAGGGGGCGGAGACAGGTTAAATAAGTCTTGAGGCAATTGAGACATAGATTGTGTATGTGTGCCATTCAGAGGGTGAATGGGCAAGATAAAATATTTAAGTGCCTTTGAACTGGATATGGTAGTAGGTGCCAGGCGCACCGATTTGTCAAGATAGACTGCAACGCTGCTGGGAATTCTCACACTCAAAAGTTCCCCATGTGTATCAAGAATGGTCCACCACCCAAAGGACATCCAGCTAACTTGAAACAACCGTAGGAAGCGTTGGAGTCAACATGGGCCAGCATCCCTGTGGAACGCTTTCGACACCTTGTAGAGTCTGGCTGTTCTGAGGGCATGTCAATAGGTGTTCCTAATGTTTGGTATGCTCAGTGCATGTCAATAGCTGTTCTATGGATGGGTGTGTGTGTGTGCCCATGAGCGTGCATGCTCGTGTATATGAATGGATGTGTGAGGAAGGGTGAATATGTATCTGAAGGCAGGATAGAATGGGTGTGTGGATGCATAAGGTATATGTTGTATGTGAATTAATGAGAATGGACAGGTAAGTGGATGTATGAATGTGTGTAAATGTTTCTGAGAAGAGGGGAGGGTGGAAACAAGGGGGGAAGCTTGGCTTGGGAAAGATGGAAGGATTTATCTATACTACAATGTAATTTTATTTATTTTGCAAACCTGCTGTAAAATTAGTAAATTCTGGCCAAATTAGGACAGATTGTCAAGCCATTATTATTCCTTGTGTGTTGTTATAGCTAAAATCCAATGGTGGTTATTGGTGAGAGTGGCGATGGGCTTTATGCCAGGGATCGGGGGGGCAGGGAGCTGGTTGGGTATCAGACACTTCGTGAAGTATGTGTGGTGCCTCCACTCATTTCACTTAGTTTTTTCGGTGGACACACTCTCCCTAAGTAGAGCCCCACCAGCCACTATACTTTAATTTAATTCACAAAGTATTATAAACTGACCGCACTAGTTAAGTGGCAGTCTTTCATGTATTTACAATTACATAATCCACAAAATGTTGGTACATTAGGAGAGGAGTTGGCGCTTAAAAGCCCTAAAAAGGAAAAGTGTCTCAAAGTACAAACTAGTACTTGATTTATGTTTTTTTGTGTGTTCTTTGTCAAATGTTTACTCAGCCTACATTCTATACAGTACCAGTTAAAGGTTTGGACATACCTACTCATTCAAGGGTTTTTCTTTCTTTTTTTCTTTTTTTTACATTGTACAATAATAATGAAGACATCAAAACTAAGACATGGTGATTGGAACTAATAAGCTCAAATTTGGACTCATCAGACCAAGGACAGATTTCCACCAGTATAATGTCCATTGCCTGTGTTTCTTGGCCCAAGAAAGTCTTCTTCTTATTGGTGTCCTTTAGTAGTGGTTTCTTTGCAGCAATTTGACCATGAAGACCTGATTCACACAGTTGATGTTGAGATGTGTCTGTTACTTGAACTCTGTCAAGCATTTATTTGGGCTACAATTTCTGAGGCTGGTAACTCTAATAAACTAATCCACTTCAGCAGAGGTAACTCTGGGTCTTCCTTTCCTGTGGCGGTCCTCATTAGAGTCAGTTTCATCATAGCGCTTGATGGTGTTTGCGACTGCAGCTGAAGAAATGTTAAAAGTTCTTGAAATGTTCCGTATTGACTGACCTTCATGTTTTAAAGTAATAATGGACTGTTGTTTATCTTTGATTATTTGAGCTGTTCTGGACTTGGCCTTTTACCAAATAGGGCTATCTTCTGTATACCACCTCTACCTTGTCACAACACAACTGATTGGCTCAAATGCATTAAGAAGGAAAGAAATTCCACACATTAACTTTTAACAAGGCACATCTGTTAATTGAAATGCATTCCAGGTGACTACCTCATGAAGCTGGTTGAGAGAATGCCAAGAGTGTGCAAAGCTGTCATCAAGGCAAAGGGTGGCTACTTTGAAGAATCTCAAATATAAAATATGTTTTGATTTGTTTAACACTTTGTTGGTTACTACATGATTCCATGTGTTATTTCATAGTTTTAATGTCTTCTTCTATTATTCTACAATGTAGAAAATGGTAAAAATAAAGAAAAACCCTTGAATGAGTAGGTGTGTCCAAACTTTCGACTGGTACTATTTGAATTAAACCAAAAATACTGCAAAGACACAAGATGTAACACCGATCAATCCAAACTCATCTCTCGGCATGTCCAGCCCATTCATTATCTCAGCCAATCATGGCTAGCGGGAAGGTTGCTGACTTTTTTTGCTGTGGCTAAACCAACTAGACTCGTAATTTAACAATTTTATTTGTATTTACAGATGACAAAGAAGTTTGATATTAAGGCACATGAAAGTTCAGATGTTCGAGAAGGCATTTCTGCCAAAAAACACATTTTGATAAAAAATATATATTTTTACGTTCAAAAGGATCTCCTGTGAAGTCGTAACTTGCGACATACACCTAGTTTCCTGAATCGGGTCACATTTATGTAGTGATAAAATAAATGGATCCAAGTATGTTGGTAATTCATGTCATGTCCGACTACGGCTTGTCATGTGCTAGCTAACAGCAACAAACCCAGATGAGCTAAATGAAAACTTCCAGTAGAGATCAGCTACTCATTAGCTAGCTAAC
Organism: Oncorhynchus kisutch; assembly: GCF_002021735.2. Lineage (NCBI taxonomy): Eukaryota > Metazoa > Chordata > Actinopteri > Salmoniformes > Salmonidae > Oncorhynchus > Oncorhynchus kisutch. The sequence continues at coordinate 59,045,808 of NC_034177.2, read as the reverse complement.
GTTGGCTATATTATAGTGCTAATGCATAATGTTTACTGTTAATGTTTTGGAATAAGATATATTTATTTGATTGTACAGTTGTAGTCGGAGGTTTACATACACTTAGGTTGGAGTCATTAAAACTCATTTTTCAACCACTCCACAAATGTATTGTTAACGAACTATAGTTTTAGGACATCCACTTTGCATGACACAAGCAATTTTTCCAACAATTGTTTACAGACAGATTATTTCACTTATAATTCACTGTATCACAATTCCAATGAGTCAGAAGTTTACATACACTAAGTAGACTGTGCCTTTAAACAACTTGGAAACTTCCAGAAAATTATATCATGGCTTAAGAAGCTTCTGATAGGCATAATTTGAATCAATTGGAGGTGTACATGTGGATGTATTTCAAGGCCTACCTTCAAACTAAAAGCGTCTTTGCTTGACATCATGGGAAAATCAAAGAAAATCAGCCAAGACCTTGGAAAGATAATTGTAGACCTCCACAAGTCTGGTTCATCCTTGGGAGCAATTTCCAAACACCTGAAGGTACCACATTTATCCGTGCAAACAAAAGTACGCAAGTATAAACACCATGGGACCACGCAGCCGTCATACGGCTCAGGAAGGAGACGCGTTCTGTCTCCTAGAGATGAACGTACTTTGGTGCAAAAAGTGCAAATCAATCCGAGAACAACAGCAAAGGACCTTGTGAAGATGCTGGAGGAAACGGGTACAAAGGTATCTATATCCACAGTAAAACAAGTCCTATATTGACATAACCTGAAAGGCCACTTAGCAAGGAAGAAGCCACTGCTTCAAAACTGCCATAAAAAGCCAGACTAAGGTTTGCAACTGGACATGGGGACAAAGATCGTACTTTTTGGAGAAATGTCCTCTGGTCTGATGAAACAAAAATAGAACTGTTTAGCCTTAATGACCATTGTTATGTTTGGAGGGAAAAGGGGGAGGCTTGCAAGCCGAAGAACACCATCCCAACTGTGAAGCATGGGGTGGCAGCATCATGTTCGTGGGGTGCTTTGCTGCAGGAGGGACTGGTGTACATAACAAAATAGACGGCATCATGAGAAGGAAAATGATGTGGATATATTGAAGCAACATCTCAAGACATCAGTCAGGAAGTTAAAGCTTGGTCACAAATGGGTCTTCCAAATGGACAATGACCCCAAGCATACCTCCAAAGTTGTGGAAAAATGGCTTAAGGACAACAAAGTCAAGGTATTGGAGTGGCCTTTTTATTTATTTTTTACCTTTATTTTACCTTTATTTTACTAGGCAAGTCAGTTAAGAACAAATTCTTATTTTCAATGACGGCCTAGGAACAGTGGGTTAACTGCCTGTTCAGGGGCAGAACGACAGATTTGTACCTTGTCAGCTCAGGGATTCGAACTTGCAACCTTTCGGTTACTAGTCCAACGCTCTAACCACTAGGCTACCCTGCCGCCTTGACAAAGTTCTGACCTCAACCCTATAGAACATTTGTGGGCAGAATTGAAAAAGCGTGTGCAGGTATTGGAGTGGCCTTGACAAAGCTCTGACCTCAATCCTATAGAACATTTGTGGGCAGAATTGAAAAATCGTTGGATTCTTTGATTCTATACAACAAAGACCAACAAAATCCAGTTCATTACATAGATTAAGGTTATTGAACATTTAAAGAGATTGTCAGCAGATGTGGATTTTCTGCAAGAGTTACGTCAGAAAAGCAGAAATGTAATATTTAAGGAGGAGCTCGGTTGGAGAGGCCTATGCTGCCACCTACTGTAGTAACTGTAGGTGTAGGTAGTCTGATAAACAATACACCCTTTTCCCTTATGTCCCAGCACACGGACCAAGAAGGATGTTTTCTAAATTTGTATTGTACCTTAACATGGCGAAAAATATACATTGATTTCATTGTATATCCTCTAGTGTTTTTAGATATTATTCAAGCTATATACGATCAAACACAGACTGGAACTAATATTTTAGCAGGTGACCTAAATCACACATTCAGCAAGTTAAACAGACATAGCAATAAAAAAAAGGCAAATTCAAGGAGCCTCCAAAGAGGCTGAAAAATTTAATCTCTACAAATATTTTACAGGACACCTAGAGGTTGACTTTTTACAACTACAAAAGACTGCTCCTTTTTTCTCAAAGTAAGAAAAGCTCTTTTAAAATGGAGTACATTTTTTTAAAATCTCCAACAATATACTGGGTTAAAAAATATATCATATCATTTGGACATCAGAGCAATGTTGAGGGAATTTTATTTGTGTCCGAAAAGGATACCCCGTATGAACTTAAGATATACAAAGCCTATCCAACTGCCAATCTCTTACAAAACATATAAATTATTCTAACCAAGACATCAAAAGAACTGATATTGGCACAAGATGGAAGGGATTATTGGAACCTAGGTAATGAATATATCAAAATGCACAAATTCTATAGCACAAGGCAGAGTAATGTCTTAAGTGTCAAGCTAACAGGACTCAATGATTCATGCTTTCTGTGATTGCTATTAAGTTCAAAAGTTATGGGCGGAATTAGAAAGTTTGCTGTCAGAAGTTTTACTGTAGAAATGTACTTTTAATCCGTCTACTTGCATCTTTCAAGACTTGTCAAATGAGGGTGCGGTGAGATACCCAATGAGTTGGTCTGTACTTTTTCTCGTCAATCATTTTGAAAAAACATTTGCTTAAAAACTAGAAATCAATTGACCCTCCATCATTAAGACTGTGGATGAATCAAATGCATTATTATTTAAATATGTCTTTTTTTAAATGGGCTACAGAGAGAAAAAGAATAGTGCAACTGGATGTCATATGGCATAGAGAAGTGGTCACCAACCGTTCCTGAGTCAAGATCACTTTCTGAGTCAAAATGCTCAGATTATTTTTTATACATAACTTAAAAAAGACAAGTTGTTTGCAACATTAACCAATTAAATCCAGTTCTGTAGCAATGAGGTTTGTGCAGTAGGCTATAGGCACAAGAAATTATCACTTCAGAATGGCTGTGCTTAAATTACCCTGCCAATGTTGTTCTTCCCAGAACATTCTGAAAGTATATTTCAACATTTTAGGTATATGATCACACTGGTTATATATAGTTGGTAGTATTACTCGTGAGGCACCTTTACTAGACTGATGGCCTGCAACTGATGGTCAGTCTAAGGGGAGGGAGCAGCGGTGAGATTGCCTCTCATGAAACTCACAGACCCTCCTCTCTCTCTCCCTCTCCTCTGAGAAAAAGGGACACAGTCTTCCAGCTGATGGCGAAACTAAAGCTGCACTATTTCTACCTCATGCACCAATTCATGTTACCCCTATGACCAGAGAAGGTGAAATATTCCTCGATATTAATAATAATAATAATAATACCGAAAGTTTGACGAAACATTTTGCTATACTCACTCGTAGCAGCTGCAGTTCTGGTTGTAGTGTGAGTGGAAGTAGGGAGAACGCGCATTTTATGCATTATAAAAGTGTTGAACAAAGTGTTGACAGTGCTGAATAACAACTTAAACATGAACTCACTCATAAAAACAGCAGCTCTTTCCTGTATTCGCTGAATCTGTTTAGTCATGGTTTTAATCTCACATTAAGAACTTTGCTGTGCGTTCAAGGCTTATTTTTAGTCTATGGTGCGAGGAGGAAACTGTGCAGACACGGTGATCTGAGCATTCTGATTGGCCAACAGTAGGCCTATAAGTGCACTTGATTTGCTCTTTGGGCCTGCCGAGTAGGCGGAGCATGAAATGGTTCAAATGGGAACACTTTGCCTTCCCGGCGCTAGGGCTTCTGAATCAAACGCACCTACTTAAATAAAACAGCTTTATCGTTGGATTTGTTTAACAGAAATGTTTGTTGATCAACTAGGAATGCCTGTCAACCAGTTATAGATCACTGGCATAGTCTTACAACCATTAGAAATTGAATGGGTGGAAACATGTGGGTCTGAGCACGCATTGTCTTTTGTCTATGTATGGTTTGTATTGTTAGATTTTATTTTTATCTAAAAAATGGAAGAATGTACTTGGAACTTTTGTAGAAGCCCCAGAACCCCAGAACTCATGCTGCACAACATTTCTATTGGCTATACAATTGCGTGAGAAAACAACATAGTTTTGATGGCCTGTATTAAAAAAGGGAAGGATCCCTCCGCTCTCGATAGGCTAGGCCTAATGTATTTATTTCTCAACCTTCCATAATATTAAGTACATTGCTTCTCTTTACAAAAGGAGTAAAGCCTACATGGCTGGTAGGAAAATGAACCATGGGAAAGGCGTGATTCATTCGCTACTTAAGTGCATAGATGACATGTATATTTTTTCCCCTGCACCTGTTTTTTGAGACTGGTGCATGCTAGTGGTCCATTCTAAATCCAAACAAATTTCACACACAAAGTGCATTCGGAAAGTATTCAGACCTCTTGACTTGTTCCACGTTTTGTTACGTTACAACCTTATTTCTAAAATTGATTTTTTTTTAAAGTATCCTCATCAACCTACACACGATAAGTGAAAACAGGTTTGTAGAAATGTTTGCACAAAAAAAAAGATTACCTTTATTGACATTAGTATTCAGACCCTTTTTCTTAGTACTTTGCGGAAGCACCTTTGGAAGCGATTACAGCCTTGAGACGTCTTGGGTATGACGCTACAAGCTTGGCACACCTATATTTGGGGAGTTTCTCCCATTCTTCTCTGCAGATCCTCTCAAGCTTGGCTGTCTTGGCTGTGTGCTCAGGGTCATTGTCCTGTTGGAAGGTGAACCTTCGCCCCAGTCTGAGGTCCTGAGCACTCCAACATCTAGTGTGTTCCAACGTCTAGTGTAAAGCCTTCCCAGAATAGTGGAGGCTGTTCTAGCAGCAAAGGGGGAACCAACTCCATACTAATGGCTATAATTTTGGAATGGGATGTTCGAATAGCAGGAGTACTTTTGGTGATTAGTTTATCTTTAACAGGTTCTTACTACATTCTTACCTGGTCGTTGCAGTGTTATTTACTGTTTACTATTACTTTCTGGATGTTACCGTTATTTCAGCACTGTAAACTAAAGCGCTACATTTTTGGTTTTTCATGTTTAGTGACTCATGGGAAAAAAACTTATTTGTGTGACTTAATTCGGGATTTGCAGAGGAGTAGCTCGACAGCTCTGTGTTTTTCATGATATTTGTTAATCCTGTGTTTCATTTGTTGAAGGATGTTCTAGATGATCTTAAGCACTCCTAATGGTTAATTTGCTCTTTACAGTTAATGAGATAAATGTTGCTGTGGAATGTGGAAGCTGCTGACATGCATCCAGAGGGAAAGGTTCCTCTTCTTAGTGTAATATGTGTAAACTGTTGCTTGCAATAGGTATAACAGTATAATGTGTGGCATGTTTAAAATATTTAAGTATCTTTGAACTGAACAAATGTTTGTACTAGGCCTATTTATTCCTAAAGTATCTGTTCTATCAGTGTTGTTTGATATTTGTGTTACAGAAAGTTTACTTCACAAACCCTGGAGACAGAAAGCCAGGAGCTCGCCCACCCCTGCATACCCACCGAACATAGACCGGTATATATACCTGGAAATGTTGCGTACATGGCTAACGAAGCAGATGAATACACACACACACACAAACACACCTACCTGTGGGACTGACCTGTGTGTATCCTCAGACTTTAAACAACCAGATAGACTCTGGGAAATATGCACGCCCTCATCCGTTACTGTATCCTACAGTCTTTGGAAAAAAAGTGCTATCTAGAACCTAAAAGGGTTCTTCTCCTGACTCCATTGGAGAAATGTTTGACGAACCCTTTTTGCTAAGATTATACATGAAAATGGACACAAATTAATGATTTTATGTTGTCTACAACGAACTTGATAATGAGCAACTAATGCTGTAAAAGTATTGGAAAATGTAACAAAAAAAAGATTGTTTTGGAATAAGTCACAAGATTAAAGCCTGTTGTGAAGGAAATTTTACTTTGAAGAAACAGTCTTGAAAATATTAATTTTGTCTTTCCCTCGCGCTTCATAAAATGCGTCACCGCTTTTCCATGCAGATCCCCACTGGAAAGCTCCACAGGCAGAATCAAAGCAAGTAACGACAAGAGAATCATAAAAGATGCATATGGGGCAAGAAGAGAGCCCCTGCTCGCAGCACCAAGTGGAGTTTCTTACACAGGGACACAAAGTCCATCTTAAATGAATCATTGTTTATTATCAGCGAGCTGGAGAGGTTCCAACCAACTCAATGCACCAAGTACACATGTTGATCAGGAGCTCTAATGGGGCAGTCCCGTTAGTCCCCTTATATACTGGTTACAGACACGTTAAATAGGCATAGTTCATAGGGTTGGTTCTGGCATGTGTCTGGCACCGTCTCCTATCTTAACTTAACAAACATATTCTGGGTGTTCCACCAGATAGTCCTCAGGAGAAGGTCATGACTCCCCCCCCCCCCCCCCCCCCCCCTCTCTCCCCACCCCTCATATCCTCACCAGACTTAGGCAGAAACCAAGGATTGTTTTTGACACCAAAGACCAGATTAACATTTCAAGACTGTTTCTTCACAAAGTAAAATTTACTTCACACGCTCTTTCTGAACCTTCTATACACAGTGCCTTGCGAAAGTATTCGGCCCCCTTGAACTTTGCGACCTTTTGCCACATTTCAGGCTTCAAACATAAAGATATAAAACTGTATTTTTTTGTGAAGAATCAACAACAAGTGGGACACAATCATGACGTGGAACGACATTTATTGGATATTTCAAACTTTTTTAACAAATCAAAAACTGAAAAATTGGGCGTGCAAAATTATTCAGCCCCTTTACTTTCAGTGCAGCAAACTCTCTCCAGAAGTTCAGTGAGGATCTCTGAATGATCCAATGTTGACCTAAATGACTAATGAGGATAAATACAATCCACCTGTGTGTAATCAAGTCTCCGTATAAATGCACCTGCACTGTGATAGTCTCAGAGGTCTGTTAAAAGCTCAGAGAGCATCATGAAGAACAAGGAACACACCAGGCAGGTCCGAGATACTGTTGTGAAGAAGTTTAAAGCCGGATTTGGATACAAAAATAATTCCCAAGCTTTAAACATCCCAAGGAGCACTGTGCAAGCGATAATATTGAAATGGAAGGAGTATCAGACCACTGCAAATCTACCAAGACCTGGCCGTCCCTCTAAACTTTCAGCTCATACAAGGACAAGACTGATCAGAGATGCAGCCAAGAGGCCCATGATCACTCTGGATGAACTGCAGAGATCTACAGCTGAGGTGGGAGACTCTGTCCATAGGACAACAATCAGTCGTATATTGCACAAATCAGGCCTTTATGGAAGAGTGGCAAGAAGAAAGCCATTTCTTAAAGATATCCATAAAAAGTGTCGTTTAAAGTTTGCCACAAGCCACCTGGGAGACACACCAAACATGTGGAAGAAGGTGCTCTGGTCAGATGAAACCAAAATTGAACTTTTTGGCAACAATGCAAAACGTTATGTTTGGCGTAAAAGCAACACAGCTCATCAACCTGAACATACCATCCCCACTGTCAAACATGGTGGTGGCAGCATCATGGTTTGGGCCTGCTTTTCTTCAGCAGGGACAGGGAAGATGGTTAAAATTGATGGGAAGATGGATGGAGCCAAATACAGGACCATTCTGGAAGAAAACCTGATGGAGTCTGCAAAAGCCCTGAGACTGGGACGGAGATTTGTCTTCCAACAAGACAATGATCCAAAACATAAAGCAAAATCTACAATGGAATGGTTCAAAAATAAACATAGCCAGGTGTTAGAATGGCCAAGTCAAAGTCCAGACCTGAATCCAATCGAGAATCTGTGGAAAGAACTGAAAACTACTGTTCACAAATGCTCTCCGTCCAACCTCACTGAGCTCGAGCTGTTTTGCAAGGAGGAATGGGAAAACATTTCAGTCTCTCGATGTGCAAAACTGATAGAGACATACCCCAAGCGACTTATAGCTGTAATCGCAGCAAAAGGTGGCGCTACAAATTATTAACTTAAGGGGGCCGAATAATTTTGCACGCCCAATTTTTCAGTTTTTGATTTGTTAAAAAAGTTTGAAATATCCAATAAATGTCGTTCCACTTCATGATTGTGTCCCACTTGTTGTTGATTCTTCACAAAAAAATACAGTTTTATATCTTTATGTGTGAAGCCTGAAATGTGGCAAAAGGTCGCAAAGTTCAAGGGGGCCGAATACTTTTGCAAGGCACTGTATATCTCTCACTACTTGTTGTCTTTGACTCTGAGCAACAATGACACTGTGAGTGTCACTCATCTCCCCTGTCCCCTTCTGCAGATTGTCCTTGTTTATTTCTCTCTCTCGCTCTCTCTTTCTCTCCTTCCCTCTCTGACTATCTCTATTTCTTTGAATCTCTCCATCTCTCTCTGATTCTTTCTCCCCTGTCCTTCAAGACTGCCACAGGGTCTCAGACACAGAGAAAGTAGTAGTAGCTGGCTGTGCCAGAGCCCCTACATTGGCGTCCCCTCAAAGGGCGCACCCCAATCCCCCAGCCCCTCCATCACTTTCAGCGACTCCTCAGCCAGCCTCACCCAGAGGAAAGCCAAGGTAAGTCTGTCTGTCCATCCGTACCTACAGCCATACCTACATCCGTCCGTCCGTTTGTCTATGATCTATCTATGACACCCTGTGATGTTGGCTGAGACCCATGGAGTTATTTGCTGGGCTCTGGGGGGTAATAATACACATGCATGACTCTAAATCATAGATTCTATAGACTGTGTACTACTTATTATTCTCATAGTTTGTCCTATGAGGCATATGGCTCCTATACAGTTTAAGCTAGAATCCCAGTTTCTTAGATCATTTGGATTGATTTGTATGTTACTCAAAGTACATTCAAGGTTTTTTACAGGAAAAATAGTTTTTCTTTGATAACTAGGATGTGTACATGCAGCAAATTGTGTGTGGGGATGAAATGAAGATACAATAAACTAGGTTCAGTCAGCTTAGCCTTTGACGTCATGGCCCCAGTGAGATTGAGGTAGCTGTCACCTCCGATCCAGTTCTGGTTTATCAGTCTTGACTTCAGACTGCAGTGCTGCTGGAGCATAGTGACGGTCACAACCAGGGTTGGTGCATCCTACACACAGACTGGAGGGTGTACAGACTTGTGTTAGTGAGTGTGTGTGTGTGTGTCTGTGTATTGTGGTGTTAGTATTGTTTCTGTGTGTAGCAATGTTATCATGGTGCGATTGTGTATCCGCATTGCTGTGTTTACATCGTGTTGTGTCTTGTCAGGCTCTTGGTCCCGAGTTTATCAGAATGGCTGACGAACCCCAGGTAGTTCTGGAGCTACCCGGATCCATAGTGGTAAGAACATTTACCACAATATTCATGATTTTTGTCCTTGAGTGCATATTTCTGTTGACTACAGATTGATTATCTTTTTTTTACCCTCCTTTCTGTTTGTGTGTCTGTTTGTGTCTCTCTCTCCCTCTCTCTCTCTCTCTCTCTCGCACTCTCTCTCTTTTTCTCTCACTCCTGCGTCTCATCCCTCTCTTCCCACCAGTCTAAGAAGGGCAGGTCTTGTTCGTCTCAGAGGGAGGTCATTGTGGTGTTGCCCAGTGGTCAGTCTGTATTGGTCAGATGTGACATGAAGTCCAGAGGGAGGGACGTGTTCGACATGGTGGTGGCTCACGCTAACCTGGTGGAGCACTTCTACTTCGGACTGGCCTACACTGACGGTAAGAAACTGACGACAGCTTTGTGTCTCATAAACATACAGATGTAGGATCTTAATTTGATCACTCTTTTGTTGCTGAGAAGTTTGCAGGGCATGCAAACTTGTAGTGTATTTAAGTTTTAAAAAGGCATCTAAAGTTTGTCATTTCTACTTTCAAATGTCAGACTGGATTTTCCCTAACTAAAAATGTATCGACCACCTACAAATTTGTTTTAATTCATTGTAATCCACATAATAATTCACATTTCCTGTTGCGGCAGTATTATTTTCCTGCTGTAGCAAGCTGGCTCAAATTAAGATGCTACATCTGTAACGTTGATTTTATAATGTCATATATCTTTCCTTTCATTTAGATGATGAATATTTCTTCTTGGACCACGAGACGAAAATCTCTAAAGTTGCTCCTGACAGTTGGAAGAAAGTAGTGTCGACCTCTTTTCTTGTTTTTCTAAGGATCAAGTTTTTTGTTGATGATATCTCCTTCATATTGTGAGTCTGCAATACTTTTTTTATTTAAAGTATCTGGAGAATTGGTGTCATGAACTGTTAGTGAAATGCAGTTATCAGTTTTTTCGTTAAAGAAATGTACATTGTTGTGGTGTTCCTAGACACAGGGTGACGCTTCACCAGTACTACTTGCAGCTGCGGAAGGACATCCTAGAGGACAGGTTGTACTGCAACGAGGAGACAGGCATGTTCCTGGCAGCTCTCGCTCTACAGGCTGAGTTTGGGGACTACATGTCTGAGGTAAACTGAGTGAAGCACTGTCTCAGATATTTTATTTAAAAAAAAAAGAAGTTTTTTGAAGTACATAATGGATTACGTTCTCCATAAAACCCTGAGAGATTGTATGGCTCTTAATCAGTCTTCCAGCCAGAGCAGTAGGTTTATGAGTAAGTAGTACATCTCACTGACAGACCTGCAACCTTGGTGTTAAATGATGTGGTAAAGGGTATTGATAGGATGAAGCACTAAGTTCTCCTCTATTGACTTATTGAAGGCTTTCGATACTGTTGACCACTCTTTATTTATTCAAAGATTGACTGCAATTGGTATATTTCTTCAGGTGTCATGTAATTGGTTCGACAATTACTTGACACACGGGACACAGTTTTTTTCTGATGGTATTACGTCAGATTTCCTTGAATTTACGAAAGGTGTCCTACTAGGATACATTTAAGGTCCCGTACTTTTTACTGTCTTGTCACGCCCTGACCTCAGTATTCTTTGTTTTCTTTATTGTTTTGGTTAGGTCAGGGTGTGACATGGGTGATGTATGTGTTTCTGTACTGTCTAGCGGTTTTGTAGGTTTATGGGGTTGTTTATCATCTAGGTGTTTATAATGTCTATGGTTGCCTAGATTGGTTCTCAATTAGAGGCAGGTGTTTATCGTTGTCTCTGATTGGGAACATATTAAGGCAGCCATCTTCTTTGGGTATTTCGTGGGTTATTGTCTATGTCTAGTTGCCTGTGTCTGCACTAGTATTATTATAGCTTCACGGTCGGTTTGTTGTTTTTGTAGTTTGATCAGTGTCCGTCTTTATTGAAATATATAAGATGTATTTATATAACGCTGCGCCTTGGTCTCCTCAATACGACGATCGTGACATGTCTATATGAACTATATTGGTTTATCTACAGAAAATGTTAACATTCAGATGACACTTTTGTGTATGCTATTGCCCTCACGGTTGAGCAGGTTCTTTCAGAGCTTCAATCTGCCTACATTGCTTTACAGAAAGCCTTTGTTGAACTGAATTTGGTAGTCAATGCAGGTAAAATCAAGTAAAAATGTATCTGATGGTATATGCATATGTAAATTCGATGGTTCCCTCATTGATCGTTTCCCCACTTATAAATAGTAAATTGGGCTTATTTTATAGGAATAGGCCATGCCTTTCATTAAATGATAGAAAACAAATCAATCGGTCAACATTCATAGCCGTTATAGATTTTTGCAATATTGTCCTCATGAAAGCCACTGCCACTGTATGGAAGCCATTGGATGCAGTTTATCATAGTGCATTAAGCTTTATTACTGACAATAGGTTCAGTACACATCGCTGCATTTTGTATCAGAAAGTAGGCTGGCCCCTCTTTGTAGATCGACGCACTTCACTCTTTTTGTTTATAAAGCCCTGCTCCATAAACTTCTGCCGTACCTTACTTCATACGGATGTACAAGATACCAGACCGTCTCGGGGATGGCTAACTCTGGAGATCCCTTTGATCTCCACTGAGTTGGGTAAATCTGCTTTTAATTTTTTTTGCACCTTTAGACCCAGTGAGTAAGGGGGCAGTTGAAATCGGTGAAGGGGCAACATTTTGGGGGGTTCTTCCATTGGAATTATATTGAATTCTGCTTATATCAAGCTATGCTAGGGTTAAATATTTTCCGGTATTTTACAAATGTTTCATCCCGAGAATACAGCACTTTTCTCCCAAGTAACCCGATATTTCCTGACAAAACCGGAAGTGTCATTCAAAAGCATTATCAAGTATATAAATATGTCCGGCTTTGAATAGAGCTTCAATCAGCGTGAATATTGAAACCTGATGCTACCTGAGCCTGATGAGCTATATATTAAATATGTTTTATGAGCCCTAATTTAATGAGCCCAAACCCAAAAAAGCCAAAAACGATTATTCCATTATCTATATCGTATAGACTACTGCACATTACGCACGACAGAAAAACATAAAAGCTCATAGATGTAGCTAGCTAAATGTTCCCATTGGTAAAACAAAATAATGAAACTAGCCCCAATAGGCTAATCTTTTTGAGTGTGAACTGTATTACTGTATTGTATTATACTGTATTATATGGAATTGCGCACGCTGGTCAAACCATGATAAAGCAGAAGAGAACATGAGATTCTGGTGCAGCACATTTATCCTACAAAGTTACAAGTAGGCTATAGGCTTGCAAATTTGAAATATAGTAGGGCCTAATTCATTTTGAAATATAGTAGGGCCTATTAGTATAGGCTAATTAGTAGGCTGACGCATATATACCTTTCATAATATTTCCCCTAATGTTATTAGCCTACCTCTTTCTTTCTATTGTTACTTCATTCATTCCTCGTTTTCAACAGTTAAATGAAATACGTTTCGTTGTCCTTATCTTCATCATTCTAATGGCATCCGTGACTAGTTTATGACTGGAATTAGAATCTTCACGAAGATTAAATGGTTATTGGTTATTGGTCTGAATAAATAATTGCTATAGCCTACCGCCTTCGCACACTCTTTTACCTGTGAGTTCTATTGGCTCCTGTATTTAACATTCGGCAAAAAGAGCTTGTTTTCCTCTTTGAATAGTCTATTGGTATGTGACATGCTAAAAAAATGATGTCCAACAAGCTATTCTAGTCTACCTACTAAGGAGTGTTTTTTAAGGATAGGCCAGCGGAGCACAGGTGCTTGCATAGTGCGCAAGAGACATAAGTTAGAAGCTTATAATGCATAACCCATCATTAATTAGCTAAATATAAGGCTAATACTGCATTGAATGTATTGCCTAAAAGAGGCAGGCTAGGACATATATATATGATATATATCAATCTATAATAGGATGATCTATTTTGGATGCAATTTGAATGGAGTTGATGGAGAGGGAGAAAGACTGCAAGAGATGATTGGTCTACATGTATTTTGAACTGCGCTCCATACTGAACTGCGCTCCATACCGGCGCCGGAGTGGAACTTCCGGCGCCGACAGAGATGGCCGCCTCGCTTCGCGTTCCTAGGAAACTATGCAGTTTTTTGTTTTTTTACGTGTTATTTCTTACACTAGTACCCCAGGTCATCTTAGGTTTCATCACATACAGCCGAGAAGAACTACTGAATATAAGATCAGCGTCAACTCACCACCAGTACGACCAAGAATATGTTTTTCGCGATGCGGATCCTGTGTTCTGCCTTACAACCAGCGCCACGGGATGGTTCCCATGCAGCGACCCAAAAAAACGACTCAGAAAAAGAGGGAAACGAAGCGGTCTTCTGGTCAGACTCCGGAGACGGGCACATCGTGCACCACTCCCTAGCATTCTTCTTGCCAATGTCCAGTCTCTTGACAACAAGGTTGATGAAATCCGAGCAAGGGTAGCATTCCAGAGGGACATCAGAGACTGTAACGTTCTCTGTTTCACGGAAACGTGGCTCACTGGAGAGATGCAATCCGAAGCGGTGCAGCCAGCGGGTTTCTCCACGCATCGCGCGGACAGAAACGAACATCTTTCTGGTAAGAAGAGGGGCGGGGGCGTATGCCTTATGGCCAACGTGACATGGTGTGATGAAAGAAACATACAGGAACTCAAATCCTTCTGTTCACCTGATTTAGAATTCCTCACAATCAAATGTAGACCGCATTATCTACCAAGAGAATTCTCTTCGATTATAATCACAGCCGTATATATCCCCCCCCAAGCAGACACATCGATGGCTCTGAACGAACTTTATTTAACTCTCTGCAAACTGGAAACGATTTATCCGGAGGCTGCATTCATTGTAGCTGGGGATTTTAACAAGGCTAATCTGAAAACAAGACTCCCTAAATTTTATCAGCATATCGATTGCGCAACCAGGGGTGGAAAGACCCTGGATCATTGTTACTCTAACTTCCGCGACGCATATAAGGCCCTGCCCCGCCCCCCTTTCGGAAAAGCTGACCACGACTCCATTTTGTTGATCCCTGCCTACAGACAGAAACTAAAACAAGAAGCTCCCACGCTGAGGTCTGTCCAACGCTGGTCCGACCAAGCTGACTCCACACTCCAAGACTGCTTCCATCACGTGGACTGGGAGATGTTTCGTATTGCGTCAGCCAACAACATTGACGAATACGCTGATTCGGTGTGCGAGTTCATTAGAACGTGCGTTGAAGATGTCGTTCCCATAGCAACGATTAAAACATTCCCCAACCAGAAACCGTGGATTCATGGCAGCATTCGTGTGGAACTGAAGGCGCGAACCACTGCTTTTAATCAGGGCAAGGTGTCTGGTAACATGACTGAATACAAACAGTGCAGCTATTCCCTCCGCAAGGCTATCAAACAAGCTAAGCGCCAGTACAGAGACAAAGTAGAATCTTAATTCAACGGCTCAGACACAAGAGGCATGTGTCAGGGTCTACAGTCAATCACGGACTACAGGAAGAAACCCAGCCCAGTCACGGACCAGGATGTCTTGCTCCCAGGCAGACTAAACAACTTTTTTGCCCGCTTTGAGGACAATACACTGCCACTGACACGGCCTGCAACGAAAACATGCGGTCTCTCCTTCACTGCAGCCGAAGTGAGTAAGACATTTAAACGTGTTAACCCTCGCAGGGCTGCAGGCCCAGACGGCATCCCCAGCCGCGCCCTCAGAGCATGCGCAGACCAGCTGGCCGGTGTGTTTACGGACATATTCAACCAATCCCTATACCAGTCTGCTGTTCCCACATGCTTCAAGAGGGCCACCATTGTTCCTGTTCCCAAGAAAGCTAAGGTAACTGAGCTAAACGACTACCGCCCCGTAGCACTCGCATCCGTCATCATGAAGTGCTTTGAGAGACTAGTCAAGGACCATATCACCTCCACCCTACCTGACACCCTTGACCCACTCCAATTTGCTTACCGCCCAAATAGGTCCACAGACGATGCAATCTCAACCACACTGCACACTGCCCTAACCCATCTGGACAAGAGGAATACCTATGTGAGAATGCTGTTCATCGACTACAGCTCGGCATTCAACACCATAGTACCCTCCAAGCTCGTCATCAAGCTCGAGACCCTGGGTCTCGACCCCGCCCTGTGCAACTGGGTACTGGACTTCCTGACGGGCCACCCCCAGGTGGTGAGGGTAGGCAACAACATCTCCTCCCCGCTGATCCTCAACACTGGGGCCCCACAAGGGTGCGTTCTGAGCCCTCTCCTGTACTCCCTGTTCACCCACGACTGCGTGGCCACGCACGCCTCCAACTCAATCATCAAGTTTGCGGACTGAAGGCTGAAGAAATTCGGCTTGTCACCAAAAGCACTCACAAACTTCTACAGATGCACAATCGAGAGCATCCTGGCGGGCTGTATCACCGCCTGGTATGGCAACTGCACCGCCCTCAACCGTAAGGCTCTCCAGAGGGTAGTGAGGTCTGCACAACGCATCACCGGGGGCAAACTACCTGCCCTCCAGGACACCTACACCACCCGATGCTACAGGAAGGCCATAAAGATCATCAAGGACATCAACCACCCGAGCCACTGCCTGTTCACCCCGCTGTCATCCAGAAGGCGAGGTCAGTACAGGTGCATCAAAGCTGGGACCGAGAGACTGAAAAACTGCTTCTATCTCAAGGCCATCAGACTGTTAAACAGCCACCACTAACATTGAGTGGCTACTGCCAACACACTGTCAATGCCACTGACTCTACTCCAGCCACTTTAATCATGGGAATTGATGGGAAATGATGTAAATATATCACTAGCCACTTTAAACAATGCTACCTTATATAATGTTACTTACCCTACATTATTCATCTCATATGCATACGTAGATACTGTACTCTATATCATCGATTGCATCCTTATGTAATACATGTATCACTAGCCACTTTAACTATGCCACTTGGTTTACATACTCATCTCATATGTATATACTGTACTCGATATCATCTACTGTATCTTGCCTATGCTGCTCTGTACCATCACTCATTCATATATCCTTATGTACATATTCTTTATCCCCTTACACTGTGTATAAGACAGTAGTTTTTTTTGGAATTGTTAGTTAGATTACTTGTTCGTTATTACTGCATTGTCGGAACTAGAAGCACAAGCATTTCGCTACACTCGCATTAACATCTGCTAACCATGTGTATGTGACAAATAAATTTGATTTGATTTTGATTTGATTTGAGATGGGCTGTCTGTCCCCACCCTGAGCGTTAATTCATCATGCAGAGACCGTAGAGAAGACAGATTTAGACACCGCATATAATTTAACAGTTCCATTTCACGCCATGCTGTTCATATAAATGATTTATTATAATTTATCGGTTCCTTGCAGTGATTCATCCCTGGAAAAGGGAGTGGTTTTGGGGGGTAAATCTTGGTAAACGGGTTCCCGTCATTCAACTCTGTTCAACAATAAACATAAAGTTAAAATGCAGAGACTCTGAGACCATTGAGTGCTTTTGAAGTGACGGGTTGGTGTGAAATCTGTAGCCCATCTCCACTTCGCTGTATCAACACAATGGATCGCGCCCTACATCCTAAATCAAGGCCTATTTGGCAATGAACATAGGCTACAAGATACTATCGATAAGATAATTCACCTATTACAAACCGCCTATGTGAATGCAGCCGTACACACAGCTGTCTTACCAAAATGATGCAAACTATATGCTGAAAGTAGTAGCCTAACAAAAATAAGGAATAGCAGTTTAGCTTATAATACAGACGAATGCGAACGAATGAAAGCGAACAGAACAAAATAGCGGTAGGCCTACTAATATGCCTATAAGCAAAATATCAGATCAATAAAGGCATGACACAATCTATATTTAGGCTAGTAAACAAACACAATAAACAAAAGGGGAACGCCTACACCTACCCAAACAGCCTACAGCCTACTACAGTGAGATACAACTCAACCATCAAGTTTGCAGATGACACAACAGTAGTAAGCTTGATTACCAACGATGACGAGACAGCCTACAGGGAGGAGGTGAGGGCTCTGGGAGTGTGGTGCCTGGAAAACGACCTCTCACTCAACGTCAACAAAACAAAGGAGATGATCGTGGACTTCAGGAAACAGCAGAGGGTACACCCCCTATCTACATCAACGGGACCGCAGTGGAGAAGCTTCAAGTTCCTTGGCGTACACATCACTGACAAACTGAAATGGACCACCCACACAGACAGTGTGGTGAAGAAGGCGCAACAGAGCCTCTTCAACCTACAGATGCACAATTGAAAACATCCTGTCGGGCTGTATCACCGCCTGGTACGGCAACTGCACCACCCACAAGTGCAAGGCTCTCCAGAGGGTAGTGCGGTCTGCCCAAGGCATTACCGGGGGGCAAACTACCCGCCCTCCAGGACACCTACAGCACCCGATGTCACAGGAAGCCGAAAAGATAATCAAGGACATCAACCACCCGAGCCACTGCCTGTTCACCCCACTATCATCCAGAAGGCAAGGTCAGTACAGGTGCAGCAAAGCTGGGACCGAGAGACTGTTAAACAGCCATCACTAGCACATTAAAGGGTGCTGCCTATAGGCATAGACTAGAAATCACTGTCCACTTTAAGGAATGGAACACTAGTCACTTTAGTTATGTGTATATACTGTTTGCTATAGTATTCTACGGTATCTTAGTCACTTAATAATGTTTACATATCTTGCATTACTCATCTCATATGTATATACTGTATTCTATACTATTCTACTGTATCTTAGTCCATTCCGATCATATAGTCTTAATTCATTCCTACTTAGATTTCTGTGTATTGGGTATATGTTGTGTAATTTGTTAGATATTACTTGTTAGGTATTACTGCACTGTCGGAGCAAGAAGCGCAAGCATTTCGCTACATCCGCAATAACATCTGCTAATCACCTGTATGTGACCGATTTGATACACACAAACACACACACTCCGAGGCGCGCTCTGTCCGTGGTGCTGATACAGCGCAGCGGAGATACAGATTTCACGCCAACCTGTCACTCAATCATTTGAACTTTTTAGTTAATTTTATATAGGGGCATAAAAACTGAGGTGGCACAAGTTTCAACTGAGGGGTCTATGCCCCCTTTTCCAGCCTCGCGGAACTGGGTCTGTGCACCTTACTTGTGGAATAATCTCCTAGGCTTTTCAAAATTTTTATTAATTGGTCTAGAGCAATTCAAAAGGCTGGTTGAGGACCTTTTTACTGGAGAATGTGTTTGTTTTTATGATTGTGTTTAGCTTTTCGTGTATTGCTGTGAATAGTGATGTGTATATTGATGATAATACAGGGCTCATCTGTAAAAGAGACCTTTGTCTCCGCATGACAAAAATGAGCATTTCTTATTGGACAAGTCAAGGTAGTCCCTTCCTTGTTTCAGTGACTTTTCTTCCGTTTGGTACCTATGGAACACTACTACACTAGTGGCAGTACATGTCATTGACAGGCCTGTTATCTCTGTTCAGTTGTATGGCAGGAACTACTACCAGCTAGAGCAGTTTGTGTCTAAGAGGATGCTGGAGAAGATGGCTCTGCCCAATCTAAAGGAGGAGTTGCCACGGTTACATGCCAACAATGCCCAGATGCTGCCAGAGGAGGCAGAAACCGAGTACCTAAAAGTAGGCAAGAGGAGAGACAACACACATAAATATAGTATACAGTACTGTTTGCATGCATTTGCACACACACTCAGTAAATTTACTGAATTGAAATAACCCCTTTTTTATAGAACTTTTATTTGACTTATAGGTGTCGAACATCTTCATCTGAACCTTGTTTAACCTCTTTCAAACCTTGTTTAGCCCTGCAACATGAAAAAATGACCCGCTCTCACACTTGATTATTACTTGCAATAATATAAGCATTGTCAATTTAAAGGCAATTAAAATCAAGCTTGTGTTTTTTTAATTTGATCTATTTTGGTTTCAAGCACTCTGTTTACTTGTCTACATAATAATATTTTGAGTTGAGCACATTCTTCTCCTTTACTACGAACAACCTTGCAGCGTACTTGTTCTATCTCCCCGTCAGATCGCCCAGCAGCTTCCAGAGTATGGGATGGTTTTCCATCGGGTAGGCCGGGAGAAGAAGCCGGTGGTAGGGGAGCTGGTGCTGGGAGTCTGTGCCACAGGAATCATAGTCTATGAGCTGAAGAACCACCTCCGCACTGTCACACGGCGATTCCTCTGGAGGGAGACCGATACCATCTCCGCCAACGTGAGTACTACTGGAATACTAGGGCTGTACTACAACTACTATAGTACTTTACTAGTTCCACTGTAGACCAGATAGTAGATTTTCCACAAGAAATAAGGGTTTGTTGCAGAGGGATTGGGTTCTACCAAGAATCTTTTTCATCTGAAGAACCATTTTTGGAAGAAGAGGGTTCTTTGAAAAGTCAAAGGGTTCTACTTAGAACCTTTATCATCCGAAGAACCGTTTTTTCAAAATTTCATAATTAATAAACATGATTTAAAATCAAATTAAAGTATTTTTCTGTGATGTATATAAAATGTAATATTGGAATGCAAACTCAAAATGTAATACATTTCAACTCTATATCTAACATGGTACAGGTGTTTATTTTAAATTCTCTAAGACCATAACCATGTGTTTAAGGTGAATACTTTTGTTTCAACGTAGATTTGTTTAAGGCTACCAAGAATACACTGTATGACCCTGATTTAGCCCACTGCAGTAAAAGGTTAAACTTTAGCCTTCTAGAGTTTAAAAAGATGTGACAATGTTTTAAACTGTACCTAATATGAGAACATTTGTGCACAGCAAATTGGCCAGTATTACCTAGTGTTGATTTTTCAGTGTAACAGAGGTAAATTAACACTCGGTGGTGTAAAATAACCCCAGTGTTGGTGTGAAAACCAGAAGTGAGTGTGATTTGTGTAATTTTTTACTTTGTGTAGAGTAAAACACTCAGCCACACCCATCATTATTATATTTCCCAGCATGCTCTAAAGCATGCTCTACAGTTTGTTTCAATATCTGTGTTTTTGCATGCGCATTGGTTGATTGCTTGATCTGATGCAAAGATAAATAGCATACTTATTCTAAACTAATTGAATCTGTTAGTAGTTGACTTATTGCCCTCATTACGGAGATGGTTGTTCCAGTCAAGATGGTTTAGGTAGTCTCATTTATCAATCTTCCCCACCCTGGCAGTCATTCTGAATGCAGGTTGCGGGTGATTAAAAGGTTCAATTGTTGGATATCCTCACTCTGGCTGGATGCCAATAAGAATTACACATCGTTTTGCAAGCTTGCATAACGTGACTAGAAGGTTTGGTGTGGCCTGTAAACTAGGATTTTCAATATTAGGACAGTGTTCTTAATGTTTTGTACAATAAGTGAATGTCTATTGTCATAAAGAGTTCAATTTTAAAGCCTGGTTGAACCTTTTATAGACGGTTCTAGGAAGAACCCTTTCAAGATTAAAGGGTTCTCTGTAGAACCCTTCATAGAGGGTTCTAGGAAGAACCCTTCATAGAGGGTTCTAGGAAGAACCAATTACAGGGGTTCTAAGAAGAAACGAACAGAGGGTTCTATGCAGAACCTTCTGCAAAAGGTTCTACCTAGCATTAAAAAGGGTTCCCCCATGGGGACAAACCCAAAACCCCAACATGGTTCTACGTAACACCTTTTTTTTGTAAGGGTGGACTGTGCTTTCAGAAGGGTTTGCCATTAACAGCTCCAATGCTCTTGATTTAAAAGACAACCCCCTGACAGTTGTCTCTCCTCCCCCAGCATCGTAAGCTGACCATAGAGTGTGGTGGTCCCAGTGGTAAGAAGCACAGCTTTGTAACAGAGAGTTCTAAGATTGCGCAGTACCTCCTTAGTCTCTGCTCCGGGCAGCACAAGTTCCACAGCGAGATGAGTTCCAGGCAACTCAGCCACAGCATCGCTCAAGGTACGGGGCTCTTAGAGCACACACGCAAACACACACACACACACACACACACACAATTGCTTATTCATTATGATTATTTGTTGTCTTTCCAGATGAGAACATTGACAAGTACCAGTCTATTTGTCGGACCAGTGACTCCCGTATGAAGCGTCTTTCATGTTCTGAGGTTGTCCTGAACAGCGTAGAGTTACCATCCAACCTCGGCCACCGCGAGTCATTAAGTAAGTCGTGTGATGACATCACGGCGAAGGTGGAGGCGCGTCTAAGGCAACAGAGAGAGTTGAGGGAAATGAGCAGAGATCTACCCGAGCCATGCCCACTGTCAGAGATGAAGGAACAGCAGGCCTGGAGGTAACAGTACATAACACGGTGTAACCCTACATACCACTGCATGCACTAAATAACACTACATAACAATGAACCTCATCATCAATAACATGATTTTCACTTGAGCTCAAAGGGTCCTACATTCCATGGGGGTAACGCACCTCTGCCTCACCTCACCTCACCTCCACTGCAATTTGTTTATTCATCCACAAAGGGAGAGACCCTCTGCTTATTTACGTTGACTTTATCCCTTGACAATGATGACAATATTTGTGGTGACAAACTATGTGTCGTTGAGTTCTAGTACTCTAAAATGATTTCCAACAGTACAGATTGTTAGTGTAATGATGAACTTTGCAAACCCACGACTGTTGTGTTCCAGTACTCCAGAGCCCATCCCCAGAATCATGTCCAATCCCATGCTACAGAAACATGACTCCACAACCTCCTCTATACAAGGTGAGGACTGAGTACGCTATATACTCTTGTCTGAAGCATTTACTATAACACTGCATATGCTTAACTCTCTGCATTAACTTAACTCTTAACTCCTAGCTTTTTTTTATGAAAGCACTTGGGATTATGTTTAACCCCTGACCTGTGGGTTATTTTACAGTAGACACTCCAACCAGGGGTTCTCCAGAGAGAGAGATCATCAGTCTGGT
Organism: Oncorhynchus kisutch; assembly: GCF_002021735.2. Classification (NCBI taxonomy): domain Eukaryota; kingdom Metazoa; phylum Chordata; class Actinopteri; order Salmoniformes; family Salmonidae; genus Oncorhynchus; species Oncorhynchus kisutch. Next base: position 59,023,448 of record NC_034177.2, on the reverse strand, counting down.
CCTAAGGAAAGACCCTAAACTGGGCTTTGGTGAGTAACAGGGTTTTAGGGGTGATTAGGAATTGAAGGGTGCATTTGTAGATTTTTATTTTTTTTCTCCATAGAAATACAATGACTCTGGTCCTCTGTCTTTCTCTTGTCTCTCTCTCTCTCTCTCTATTTTGTATCTATATCTCTTTTTTCTCAGGGTTTGTGATAGTGGGGGAGAACAACACAGGGAAACTGGACCTGGGAATCTTCATAGCCTCCATCGTACCTGACGGACCAGCAGACAGAGATGGCAGAATCAGACCAGGTACTGAACAGGGAGCAAAAACAAGTCTTCGGGTGTCAGACAAGATTACGTATCAAGTGAACATAGTTGTCACGTCCTGACCTTAGTTCCTTTGTTATGTTTCTTGTTTAAGTTGGTCAGGGCGTGAGTTGGGGTGGGCATTCTATGTGTTGTTCTAGTTTTGGTTTTCTATGTGTTTGGCCTGGTATGGTTCTCAATCAGAGACAGCTGTCAATCCTTGTCTCTGAGAACCATATTTAGGTAGCCTGTTTTTCCCACTTGATTTGTGGGTAGTTGATTTGTGGGTAGTTGTTTTCTGTTTAGTGTATGTCACCTTACAGAACTGTTTCATTTCATTCGCCGTTGTTATTTTGTTTAGTGTTCTCTGTTTAATAAATATGAACATGGACACGTACCACGCTGTATATTGGTCCGATCTCTCCTACTCCTTCCTCAGACGAGGATGACGAACGTTACAATAGTTCAAACACACACACACCTACACTGCCTTCAGGAAGTATTTTATTGTAATTTTTTTGTCAACGATCTACACTAAATATTCTGTAATGTTAAAGTGGAAGAAAAATTTGAACATTTGTTGAAATGTCCTGAAAAATAAAACACTAATATATTTTGATTAGATAAGTATTCAACCCCCTGAGTCAATACATGTTAGAATCACCTTTGGTTGCGATTACAGCTGTGAGTCTTTCTGGGTAATTCTCTTAAGAGCTTTCCACACCTGGATTGTGCAACATTTGCCCATTATTCTTAACCAAATACTTCAAGCGCTGTCAAATTGGTTGTTGATCATTGCAAAGACAACCATTTTCCGGTCTTGCCATAGATTTTCAAGCAGATTTAAGTCTATACTGTAATTCGGCCACTCAGGAACATTCACTGTCTTCTTGGTAAACAACTCACAGTGTCTGGTGGAAAGCAGACTGGGCAAGGTTTTCCTCTTTCCTTTTGCCTGTGCTTAGCTCCATTCCATTTATTTTTTATCCTGAAACTCCCCCCTCCTTAACAATTATAAACATACCCATAACATGATGCAGCCACCACTATGCTTGAAAATATGAGTGGTACTCAGTAATGTGTTGTATTGGATTTGCCCCAAACATACAGTAACACTTTGTGTTCAGGACAAAAGGTGAATTGTTTTGCCACACTCCAGATACAGACTGTAACACAACAAAATATGGAAAGAATCTTTGGGGTGTGAATAGTTTCTGAAGGCACTGTACATATCATACTAGTCTTTTCTTTTATCTCTGGTTGATGCTCAGACTGATATTGTGCTTTGATTGGTTGATTATGCAGGTGGTCGTCTGATTTCTCTAAATAAGATCAGTCTGGAGGGCGTGACGTTCACTGACGCAGCAGTCATCCTCCAGAACAGCCCTGATGAAGTGGAGCTCATCGTCTCACAGCCCAAATGTACGTGGAAAATATTACAACCCTTATACAACCCCACCCAAATATACTCTTCATACTCTGTCATTGTCAAATCAAATGTTCAAATCAAATTTTATTCGTCACATGCGGCAAATACAACAGGTACATACAGCAGACCTTACAGTGAAATGCTTACCTACGAGACCCTGATCAACAATGCAGTTAAAAAATATATGAGTAAGAAATGAAAGTAACAAGTAATTAAAGAGCAGCAGTTAAATAACAATAGCGAAACTATACACAGGGGGTGCCGGTACAGAGTCAATGTGCTGGAGCACTGGTTAGTTGAGGTAATATGTACATGTAGGTAGAGTTATTAAAGTGAGATGCTAACAACAGAGAGTAGCAGCGGTGCTAAAAAAAAGGGGGGGGGGCAGCAATGCAAGTAGTCTGGGTAGCCGTTTGATAAGATGTTCAGGAGTCTTATGGCTTGGTCCTGGAGGGCAGGAAGCTTGGCCCCAGTGATGTACTGGGCCGTACGCACTACCCTCTGTAGTGCCTTGCAGTCGCAGGCCGAGCAGTTGCCATACCAGGCAGTGATGCAACCATGCTCTCGATGGTGCAGCTGTAGAACCTTTTGAGGATCTGAGGACCCATGCCAAATCTTTTCAGTCTCCTGTTGGGGAATTAGGTTTTGTCGTGTCCTCTTCACAGCTCTCTTCGTCATTTATTTTTATTTCTAGACCTTATCTGGAAGATTGCTGCTTTTCTCACTCGTCTTTTGTGGTACTCAGCATAATTATATATATTTTTATTTGGTTGATTAGCTTTTTTCACCCTCTTCCATTTGTCTATGTGTGTATTTCTGTGAAACGGTAAGGGGGATACCTAGTCAGTTGTACAACAGAATGGATTCAACTGAAATGTGTCTTCCGCATTTAACCCCTCTGAATGTGCCTGAAGCTAGGTTTCCATCCAATTGGCAACAAATTTGAATCTGCATAAAAACATAATGCATAAAGGTCGCAGTGGTGGGTAATATGTGGGGCTTTGGTGACAAAACGGATGGCACTGTGATAGACTGCATCCAATTTGCTGACTAGAGTGTTTTGTAAATGACATCGCCAAAGTCAAGGATTGGCAGGATAGTCAGTTTTACGAGTGTATGTTTGGCAGCATGAGTGAAGGAGGCTTTATTGCAAAATAAGAAGCCGATTTCTAGATTAAATTTTCGATGGGAGGTGCTTAATATGAGTCTGGAAGGAGAGTTTACAGTCTAGCCAGACACCTAGGTATTTATAGTTGTTCACATATTCTAAGTCAGAAACGTCCAGAGTAGTGATGTTAGTCATGCGGGTGGGTGCGGGCAGCGATCGGTTGAAGAGCATGCATTTAGTTTTACTAGCGTTTTAAGAGCAGTTGGAGGCCACGGAAGGAGTGTTGTATGGCATTGAAGCTCGTTTGGAGGTTTGTTAACACAGTGTCCAAATAAGGGCCAGATGTATACAGAATGGTGTCGTCTGCGTAGAGTTGGATCAAAGAATCACCCGCAGCAAGAGCGACATCCTTGATATGGCGATGTGGGTGCCGGCTTTTGCTCCATTCGTATTTGGGGAAACCATTGATGGCAAAGAAACCCCTCTTGACCTCAACCTGTTGGGCGATGGTGTATGGAAATGGAATGTTACAGTTTATTTAGCTGATAATTGCATCCAAAACATTGGTTCATCAAGGGCTGGGTGATGCCGATCGGCAAGCTTCACTTGAAAAGTGCCCTTTGTGGATAGCAGTTGGATGTGCACAGGAATGGCATGTGTTTGCCTTTTTAAAGTAAGTCTTAAATCCTCACAACTCCTATAACAGTTTTGGGAAACAATGTCTGATGTACATCTGTACAATCTGTACTTTTTGCAAAAACATTCCCAACTTATATTCACTTTCACAGTACCTATAATTTAACAAATGACTACTTTATATGGATTTTTATCATAACAAATGTACTCCTGTGGTGAAATGATATGGCTGTCAAGATATGCTGCATGAATTCATGATGGAAATACAATGAAATCGAAATGATTTAATTATTACTCCCACAATTTGACATTTTCAACATATAGTATATTTTCTCTCTCTCTCTCTCTCTCTCTCTCTTTCTCTCTTTCTTTCTTTCTCTCTTTCTTTCTTTCTTTCTTTCTTTCTTTCTTTCTTTCTTTCTTTCTTTCTTTCTTTCTCTCTCTCTCTTTCTTTCTTTCTTTCTTTCTTTCTCTTTCTTTCTTTCTTTCTTTCTCTCTCTCTCTCTTTCTCTCCTTTCTTTCTTTCTTTCTTTCTTTCTTTCTTTCTTTCTTTCTTTCTTTCTACAGTAACTGTATATAGTACCAGTTGAAAGTTTGGACACACCTACTCATTTTTATAAATTATTTAAAACTATTTTCTACATTGTAGAATAATAGTGAAGACATCAAAACTATGAAATACATATGGAATCATGTAGGAACCAAAAAAGTGTTAAACAAAACAAAATATATTTTAGATTTGAGATTCTTCAGAGTAGATCCATTGCCTTGATGACAGCATTGCACACGCTTGGCATTCTCTCAACCAGCTTCATGAGGTAGTCACCTGGAATCCATTTTAATTAACAGGTGTGCCTTGTTAAAAGTTCATGTGTGGAATGTATTTCCTTCTTAATGCATTTGAGACAATGAGTTGTGTTGTGACAAGGTAGGGGTGGTATGCAGAAGATAGCCCTATTTGGTAAAAGACCAAGTCCATATTACATATTAAAAAATCAAAGATAAACGACAGTCCATCATTACTTTAAGACATGAAGGTCAGTCAATACAGAACATTACAAGAACTTTGAACGTTTCTTCAAGTGCAGTCACAAAAACCATCAAGCGCTATGATGAAACTGACTCTCATCAGGACCGCCACAGGAAAGGCAGACCCAGAGTTACCCCTGCTGCAGAGGATTAGTTCATTAGAGTTACCAGCTTCAGAAATTGCAGCGCAAATAAATCCTTCACAGAATTTAAATGAACAGACACATCTCAACATTAACTGTTCAGAGAAGACTGTGTGAATCAGGCCTTCATGGTTGAATTGATGCAAAGAAACCACTACTAAAGGACACCAATAATAAGAAGAGACTTGCTTGGGCCAAGAAACATGAGCAATAGACATTAGACTGGTGGAAATCTGTCCTTTGGTCTGATTCCAAATGGTCTTAGTCCAAATTTGAGATTTTTGGTTCTAACCGCAGTGTCTTTGTGAGATGCATAGTATGTGAACGGATGATCTCCGCATGTGTGGTTCCGACCGTGATGCATGGAGGAGGAGGTGTGATGATGATGTGAGCTTATCGAGAGAATGCCAAGAGTGTGCAAAAGCTGTCATCAAGGCAAAGGGTGGCTACGTTGAAGAATGTCAAATTCAAATGGCACTCGCACATCTGAGCTATCTTTTTTTGCAGGTGCATGGTAACAGTTGAATAAAATGAGAAAGCAGAAGAAACCCGCACACTGCTCTTGGTAGTAACACTGCTCTTTAATAATAAGCTTCAGATTCATTCCAAGATGGCGTAGCAGTCAGACGTATTTGTCCTTCGTCTTGTCGTGTCCCATGTATACATATTTTTATATATTTTTCTTCACATATCTTTTTATATTTTTCTAAACCCTTACTTCAGTATACTCACCTGCAACCCGCCTCACCCAATGTGGTGTGGACCTGCTTTTTCTCTAAAGTATTTTTCTTTGCCTTTTATTACTGGAATCTCTCCAACATAAACCAGCCAGCTAACGGTCATCAGCTAACGTCTAGCTCGGAAAGCTCTCGCCAGTTTGTACAACGCGATTCAACCAGAGCATACCGGACCTATTTTTCTCTCCATATCCCCAGATTCCTATCGCAAGCTCTGAACCTTCTCAGCTTCCGACCTTCGCAGCTAACGTCCCCTGAATGCTCGCTGTCTAGAGAACAACGGACTGTTGGCTTACGAGGCCCATCGAATACATTCCGAAGCCACTAGCTAGCAGTCAGCTATCCTTTGCTAGCAGTCATCAGCTACCTTTATCCCAGACAACTCTCGACCAGTCTGTACAGCGCGACTCAAACCAGAGCTAATCAGACTTATTCTTCTCCATATCTCCGGATTCCTACCGCAAGCTCTGAACCTATTTTTTTAGATAAAAAATATAAAAATCCACCTGCCATTATCACAGCTAACGATCCCTGAACGCACAGCCGCTAATCTGCGGCCTGCTACCTATCTAAAGCACATTGGACTGCTGGCTTAAGAGGTCCTTCGGACATATTTCTTCGGCCACTATACATATTTTGCCAATTGGCCTGGTTTACCACACGGAGCCCTGCTGATCCGTCCGCTGATGTAACTGCACGAGGGGCCCACAACAGACTTTCCTTCGTCGCGTCATACTCTAAGGCCTTTCTGTTAGCCTGCTAGCCCCGTGCCGCTAGCTCAAGCCACACACTGGACTTGTATGATCACCCGGCTACGCATGCCTTTCCCTAACGTCACCATGCTGTGTCGATTGCTGTTCTGTTTTGTAACTATTGTTTTATTTCACTGTAGAGCCTCTAGCACTGCTCAACACGCCTCAGCTAACAATTTAGTTACACCTCCCACACACGCAGTGACATCACCTGGTTTAAATGCTATTTCTATAGACAATATCTCTTTCATGATCACTATATGCACAGGTTTACCCCCACTGTATTCACATCCTACTATTCCTTTGTCTGTACATTATGCCTTGAATATATTCTACCTTGCCCAGAAATCTGCTCCTTTTACTCTCTGTTCTGAACGTACTATGCGTCCAGTTCTGTTAGCCTTTAGCCGTACCCTTATCCTACTCCTTCTCTGTTCCTCTGGTGATGTAGAGGTTAATCCAGGCCCTGCAGTGTCTACCTCCACTCCCATCCCCCAGGCTCTCTCATTTGTTGACTTCTGCAACCGTAAAAGCCTTTGTTTCATGCATGTTAACATTAGAAGCCTCCTCCCTAAGTTTGTTTTATTCACTGCCCTAGCACACTCCACCAATCCGGATGTCCTAGCCGTGTCTGAATCCTGGCTTAGGAAGACCACCAAAAACCTTGAAATTTCCATTCCTAACAATAACATTTTCTGACAAGATAGAACTGCCAAAGGGGGCGGTGTTGCAATTTACTGCAAAGATAACCTGCAGAGTTCTGTCTTACTATCCAGGTCTGTACCCAAACAATTTGAGCTTCTACTTCTAAAAATGAACCTTTCCAGAAACAAGTCTCTCACCGTTGCCGCTTGCTATAGACCACCCTCTGCAACCAGCTGTGCCCTCGGCACCATATGTGATTTGATTGCCCCCCATCCATCTTCTGAGCTCGTGCTGCTAGGTGACTTAAACTGAGACATGCTTAACACCACGGCCATCCTACAATCTAAGCTTGATATCCTCAATCTCACACAACTTATTAATGAACCTACCAGATATAACCCCAAATCCGTAAACACAGGCATCCTCAAAGATATCATCCTAACTAACTCACCCTCCAAATACACCTCTGCTGTTTTCAACCAGAATCTGGACCCCTACAAATCAGCCGGGCTAGACAATCTGGACCCTCTCTTTCTAAAATGATCTGCCCAAATTGTTGCAACCCCTATTACTAGCCTGTTCAACCTCTCTTTCGTATCGTCTGAGATTCCCAAAGATTGGAAAGCTGCCGCGGTCATCCCCCTCTTCAAAGAGGGAGACACTCTAGACCCAAACTGCTACAGACCTATATCTATCCTACCCTGCATCTCTAAGGTCTAAGATTACTGGCCATTTTGAATCACATCGTACCTTCTCCGCTATGCAATCTGGTTTCCGAGCTGGTCATGGGTGCACTTCAGCCACGCCCAAGGTCCTTAACAATATCATAACCGCCATCGATAAGAGACATTACTGTGCAGCTGTAGTCATCGACCTGGCCAAGGCTTTCGACTCTGTCAATCACCACATTCTTATTTGCAGACTCAGCAGCCTTCGTTTCTCAAATGATTGCCACGCCTGGTTCACCAACTACTTCTCTGATAGAGCTCAGTGTGTCAAATCGGAGGGCCTGTTGTCCGCACCTCTGGCAGTCTCTATGGGTGTGCCACAGGGTTAAATTCTACGGCTTGGTTTGGCATGGCTCGTTACTGCTCATTAGTGTAAAAAGCACCTCTTTGTCCCTTCTCTACCATGCAGATTCTCTGAGAGACAGTAAGACTTCTCTGGCCCCCATGAGTCTGATGTTGGAGAGGGGCATTGGGTGCCAGACCACCCTGAGTGGAACAGAATTCCAACCAGCCATGGAGGAGCTGGAGGAAGCACTGGCTCTGTCCAACCTGGCCACACCTAAACATGGAAAGAGACTCCACATCCCTGTGGTCCGGATCCTGGATGCTCAGGTAATGCTGGTATATTAATACATTTTTGTTATGGTGTTAAAGGCCCAATTCAGCCATTTTTATCTCAGTATAAAATAATTTATTGGTAACAATTAAGTAATCGTTTTTTTTTTGTTTTTTTTTTAGCAAAACAATGTTTCTCAGGCAGTAATTTAGCTAGGACTGTCTGGGAGTGGTCTGAGTGGGGAGGGACCTAATAGGAGGGATATGTAATCAGAAAACTAGCTGGTATTGGAGAGAGAGATTTGGATCTTTTTTTGTTATTGGTCTATTTACAGTGCCTTCAGAAAGGTTGATTTATTCCACATTTTGTTGTGTTATAGCCTGATTCTAAATGAATAAAAATAATACTCCATAATGATAAAGTGAAAACATGTTTTTAGCAAATTTATTGAAAATGAAATACAGATATACGCTATATATACAAAGGTACACTACCGTTCAAAAGTTTAGGGTCACTTGGAAATGTCCTTGTTTTTGAAAGAAAAGCACTTTTTTTTGTCCATTTAAAATAACATCAAATTGATCAGAAATACAGTGTAGACACTGTTAATGTTGTAACTGACTATTGAGCTGGAAACGGCTGATTTTTATGGAATATCTATATAGGTGTACATTAGAATATCTACATAGGCATACAGGCGACTCCGGGATGCTGGCCTTCTAGGCAGAGTTGCAAAGAAAAAGCCATATCTCAGTCCAGTGTCTGTGTAATTTTGCCAGTCTGAGATATGGCATTATCTTTGCAACTCTGCCAAGAACGTCAGAGTCGCCTCTTCACTGTTGACGTTGAGGCTGGTGTTTTGCGGGTACAATTTAATGAAGCTGCCAGTTGAGGACTTGTGAGACGTCTGTTTCTCAAACCAGACACTTTAATGTACTTGTCCTCTTGCTCAGTTGTGCACCGGGGCATCCCACGCCTCTTTCTATTCTGGTTAGAGCCAGTTTGCACTATTTTGTGTAGGGAGTATTACACAGCTTTGTACGAGATCTTCAGTTTCTTGGCAACTTCTCGTATGGAATAGCCTTCATTTCTCAGAACAAGAATAGACTGAGTTTCAGAAGAAAGTTATTTGTTTCTGGCCATTTTGAGCCTGTCAAACCCACAAATGCTGATGTGCCAGATACTCAACTAGTCTAAATGTAAGGTTCTGCTTTTCTTTTCTTAGTCAACCTTGTGTTCTTTTTCTTTGTGTTCTGGAACGTAGCCCTGTCTTTAATTTTTGTTCATTGATTTGACCTGTGTTCATTTCTCACCTGGTCTCATCAACTCCCTATTTAGTTCAGTTCTTTCTGTTTGAATGGTTGTGAGGCATTGTTTGTTTTTGCCTACCTGTGTTTGACTATTGCCAGCGACCACGATTCCTACCATCTGCGAAGGCTTAATAAACATCTGCTGCGCTCTGCGTGTGAACCTACACCTTTTTCTCCCTGAGTATTCATTACAGAATACCTTACCTAAAAACGGAATAGGTTTCAGCAGAGCTACAGTGGCGCCTAACCCAGCAAGAGGAGCTTATGGAGGAAATTTGCCATCTTCTCCGCCAGCCTATCCCTACTCCTCCGATGCCAGATATCGTAACCCATAGCCCTCCTTCGTTGATACCCTTGCCTGGAAATTATGACGGTTCGCCTGGGAAATGTCAGGGATTTCTGATGCAATGCAGCAAATACATTGAGCACAACCCCACTAACTTTGCCATACCAGGGGCACCTGCTCCTGCTGACTCCATATTCGGGTGTGGTATTCTGTAAGGGGTGCGTAACTGGTGGCAGGGAAGTCAGACGCAGGAGAGCAGAACTAGGTAATAGCCGGAGCAGTTTAATTCCAAAACCAACGGCATCAAGAAAATAACAACTTGGGTACAAAACCCGATGCGCACCAGTCAACATGTACACAAGCACTTACAAACAAACAATACCAAAAAAAGACATGGGGGGGGGGAACAGAGCATTAAATACACAACACGTAATGAGGGAATGAAAACCAGGTGTGTGGGAAAACAAGACAAAACAAATGAAAAATGGAACGGCGATGACTAGAAGATCGGTGACGTTGATCGCCGAACACCGCCCAAACAAGGAGAGGAACTGACCTCGGCAGAAGTCGTGACATTCTCTGTTAAAACCGGTCCCCTACAGCCCTCTTCATCCTCCAGTCTCTACCCGCAGTGCGCCCCCCACCGTTGGGCGTCGAAGGGGAACCTACCTACGCCATACGGGCCATCCTTGATTCCAAATGCCTGAGGTCACATCCAGTCCACTCCCTAGTGGACTGGGAAGGTTATGGGCCTGACGACCGGTCCTGGGTCCTTGACCAAGACATCCTCGACCCAAATATGATTCAGGCATTTCACCATGATTGTCCCGCTCCCCGACCTCGGGGTCAACCCCTGAACAGACCCATTGGACATCAGCCTCGACGCAGAACGTCGGGTCAGTCCACGACCTCGTCAAACCAGCCTGCCGGAACTCGCCCCCGAGGTAGGCGTTCTCCTCTGCTCCCCCGCCTGCTCCATCCTCCTGTGCCGTTGGGTCGTCAGGAGCCTCCCTTGTAGCCCTGTTTCTTTGTGTTCTGGAACGTAGCTCTGTCTTTCATTTTTGTTCATTGTTTTCACCTGTGTAAAGATTTAAATAAAGGTTTTAAAAAATCGGCCAAATCGGTGTCCAAAAATACAGATTTCCGATTGTTATGAAAACTTGAAATCGGTCCTAATTAATCGGCCATTCCGATTAATCGGTCGACCTCTAATCAATTCCAAATTGCCTCTAGAAGCAACGTCAGCACAAGAACTTAATGAAATGGGTTTCCATGGTCGAGTAGCCGCAAACAAGCCTAAGATCACAATGCCAAGCGTCAGCTGGAGTGGTGTAAAGCTTGGCGTAATTGGACTCTGGAGTAGTGGAAATGCGTTCTCTGGAGCGATGAATCATGCTTCACCATCTGGTTGTCCAATGGACAAATCTGTGTTTAGCAGATGCCAGAAGAAAGCTACCTGCCCAAATGCGTAGTGCCAACTGTAAAGCTTGGTGTAGGAGGAATAATTGTCTGGGATTTAGTTCCGGTGAAGTGAAATCTTAACGCTATTGCATACAATTACATTCTAAATGATTCTAGGCTTCCAACTTGGTGGCAACAGTTCAGGGAAGGCCCTTTACGGTTTCTGTTAGACAATGCCCAAGTGCACAAAGCGAGGTCCATACAGAAATGGTTTGTCAAGATCGGTGTGGAAGAACTTGACTGGCCTGCACAGAGACCTGAACGCAACCATATCGAACACCTTTGGGATGAATTGGAATGCCAACTGGGAGCCAGGCCTAATCATTTCCCGACCTCACTAATGCTCTTGTGGCTGCTCTCGGAGCAATTTCCAACTTCTAGTGGAAAGCCTCCCCAGAAGAGTAGCAGAGAAGGGGGACCAACTCCATATTAATGCCCATGATTTTGGAAGGAGATGTTCAAACAAGCAGGTGTCCACATACTTTTGGTCATGTAGTGTATCTTATTTACATAAGTATTCACACCCCTGAGTCAATACGTGTCAGAATCACCTTTGGCAGTGATTACAGCTGTGAGTCTTTCTGGGTAAGTCTTTAAGAGCTTTGTTATTTTTCAAATTCTTCAAGCTCTGTCATTGTTGATCATTGCTAGCCAGCCACTTTCAAGTCTTGCCATAGATTTTCTAGCTAATTTAAGTCAAAATTCTTCTAAAATGGAATAAATAGTTTTTCCCCCTCATCAATCTACACACAATACTCCATAATGTCAAAGCAAAAACAGGTTTTTATAAATGTTTGCAAATGTATAAAAATGTTTAACTGATATCAAATTTACATACGTATTCAGACCCTTTACTCAGTTCTTTGTTGAAGCATCTTTGGCAGCGATTACAGCTTCGAGTCTTCTTGGGTATGACGCTACAAACTTGGCACACATGTATTTGGGGAGTTTCTCCCATTCTTCTCTGCAGATCCTCTCAAGCTCTGTCAGGTTGGATGGGGTGCGTTGCAACAAAGCTATTTTCAGATCTCCAGAGATGTTCGATCGGGTTAAAGTCCGGGCTCTTGCTGGTCCAGTCTAGGACATTCAGAGACTTGTCCCAAAGCCACTCCAGTGTTGTCTTGGCTGTGTGATTAGGGTCGTTGTCCTGTTGAAAAGTGAACCTTTGCCCAAGTCTGAGGTTCTAAACTTCTTCCATTTAAGAATGGTGGCCACTGTGTACTTGGGGATCTTCAATGCTGCAGAAATGTTCTCATACCCTTTCCCAGATCTGCGCCTCGACACAGTCCTGTCTCGGAGCTCTACGGACAATTCCTTCGACCTCATAGCTTGGTTTTAGCTCTGAAGTGCACTGGCCTCTGTGTTCTCAGTTCTTAACCTTCTAACAGTATTAAGCATGTGTTTGTAGGACTTATAGTTTTGAAACTGAAATGTACTTAATGAGGGTAGTATAAAATGTTATGCGTTGTTTAGAAAATGCCACCAGAGGGCGTCAGAGTTTGATGTTAAAGAGTCTGTGCACACTTTAATGGCATTTGACATGGTTATGATGCCAATAATTTCATTTAATTGTAATATTGTGACGCAGAGGTTGGTAAATTACATAACACCTGTTATAGCACCTGGTATGTAGACTCTTACGTAGCATGTAATATCATATTTGTCATGCAGACTGTGTAATAGCAGTTGTTATTAACATTTGACATTCAATCAATAGACAACAGGATGAACAGTCATCTAGAACACCCATTATGACTAGTTTTATATCATCTTATGCTGTTACTCATAACAATTCAAAACTGCTTATGACAAATGCTATAATGTGTTATGTAGCTGTTATAAAGGCTTTATGCCTGGTTCCTCTAGGTTTCTTCCTAGATTCTGGCCTTTCTAGGGAGTTTTTCCTAGCCACTGTGCTTCTACATCTGCATTGCTTGCTGTTTGGGGTTTTGGCTGGGTTTCTGTACAGCACTTTGTGACATCGGCTGATGTAAAAAGGGCTTTATAAATACATTTGATTGATTGATATGCATTCATAAGGACACCTAAAGTAAAGTGTTACAAAGTTCATCATACTGACCAGGCAGTGTGCCATGGAACAGTTCTGTCGGCTGCCAAACTGCGTAGGATCTAGTTTCGGTGTGATGTCCCTCAGGATCCAGTGTGCAGAAAACTGTTCACAGTTGAGATGTTAATGCGATCGGCCTCAGTTCTTCAATGTTTTGTGGGGTATATTTCGTATTGTGGACAACAGTAGTCTCTTTCCATTGTCCAGGGATGATAACTTATGGACCTGTTGATGATGTCACAGAGAGGAACGCTGATCTCGCATGCAAACGCCTTCAATATTCTTGGAGGAATCATGGCCAGGGGATTTATGACAGTTGATGGAGGCCAGTCTACTATACAGATCCCCCAATGAAATGGTGGGCAGTGAGGGGGCTGGCAGGAAAGGAGATAGAGCTAAATGTTTGAGGAGTGGATGACTCGGACATCTTGACAAACTTTGTGTTGATGGCGTTTGTGATTGCCGACAAGTGCTGGCGATGGATTCCAGGAAAGTTCTTTTTAAAGTTCTTTCGGTCAGCTTATTTTGCTGTGTTGCACATGGATTTTACTCTACAGTCAAAAAAATGTTTTTTTTGGCCAAAAGTTTTGAGAATGACAGACATTAATTTCCACAAAGTTTGCTGCTTCAGTGTCTTTTGATATTTTTGTCAATGTTACTATGGAATACTGAAGTATAATTACAAACATTTTATAAGTGTCAAAGGCTTTTATTGACAATTACATGAAGTTTGATGCATAGAGTCAATATTTTCTTTTTCAAGACTGTTAGGAATTTTATGAATAATGACTAAACAATATCTACATTTAAATATAACTATAATTAATTAAACTCTACCCTGTTTTACAATATCTGATTCATAATGTTAGTTCCTAGGAAAGAGGTTATGTAGCATGGATAAGGGGTAATTGGAAATGATAACCATTGTGTAGGAAGGAATGTGTGTGTGTGTGTCTTAAGTAAGCAAAGATAGGTTAATGACTATGTTTGAACCGACTCAACTATAACTCTGTGGCGATCAAATAAGACAGTGAGAGCCTCTCCAGGTTTTCCGTATCTGGAACTGTCTGCTAAGTAGTGCTAAATTATGGTGAGACTTCAGGAGTTAATCCATTTATAGCGTGTGTCATGAGTATGCGCTAGTAGGTTGGAATGAACTTTTGAACCTGCTTTGTCCTGGTCGAGAGGAGGAGATACATTTTAAAACCTATGACGTCATATGTGATATATAAGCTGTTGTACATGGTTCTATGGGCAGCGCGCTCCTAGAATAAATGCTATTGACTAATTTTTGATAGACTGGTCTCTGTCTATTTTATGCAAATAAGGATCTTACAAATTCTTAGAAACAGACAGAGTGATTTTAATTGAATTGGTTAATGAACACATTTAGGAATTGTAAAATTCCCATGACAAAGACCTCTGCAATCCTCCCTGGCATGCTGTCAATTAACTTCTGGGCCACATCCTGACTGATGGCAGCCCATTCTTGCATAATCAATGCATTTGTGGGGTTTTGTTTGTCCACCTGCCTCTTGAGGATTGACCACAAGTTCTCAATGGGATTAAGGTCTGATTAAGGTCTGGGGAGTTTCCTGGCCATCGACCCAAAATATCTATGTTTTGTTCCCCGAGACACTTAGTTATCACTTTTGCCTTATGGCAAGGTGCTCCATCATGCTGGAAAAGGCATTGTTCGTCACCAAACTGTTCCTGGATTGTTGGGAGAAGTTGCTCTCAGAGGATATGTTGGTACAAATTCTTTATTCATGGCTGTGTTCTTAGGCAAAATTGTGAGTGAGCCCACTCCCTCGGCTGAGAAGCAACCCCACACATGAATGGTCTCAGGATGCTTTACTGTTGGCATGACACAGGACTGATGGTAGCACTCACCTTGTCTTCTCCAGACAATCGGAAAGGGGTCCAATCCCAGCAGTCCAATCCCTGTACCTTTTGCAGAATATCAGTCTGTCCCTGATGTTTTTTCTGGAGAGAAGTGGCTTATTGCTGCCCTTCTTGACACCAGGCCATCCTCCAAAAGTCTTCACCTCACTGTGCGTGCAGATGCACTCACCCTGCCTGCTGCCATTCCTGAGCAAGCTCTGTACTGGTGGTGCCCCGATTCCGCAGCTGAATCAACTTTAGGAGACGGTCCTGGCGCTTGCTGGACTTTCTTGGGCGCCCTGAAGCCTTCGTCACAACAATTGAACCTCTCTCCTTGAAGTTCTTGATGATCTGATAAATGGTTGATTTAGGTGCAATCTTACTGCCAGCAATATCCTTGCCTGTAAAGCCCTTTTTGTGCAAAGCAATGATGATGGCTTGTGTTTCCTTGCAGGTAACCATGTTTGACAGAGGAAGAACAATGATTCCAAGCACCACCCTCCTTTTGAAGCTTCCAGTCTGTTATTCGAACTCAATCAGCATGACAGTGATCTCCAGCCTTGTCCTCGTCAACACTCACACCTGTGTTAACGAGAGAATCACTGACATGATGTCAGCTGGTCCTTTTGTGGCAGGGCTGGAATGCATTGGAAATGTTTTTTGGGGATTCAGTTCATTTGCAAGGCAAAGAAGGACTTTGCAATTTATTGCAATTCATCTGATCACTAATCATAACATTCTGGAGTACATGTAAATTGCCATCATACAAACTGAGGCAGCAGACATTGTGAAAATTAATCTATATGTCATTCTCAAAACTTTTAACCAGGTAGGCTAGTTGAGAACAAGTTCTCATTTACAACTGCGACCTGGCCAAGATAAAGCATAGCAGTGTGAACAGACAACAACACAGAGTTACACATGGAGTAAACAATAAACAAGTCAATAACACAGTAGAAAAAAAGGAGTCTATATACATTGTGTGCAAAAGGCACGAGGAGGTAGGCGAATAATTACAATTTTAGCAGATTAACACTGGAGTGATAAATGATCAGATGGTCATGTGCAGCTAGAGATACTGGTGTGCAAAAGAGCAGAAAAGTAAATAAATAAAAACAGTATGTGGATGAGGTAGGTAAATTGGGTGGGCTATTTACCGATGGACTATGTACAGCTGCAGTGATCGGTTAGCTGCTCAGATAGCAGATGTTTAAAGTTGGTGAGGGAGATAAAAGTCTCCAACTTCAGCGATTTTTGCAATTTGTTCCAGTCACAGGCAGCAGAGAACTGGAAGGAAAGGCGGCCAAATGAGGTGTTGGCTTTAGGGATGATCAGTGAGATACACCTGCTGGAGCGCGTGCTACGGGTGGGTGTTGCCATCGTGACCAGTGAACTGAGATAAGGCGGAGCTTTACCTAGACTTGTAGATGACCTGGAGACAGTGAGATTGGCGACAAATATGTAGCGAGGGCCAGCCGACTAGAGCATACAGGTCGCAGTGGTGGGTGGTATATGGTGCTTTAGTAACAAAGCGGATGGCACTGTGATAAACTGCATCCAGTTTGCTGAGTAGAGTATTGGAAGCTATTTTGTAGATGACATCGCCGAAGTCGAGGATTGGTAGGATAGTCAGGTAGGATAGTCAAGGAGGCTTTGTTGCGAAATAGAAAGCCAATTCTGGATTTGATTTTGGATTTGAGATGTTTGATATGAGTCTGGAAGGAGAGTTTACAGTCTAGCCAGACACCTAGGTACTTATAGATGTCCACATATTCTAGGTCGGAACCATCCAGGGTGGTGATGCTAGTCAGGCGTGCGGGTGCAGGCAGCGAACGGTTGAAAAGCATGCATTTGGTTTTACTAGCGTTTAAGAGCAGTTGGAGGCCACGGTAGGAGTGTTATGGCGTTGAGGCTCGATTGGAGGTTCGATGGCACAGTGTCCAAGGAAGGGACAGAAGTATACAGAATGGTGTCGTCTGTGTCGTGGGGGTGGATCAGGGAATCGCCCGCAGCAAGAGCAACATCATTGATATATACAGAGAAAAGAATCGGCACGAGAATTGAACCCTGTGGCACCCCCATAGAGACTGCCAGAGGACCGGACAGCATGCCCTCCGATTTGACACACTGAACTCTGTCTGCAAAGTAGTTGGTGAACCAGGCAAGGCAGTCATCAGAAAAACCGAGGCTACTGAGTCTGCCGATAAGAATATGGTGATTGACAGAGTCGAAAGCCTTGGCAAGGTCTGCACAGTACTGTCTTCTATCGATGGCGGTTATGATATCGTTTAGTACCTTGAGCGTGGCTGAGATGTAACCGGCCGTAACCGGCTCGGAAACCAGATTGCACAGCGGAGAAGGTACGGTGGGATTCGAGATGGTCAGTGACCTGTTTGTTGACTTGGCTTTTGAAGACCTTAGATAGGCAGGGCAGGATGGCTGACTAAAA
The DNA here is from genome assembly GCF_002021735.2 of Oncorhynchus kisutch. Lineage (NCBI taxonomy): Eukaryota > Metazoa > Chordata > Actinopteri > Salmoniformes > Salmonidae > Oncorhynchus > Oncorhynchus kisutch. Next base: position 59,005,936 of record NC_034177.2, on the reverse strand, counting down.
AGTATTTAGTCAGCCACCAATTGTGCAAGTTCTCCCACTTAAAAAGATGAGAGAGGCCTGTAATTTTCATCATAGGTACACTTCAACTATGACAGACAAAATGAAAAAAAAAAATCCAGAAAATCACATTGTAGGATTTTTAATGAATTTATTTGCAAATTATGGTGGAAAATAAGTATTTGGTCAATAACAAAAGTTTAGCTCAATACTTTGTTATATACCCTTTGTTGGCAATGACAGAGGTCAAACGTTTTCTGTAAGACTTATTTCTGAAGAGATTCATTTTTAAAATTAGAAGTTCGAACTGTTTTGGTATGGACCTGGAAAGTATGACATTACTTTGCAGGCTATCTCTGCAGTAGACTGCAACTCCTCCCCCTTTGGCAGTTCTCTCTTGACGGAAAATGTTATAGTTGGGTATGGAAATCTCAGAATTTTTGGTGGCCTTCCTAAGCCAGGATTCAGACACAGCAAGGACATCAGGGAATACGGTAGCAACGGAGTGCGAGTGCAATATCAAATGTAGTATTTGATGCTTTCTCCGCACTCTCGTCCCCACAAGAACGTACTCAATAGAACACTCGTGGAGAACAAACTCTGAGCATGAAAGTGTAGAAGCACGGTTGTATGAGAAACACCCTTAAGTACACACGGCCGGTACAGTGAAACTGCGAATGGCTCATTAAGTCCATGATATAGCTATAGCATAGCAGCTGTCGAAAGCTGTGTATGCTGGAAACCCTTGGGTGAAGAGGTCAAGTGAAGGGTTGTGTTGTTCATATGAATTTTGTGTGTTTTAACGCTATTGACAACCTTAACAGAATGGTTGTGTGGTATAGGATGTGATTTTTTTTTTTGTCCCTGAGGGGAAATACTTGGAAAATGCTACTTGTTCAAGAGACTTAATGAGATAATAGGTTAGCCGGTCATGTTCGTGGCTAATGGATAACTGGATTAAGGCTGGAGTTCAGGAAATTTGGAATACGTTTAGTTGTAAGGCGTTATTGTAAACGAGCTGTAGAATTCACGACGTGATAGCATTCTTGGCATTCGTTCATATTCTCTCTCTTTCTCTCACACACCCCCCTACCCCTTATCACCTCCCCTATCTCTCTCTCTGTCCCTCTCACTGTCTCCCCATTTCCCCCTCCTGTCTCCCTCTTTCTCTCCCTCCCCCTCCAGGAGGTGTGTTCCAGGTCTCCCTCTCTCTGCAGTCTGAGAGCCAGGGAACAGCTTGTGGTGGAGCTGAAGAAGGCCAACGGCAGCCTGGGTATAAGTGTAGCTGTGAGTAAATCTATATATGTTACAGTAGTGCTTCCCAACTCCACACCTTAGCCATGCCATAGAAACAGAATAACTAGAACGTGTACCCATGAGTGTTCCAGTCAAATTGCTTTGTCGCTTCTAGTAATTATATTCCTCATTTCCACCTATAATACTACTACTGTCTCAGTCACACCAATCTACAGTACACATTCTTCTATAGGGTGGAGGTTAGGGGTCATGCTAGGGTTTAGGTTTAGGGGTCATGATCAAAACAATCCCTAGGTGCCTTTGCCTAGCCCCTACTTGCAGGCTCCTATACCTAATGCAGTATGTTATATGTTCTCTATAGGGGAGTCAACACCCGTGTTAGTTTTAGAGGCAGTAGTCTGAGGCTAGGGCCAGGGGTAGAAGATATAATATATACAGTACAGTATGCGATACAGTATGTGTTGTAACCTACAGGGTGGAATGAACACCTGTGTTCGTTACGAGGGGATATACATCAAGAGTCTGGTGCCAGGGGCCGCTGCTGAGCAGGACGGGCGCATTCAGATAGGTAACCAAACATCACTCCTCAACCAATACCTGACTCGCTTCACACATTCAAATAGGTAACCAGACATCACTAATCAACCAATACCAGACTAGCTTCACACATTCAAATAGGTAACCAAACATCACTACTCAACCAATACCAAACTAGCTTCAAACATTCAAATAGGTAACCAGACATCACTAATCAACCAATACCAGACTAGCTTCACACATTCAAATAGGTAAACAAACATCACTCCTCAACCAATACCTGACTAGCTTCACACATTCAAATAGGTAACCAAACATCACTCCTCAACCAATACCTGACTAGCTTCACACATTCAAATAGGTAACCAAACATCACTAATCAACCAATACCAGACTAGCTTCGCACATTCAAATAGGTAACCAGACATCACTAATCAACCAATACCAGACTAGCTTCACACGTTCAAATAGGTAACCAGACATCACTAATCAATCATGTGCGTATGTATGACAGGTGACCGACTGCTGGAAGTTGATGGGTCCAACCTACGAGGTGTAACACACAAACAGGCCGTGGAGTGCCTGAAGAAGACTGGAGAGGTACGATGCACGCACACACACTACATCTTTCTCTCGCTCTTTAGTCTCGCTTCTCTTTAGTTCTCACTCCTTCTCTCTTGGCATTGGCAGGGCAAACCATATGTTTACAGCTGTTGTTATTTTAGCCTTTGCTAATGAGCTTTAGCCACAGCCTTTAGGCTTGCTGACGTTAGCATGCTCTACACTGACACCTGGGCCACATCTCTAACATAGTGTTGACAGACAGCTTAGCTTAGCCCAGTCACCCCCTGTCCAATCATTGGGTTACGTAACTCGCAGATTCCAGGACAAAAACAAATAACATAACAAATCTAGCTATTTTCTCACATGACTTCACTAGCATAATGAGTCTCTAAACAGCACTGTCTTAACCCTTTCTCCCTATTGTCGGACAGAATTCTGTGATTTTAGCTGTTTTGTTTTTTCTGTGTGCATGATCATTGTGTGTGTATGAACGCTGTGTGTGTGTGTGTGTGTTAGGTGGTGAGTCTGCTTTTAGAGAGGGAGCCCCAGGTGGTGTTGGGGGCGGGAGCGAATCGCCCCCGCTCAGCTTCACAGAGCCAATCAGGAAGTCTCAGGAGAGACAGCTCCATGGAGATGACCTTGAGTGGCAAGACCAAGGACTACAGCTTTGTCACTGATGGTGAGAGGAGAGGGCACACACACAAACACAAAGGCACACAACCAGGCAGACACACACAGACTCCCCCGAGGTGGCTGTGACTTATCTGACAGCTACATTGTGTTGGCTGTCACAGACAGCCCCGACACACCCCCAGTCCCCTGAGAGCTGACACACTGATGCCTTATAGCTCAGTGTGTGTCTGCACGTGCGTGTGTGTCAGCACTGTGCATATGCGTGCGTCCGTACATATGTACAGACCTCGGTCTTGGTTTTACTGTTTTACACACATTCCAGTCTGGTGGAGGGCTACAATGAAATGGAATGAGTTTAACAGCAGAAAATGCTTGTTGGTGCATGTAAATAATGATGTGAAGCTGAATCACCCTCCCCCTCTCTCAAACACTCTGAAAATAATGATGACCCTTTGCGCTCTTCTCAGACAACACTCTGGAGGTGCTGTTGAAGAAGAGCCTGTGTGGTTTGGGCTTCAGCTTCTACATCAGTGAGTTGAACAGTGGTTGTGACCAGGGCAGCAGTGTGGTGCGGATCAAAACCCTTTTCCAGGGTCAACCAGCCAAGGAGTCAGGACAGATCAGAGAAGGAGACGTCATATTGGCTGTTAATGGACAATGGGTTAAAGGCCTCAGCTACCAGGTACACAATGTCTTTCTTGTACAAATCTCTTTATCTTTGTCCTTCAAGCTAGATATGAAGAATTGTGTCCTGTTGGTGAGTGTGAATGAGGTGGTTAGAGTTAGCGTTGTATTGAGATTAGGTTGTGAATGTCAGGGTTCGGTGTTAAATATTTTCATATGTTGGCGTGCCTTGCTGAATCTGAGAGAGGGGGGGGGGGGGGGGGTCTACCGATGAGGCGCAAGAGCATCACCAATGGCGTTCTTTGTCTTTTTATATGTTCTTTTAACGAATTATGATATGTTGCACCGGCACCACCGATTATTTTGACGAGTGATGATTTCGTGGAGGCTTAAGAGGAGGCGAGCGATTTTTAACCAGAGAGTTTGGGTAGTTCCATTCGTGTCATCTAGGTATCTAGCTAGTGCATGCAATATTTGGTTGTCGTTTCTGAAAAGAGGTTTAGTTTAGTGTTAGAATGCAGTGCGTATATCTCTGTATGTTAGCTCCATGCTTTATTCAGCATTCACTCTCTCCCTCCTTTGCTCTCTGTGCCACATCACAGTTAATCCCCTAATCTGATCTATCGGAAATGAACTCTGCACGTCTCACCTATGGCTCTGAACTATGGATTACACAGCGGTCGGACTGAGACGGCAGTGGCGTTAACATGCAAATTAGCTGTTGTCATGGGAATGCTTGGTGGCAAAGGGGTATTGCATGTGTCTGTGGCCCGCCAAAATAACCATACATATTTACGTCAGTGCACAAAGTACGTTGACAAATAAATGCAGCAGATACAGAGAACTCCCGACCAATATGCCCCTGCCCTCCCCAGCAGACTGAACCACACACATACCAAAAAATTCCTTGTACTGACCCTTGACCGCTCATCCACAGAGGGTGTTGTTCCTGCTCCGTGGGCCTCCGTCTGAGGTCCACCTGACTCTCTGCAGACCTGCTTCTGGAGTACTGTCTCAACTGGATGCTGACACACTGGTGAGTACACACACACACACACACACACTCTCACACACAGAGAAAAACAGGCTCACAGATAAATAGACACATGCACACACACCTACACACACTGAGCACTGAGAATTGAGCACTGAGTGGTATCTCTCTCTTCAAATAGGTTCCTTTCTTGTCTCCAACCCGTGGGGTGAGGTCCAAGTCTCTAGACATCAGGCTAGGGGAAGATTATAGCCAGCTGCTCAAGCTACAGGCATACCAGAACCCTCAGGAAAACCAGTCCCAGAAGGAGCCAATGCAGACATCACAAGCCCAGGACCAAGCCTCCAGGCAGGCCAGACAAACAGACAAATCCCCTGAGCCCTCTGGAGGTCCGAAGACTCAACAGAGTCAGGATAGTCAAGACAGTGAGATGGACGCAGCCGAGAACCAGCCTTCCTCACCCTCTCCCTCACCCCCTTCCCCCATCTCCCTCGCCAGCAGAAGTGATGCAGGAGACAGTGAAGAGTTGTCGGTTGTGGACGAGGAAGGTTCCGAAGAAATGAGCTCGGCATCTGTTGGGGCCAAGACCAGTACTAGTCCCGTGTATACCAGGTAACGTTGATGTAACATTTTAAGTACAGAACAAATTATTGATTGCTGCCTTTTAGAAACAGGTCGCTCTTGTAAAATACATGTTTATTTTCAATGCGATTTACCTGTGTAATTAAAGGATCAATTAAATGCAAATAAATACAAACGCAAACACACACACACACACACACACACACACAACTGTTAATGAACCCTGTATGTACTTCCAGTGGCATCAGAGAAGAGGCGGACGGCAGTTTAACATACTGCCTTATGGGTGATGGAATAACCATTCTGGCTGATAAAGAGTACTTGACCATCAGTTCGACTTCGGACAGGCCCTCTAGCCTTACCTCAAACACCTCATGTACCCCCAGTGTGGCTCCACACACTACTTCTCATACCTCCAGGACCAGATCCACCCCCCCTACTAGGGTCCGATCCACCACCCCCAAAAGTACTTCCATCCCCCACAGCTTGTCCTCGAAAACCACAAGCTCAACAAACCCCAATTTGTCATTGCAAACCACCTCTGTCCAGCAGACACCAGCTCAGCCCTCCTCTAGGCCTACATCCAGCATTTCCTCTAGGATGTCTGACCTCAACATCAGCCACTCGGTGCATCCTCTCCAGCCCCAGCATGCTACACCTCCTCTTCCCAGCCTCTCCTCCTATACCTCCAACCCCAACTCCAGGATCTCTGATTGCAAACACAGCATCACCTCCGATCGTAAACACAGCATCACCTCCGATCGTAAACACAGCATCACCTTCGATCGTAAGCACAACATCACCTCCGATCGTAAACACAGCATCACATTCAAGACTACCAATGCCTCCAACATCACTCGTTCAGTCATCCAATACAATCCCCAGCCCCCTGACACATTGCCCCCCTCGCAACCCCCCGCACGCCACCCCTCTCCCCAGCCTCCCTTGTCCTCACTCTCTCCCCCCATTCAGGCTGCACCTCTCCCACACACACACCCTACCTGGAGACAGGAGACAGAAGGGGAGGAGGACGAAGATGAGGATGAGAATGAGGAGGATCCCAGAAAAGTGAGACTTAATGTCAATGACAATACTTTTTAATTTGTTTAATCACATCCATAAAATCACTTTCCTAGATGCTGGATTAAAGAGGATAATGTAGAACAAAAAATACATCTGTCAGTATTATTTTCCTGACGCAGCCCTAGTTTTGGGTTGAAATGTTGTCCGATTAAACAACACTTTGGGAGGATATACCAGTGTGCAGATGAATTTTTTGTTCTAGTGACATTTGATTGAACTTTATTCATAGGGATCCCGAGTGGCACAGCGGTCTGAATCTTGAACCAGGGACTGTAGAGTCACTACAGCCCCTAGTTCTAATCCAGGTTGTATCACATCTGGCCGTGATTGGGAGTCCCATAGGGAATCACAATTGGCCCCGCGTCGCCGGTGTAGGCCGTCATTGTAAATCATATTTTTTTTATTAACTCACTTTCCTAGTTAAATGAAGTTGAATTTTAATTTAAAAATTATAAAAACAATAAAAAAAAAAAAATGAAATAGCACTTTTCACAACTGCGTTCACAAAAACCCAAGCCTAAACACTAAAGAAAACAACAGAGATAGAAAATAGAACAAAGGCCTGGACACTGTCTTTTGTGTTTTCCATCCAGGGCATGATGAAGGAATTTGAGATGTGTGTGGTTCTGACCAAGTCGTGGAGCGGTAGTTTTGGGTTCACCATCACACGCAGCAAACTGGATGCCTGCTACTACATTCAGGACATACTGGACAACCCTGCTAAGACGGACGGACGGCTCAGACCAGGGGACAGACTAGTCACGGTATGCACACACACATGGGCACACACACATGGACAAACATATACACATAGGCACACATTATCTTTATCTGTCTCTCCCATATTCCCCACTCCCAGGTCAATGGCCAGGATATGACGAATGTGACGGATGAGGTTGCCATGTCGATCCTGAGGTCGTCTCCTAGGAGACTGAGTTTGATCCTGGGGAGGGCGGTGACCAACCTGATCGCTCCACCTTTTCCAGACAACCTGCAAGACATCATACTGCACAAGACACCGACTGGACAGCTTGGTAAAACACTGAATGGGAGCGTGACTATTAGTATTTATCAGATGGGAGAACTATATTATAGGAAGCCAGTGTGAGGGTCTGCGCGTGGGAGAAAAAAAATCTGTGTAGAACTACGTAGGTACTCAAACCATGAAAAGGGAAAACCAACGAGGTCGAGATGCAAAAATATACTTAAATTGAATCCATGCTCAAACGGATATTAAAAGATCCTCGTTGCGAAGTGCTAAACAAAGAAAGGAGCGTACGTTTCGGCTTCGTCGGTGCTGTACAAACTCATTAAGGAGGCACGGACTTAAGAAGACACACCTGCTGTGCGTAACAGATGCACAGGTGCAGGGAAAAGGTGCTCTGTTACAATTTCAACCTTTCTGTCTGTATTATATCTGTAATATCTGGATGGTGCTCATTAGGGCACGCCGTAGCAAACACTTTGCAATGGAAAATATTCCGTTGTTTAGGTCGTGTATCCTCTGGTCACTCTGTTTTCTTCTGTTTTTGTCCCTAATGAACACATCTCTCAGGTATAAAGCTGACGGGTGGTATAGGCAGCAAATGGCAGGGGATCTACTGTCTGGAGGTGGTTCCTGGTTCACCTGCCTGTGAGGAAGGCAGCGTCCAACCAAACGACAGGATCCTGTACATCTGTGGCCGATGCACCATGGGAATGACTCTGGAGGACGCTGTCAAGGCCTGCGAGACTGCTCCGCGCAAAGTGAAACTTAAGGCCACCAGGTGTGTGGCGTTGCCTGAGTGTGTGTGTGTGTTTTGTAGGAATGCATACATTTTTTTTGTTAAATGATCCGTCTGTTTGCTTTCTTTCTTGTTTCTTGTAGAGATGACCAGCCTGTGACTCCCAAAGCCAAGAGTCATGGTGCGTATAAGATCATGTACTGAGGTGCTTTAACCTCCCGGTGACCACTATGTTCAGTTCAGGACTCTCAGTGTATATGACTGCTGGTTCACATAGAAACAGACACGAACTGAAACACTGGAATGTTGGCTAAGTGTTGCAATGGGTTAAGTTGATGTAATGAGAAGTTTGTAACCAGGCAGGTTGATGCCTCATTGACGAAGTAGATGCTATTCTCAGATCAATCATTACCTGGTTAGATAACCATATTACCTGAGACAGAAGCTTCATGCTTTGGTCTTTCAACATTACGGTGTGTGATTCTGTGTCCTGTCTGTCTGTGTCCAGGTCTCAGTGACCTGAGAGAGTGGAAGAAGGAGGAGCAAAGGGAGTATTTCAGTGGGACCTCTCTCTCGCTAATATTTGTTATTGGTCTCTCTCCTCTCTCATCTCTTTGTCTGTGTTTGTAGCCGTAGCCCGGTGCTGACAGACAGTGTGTGTGTGTTTGTTGACGGACAGGGCCTGTGCTGCCACTGCAGGATTAATTATTACAGAGCATCTAAACCTCCACTGGGGTATTAGACCACACACACACACACACTAGTTGTTTGTTGACAGTGAGGGGTGAGGTAGAGGGAAAGAGAGGGGCAGTCTGAAAGGCCAGTGTTGTCTACCTGTTCGAGAGGACACCTACGCACCAAAATGGCCACAGAGGAGAGAGGTCAACGTGAGTTCCTGTCCTGTTCTGAATATATCATCACCAGGGGGAATGTTTTACTTTTGTTTGACGTGGACAGCTTTTGCAGAGGCTTTTTTTTTGTGACTGGAGGGATAGAACATTATCCAAGGTCAAACAGGAATGAATATGTGTTAGATTGATCTTGTTTGATCATACGTCTGTATTGGTTGTGGTACCTTTGCTTATGAATTATTGATGATGTATGTTTCTAATACTTGCAAGTTTTTTTTTTTTTATCTCTCAGTAGATTAAGTTACATTGAGCAGGATTCAGGAACATTGAGCAGGAGCTATCATTTACCTTACCTGCCACACTGGCCTTTTGGTTACATAATATAGCAAACCTTTTTTGTCCGTTGAAATGGAAATATTTTGTTCTGTCTCTCTGTTTGTCCTGTAGCTAAAGCCGTGCCCGAAACCACTGGGAAATTCAGACCACTTCTCTCTGTCACCTCCGATCAAGACGTAAGTGTTAGCTCTCACTGTCTCTCTGTCTCTCTATCTCTCTATCTACCTATCACTCTCTCTCTTTTGCTGTCTCTCTTTCTCCAACTTTTCTTTCTCTATATATTTCTCTCTCTCTCTCTCTATCTATCTCTCTCTCTCTCTCTCTCTCTCTGATGACACAGGTTGAAACTAGAGTCATCTGTTCTCTCGGCTTGGGGCCTGTGTGGGCTTTCTCACCTGATTCATGCATTAATATTTTACTGCTCAAACACTGCTTACCTCAGCCTGTGGCAGAGAATTGGGAATGCTCTTATAGCAGTCTGGATAAAAGTGTCTACTTAATGGATAAATTGTAATTGCAAGTATCGCGAGATAAGGGCTTCCTAACTAGAATTCTCACAGTAATTTGACTTAAGTGGAAGTTGGCATTCACCCCGATGACTGGATTTGTAACTTCCACCTTTCCCTCTCTCAGAGCTGTATCTTGCAAATATATGTGTGTAAACCAGAGAGAGGGGGTCTGGGCTTTGCTCTGATTGGAGGATGCAACGGAAGTACGCTCAGAGTGAAGGAGATATGCGCTGGAGGCATGGCGCAGCAGGATGGACAGCTCAGAGTGGGAGACATACTGCTCGAGGTACACACACGCTAAAGCCCTGCACAGGCATGCATTTTAAGCCCAAGGCCTACCCATGCCTGCGACATTCAGAAACTCTAAATCAGAAATAACTTAGTACAGTAAATCCATTAGTTGCTCCTCTCTGTCTGTCACTCGCTCACTGGGCACAGCTCGCTCTGCATGCGCTCTACTCATGGCTGCTTTGAGTCTGTGAGTATCCATAGCAACGGCTCCACTTGGGCTGCTCTGCTCAATGAAGAGACATAAGTGAGCATTTAGCTGTTAGCTATTTTTTGTCACTCTAAACATTTTCTGTGAAATAATCTCTCCTGTCTTCTATTTGACGAGGTTGAAGCACTTCGTTATGATCTTAGTCAGATATGACTGTACTGTCCGGCAGAGCACACACAAAGGGTTCAGCTTCAAAATATTAGTGATAGACGAGCCCTGCCTGTACCCTAGTTATTCGGGCTCTGGTCGGGTAGCAGAGCTCTTACGCACACATGTGACTTATCAATGACTGATCCATCCATGACTGATGATGTGTCCAAACATGACTTTTAATACAGTTGAAGTCGGCCGTTTACATATACCTTAGCCAAATACATTTAAACTCAGTTTTTCACAATTCCTGACATTTAATCCTAGTAAAATTCCCTGTTTTAGGACAGTTAGGATCACCACTTAATTTTAAGAATGTGAAATGTCAGAATAATAGTAGAGAGTGATTTATTTCAGCTTTCATTTCTTTCATCACACTCCCAGTGGGTCAGAAGTTTACATCCACTCAATTAGTATTTGGTAGCTTTGCCTTTTTAAATCCCACAATAAATTTGGTGAATTTTGGCCCATTCCTCCTGACATAGCTGGTGTAACTGAGTCAGGTTTGTAGAATGCCTTGCTCGCACACGCTTTTTCAGTTCTGCCCACAAATATTCTATAGGATTGAGGTCAGGGCTTTGTGATGGCCACTCCAATACCTTGACTTTGTTGTCCTTATACCATTCTGCCACAACTTTGGAAGTATGCTTGGGATCGTTATCCACCCCCACAACATGATGCTCCCACCCCCGTGCTTCACAGTTGGGATGGTGTTCTTCGGCTTGCAAGCCTCCCCCTTTTTCCTCCAAACATAACGATGGTCATTATGGCCAATCAGTTCTATTTTGTTCATCAGACCAGAGGATATTTCTCCAAAAAGTACGAACTTTGTCCCCATGTGCAGTTGCAAACCATAGTCTGGCTTTTTTATGGCAGTTTTGGCGCAGTGGCTTCTTCCTTGCTAAACGGCCTTTCAGGTTATGTCGATATAGGACTCGTTTTACTGTGGATATGGATACTTTTGTACCCGTTTCCTCCAGCATCTTCACAAGGTCCTTTGCTGTTGTTCTGGGAATGATTTGCACTTTTTAGCACCAAAGTACATTCATCTCTAGGAGACAGAACGCATCTCCTTCCCGTATGACGGCTGCGTGGTCCCATGGTGTTTATACTTGCGTGTTATTGTTTGTACAGATGAAAATGGTACCTTCAGGCGTTTGGAAATTGCTCCCAAGGTTGAACCAGACTTGTGGAGGTCTATAATTTCTTTTCTGAGGTCTTGGCTGATTTACCCATGATGTTAAGCAAAGAGGCACAAAGTTTGAAGGTAGGCCTTGAAATACATCCATAGGTACACCTCCAATTGACTCAAATGATGTCAATTAGCCTATCAGAAGCTTCTAAAGCCATGACATAATTTTCTGTATTTTTCCAAGCTGTTTAAAGGCACAGTCAAGTTAGTGTATGCAAAATTCTGACCCACTGGAATTGTGATACAGTGAATTATAAGTGAAATAATCTCTCTGTAAACAATTATTGGAAAAAAGACTTGTGTCGTGCACAAAGTAGATGTCCTAACCTACTTGCCAGAACTATAGTTTGTTTTAACAATACATTTTTGGAGTGGTTGAAAAAAAAGTTTTAATGACCTAAGTGTATTTAAACTTCCGACTTCAACTGTATATTTGTACTAAATATGTGTCATTGTTGTATTCAAATGTGTTCTAGGTGAATGGTATAATAGTATCAGGTCTGAGCCACTGTAAGGTGGTGGATATCCTCCGTCAGGCTGAGGGAAACATCCAACTCACAATCTGTAGAGACATACCAAGGGCCAACACAGCACCCTGCACTGATGTACCCTTCTCTATGGCCTTCCCTGGAGACAACATGGCCGTCTGTCCTGGATCAAATATGGCCTCTTATCCTGGATCAAATATGGCACCTTGTCCTGGATCAAATACGGCCTCCTGCCCTGAAGTCAACATGGCTACCAGCAATCGATCCAACATGGCATCCTGCACTGGATCAAATGTGTCAGTCTTCATCGAAGCCCGTATGTCGGACAATGCCGAGCCATTCTCCAACCCTTCTGCATGTTCCTCACCTTATTTCCAGCAGGAGGACCTTCCCTCTGGTGAGATAGGGATAGTTAATCCAAAAGTAATATTTGTTTTGGGGTTTCATACTTAAAAAGTGTTATTTTTAGCTATGTTTAGCGAAGTAAATATTTCAATCTGCAGGCCTAAATCCTAAACAAAATGTACTTAAATGCCCAATGCAGCCATTTTTATCTCAATGTCAAATCATTTCTGGGTAACAATTAAGTACCTTACTATGATTACTTTTGACCATTTTAATTGAAAACGAACAAAATCGCTTTTTAACAAGAGCAATTTCTCAAGATAAAATTGCTCGGACTTTCAGGGAGTGGTCTGAGTGGGGAGGGGAAAACTGGAAACTAGTTGTTATTGGCAGATAGGTTTGTAACTCTTTCTTATCAAATTTTATTGGTCACATACACATGTTTAGCAGATATTATTGCAAGTGTAGCGAAATGCTTGTGTTTCTAGCTTCCAACAGTGCAGTAATATCTAACAAGTAATATCTAATGTTTTCACAACAATACACAAAGTAAAGGAATGGAATTAAGAATTTACAAATATTTGGTCGAGCAATGTCGGAGCGGCATAGACTAAAATACAGTAGAATACAGTATGAGTAGTGCAAAATATGTAAACATTATTAAAGTGACTAGTGACTTCCAAATTATTAAAGTGGCCATTGATTTCAAGTCTATGTATATAGGGCAGTAGCCTCTAATATATTAACAAATTTACCGTCTGGTGATTTCACCAGGCAGGCCAAAACTGTATCCCACCAAAACAGGCTTAAATTTCAGGCGGCCTTTTCAAACGGCTCTTACACTAAAAGGGCATTAAAAAACTAAAACGATATTTGTCCTCCGAAGAGGGGTGGTGGTGGGCGGGTAAATTATTATTTTTTTAAATAAAGAATAGGAGCAGGGTAAATTTTATACCGATGGCCATCAGGCTGCTGAACAGTGGAACATAGTAGGACAGATGTAGAATGTTGAACAGTGGGACATAGGACAAATGTACGGACCAATACATGGTCGGGCAGTAGACTGCAGAGACAGAATAATTATGTTTCCATATTGAATGTATAATAGTGTATTATTTTTTTGTATTTGTATGCTGGCTTCACAAAAATAATTTTCATGTAAAAAAAAAGTAGGGCATTACATTTGTACAATTTCACAGTATTATTCCAACCTCATACTGTGGAAATATATGTCTAAAACCCAGGAAAATAACATTTTTCATTGCACTGGGCCTTCTAAATAATTGAGTCATAATTGAGTCATATATAATTTTTTCCAGTGTATTTGATTACAGAGGGAACTTCAGATCCAGTACCTGATGTAGAGGAGGACATTACCCCACTTTCACCCCCCGATGCCTCCTATCACCCCTCACTCCGCCTGCGAGCCCTCACAGAAGAGGACATGGCTGGACAGGTAACACACAACACTGTAGCATTGCAGTCTATTGTGAAAATAGGAGCCCCCATACTCACCTGTCACTTCTCTCTCTCTTTCTCTTTCTGGTGCGTGTGTAGGAGAGCTGTAACAGTAAACCCTCTCATCAAGCTTGCTGCCTGTCCAGCAAAAGTATGACTAACTTGCTCCATGAAGCCTCGGACAGGTAAGACTGATCTTATCATCCTCTCCTCTTTTACTCCTCTCCATTTGTCTCTCATTAACAATCACACATTGTTGCCAGTAGGGGAGAGCGGGGTAAGTGGAACCAAAATAAAAAAAATATATACAGTGCCTTCAGAAAGTATTCAGAACCCTTGACTTTTTCCACATTTTTTACATTACAGCCTTATTCTTAACCAGATTAAATATTTTTTCCCATCAATCTACACTCAATACCCCATAATGACAAAGCAAAAACAGGTTACCGAATTGAGGACGCATTTCCTATGGTTCATATTCATACCAGCCAGGTAGACTATACTCCTGTTGTAAAGAGAAGCAATGTGCTTAATATTAGGCAAGTTAAGTTAAGAAATAAATATAGTAAGCCTAAAGAAAGGTGATGGGATTCTCCTATTTTTATTAGAGGCCATCACTCTGTTTTCTCACACAATTGCATAGCCTATAGAAATGTTGCGCAACATGAGCTCATGGTCTCTCATGGAGTGTTTGATCAAATGTTTCATTACATTTGCATTGATGTCCGAGTGATTAGAAGGACAATAGTGTGCTGAGTAGCAGGCAGTTAGCAAGTTTGCTCGGCTACTACCAGACGGCGGTTTCAGACGACTGTGTGATCACTCTCTACGTAGCCAATGTGAGTAAGACTTTTAAACAGGTCAACATTCACAAGGCCGTAGGGCCAGACGGATTACCAAGACGTGTACTCCGAGCATGCGCTGATCAACTGGCAAGTGTCTTCACTGACATATTCAACCTCTCCCTGACTGAGTCTGTAATACCAACATGTTTCAAGCAGACCACCATAGTCCCTCTCTCCAAGAACACTAAGGTAACCTGTCTAAATGTCTACCTACCTGTACTTCTCACATCTATAGCCATGAAGTGCTTTGAAAGGCTGGTCATGGCTCACATCAACACCATTATCCCAGAAACTCTAGACCCACTCCAATTTGCCTACCGCCCCAACATATCCACAGATGATGTAATCTCTATTGCACTCCATACTGCCCTTTCTCACTTGGACAAAAGGAACACCTATGTGAGAATGCTATTTATTGACTACAGCTCAGCGTTTAACACCAGAGTGCCCTCAAAGCTCATCACTAAGCTAAGGACCCTGGGACTAAACATCTCCCTCTGCATCTGGATCCTGGACTTCCTGATGGGCCGCTCCCAGGTGGTAAGGGTAGGTAACAACACATCCGCCACGCTGATCCTCAAAACAGGGTCCCTTCGGGTGCGTGCTCAGTCCTGTCCTGTACTCCCTGTTCACTCATGACTGCATAGCCAGGCACGACAACCAAGCTGGTTGTTTGGTGCCAGGACAACAACCTCTCTCTCAACGTGAATAAGAGTAAACTAGATGATATGGACTACAGGAAAAGGAGGACCGAGCACACTCCCATTCTCATCGACGGGGCTACAGTGGAGCAGGTTTAGAACTTCAAATTCAAAATCTACATCACCAACAAACTATCACGGTCCAAACACTCTTAAGACAGTCATGAAGAGGGCACAACAAAGCCTATTCCCCCTCAGGAGACTGAAAAGATTTGGCATCCTCAGATCCTCAAAAGGTTTCAGCCACACACATTGCTGACAGATGTATAAAATTGAGTGCACTCTCATAGGATGACACCTTTCTAAATAGTCAGTTCATCAAATTGTTGTCCTGCTATAACTGACCCGGTCATCTGTAAGTGTTGTTATTGTGAAGTGGAAACAACAGCTCAGCCCGCGAAGAGGTAGGCCACACAAGTTCCCAGAATGGGACCACTAATTGCTGAAGCACGTAGCGCTTATAAATCGTCTGTTCTCGGTTGCAACACTCACTATCGATTTCCAAACTGCCTCTGGAAGCAACGTCAGCATAAAAACTGTTAGTCTGGAGGTTCATGAAATGGGTTTCCATGGCCACGCAGCCGCACACAAGCCTAAGATCACCAAGCGCAATGCCATGCACCGGCTGGAGTGGTGTTAAGCTCGCCGCCTTTGGACTCTGGAGCAGTGGAAACAAGTCCTCCTGGAGTGATGAATCACACTTTACCAGTCCGACGAATGAATCTGGGTTTGGCAGATGCCAGGAGAAGGGTACCTTCCCAAATGCATAGTGACAATTGTAAAGTTTGGTGGAGGAGGAATAATTGTCTGTTTTTCATGGTTTAGGCTAGGCCGTCTAGTGAAGGGAAATCTTAACACTACAGCATACAATAACATTCTAGTAAATTTTGTGCTTCCAACTTTGTGGCAACATTTTTGGGGAAGGTCCTTTCCTGTTTCAGCATGACAATGCCCCGCTCCACAAAGCGAGGTCCATACAGAAATGGTTTGTTGAGATCGGTGTGGAAGAACTTGACTGGCCTGCACAGAGCCCTGACCTCAAACCCATCGAACACCTTTGCGATGACTTGGAACGCCGACTGCGAGCCAGGCCTAATCGCCCAATATCAGTGCCTGACTTAACTAATGCTCTTCTGGCTGAATGGAAGCAAGTCCCTGCAGCAATGTTTCTACATTGAGTGGAACATTTTACCTGATGAGTGGAGGCTGTCATAGTAGCAAAGAGGGGACCAACACCATATTAATGCAATGATTTTGGAAGGAGATGTTCGGCGAGCAGGTGTCCATACACCACACCCCCATTTCATTGCACCTTCACAAACTGTCACTGGACAACATCGCCCACGTACCCCAAGGAAACTCAACTTACCCTGTCCCTATGTTCAACTTACCCCATACCCCTACGACCATGCTTCACCATAGGGATGGTGCCAGGTTTTCTCCAGATGTGACACTTGGCATTCAGGCCAAAGAGTTCAATCTTAGTTTCATCAGACCAGAGAATCTTGTTACTCGTGGCCTGAGAGTCTTTTAAGTGCCTTTTGGCAAACTCAAAGTGGACTGGCATGTGCCTTTTACTGTGGAGTGGCTTCTGTCTGGCCACTCTACCATAAAGGTCTGATTGGTGGAGTGCTGCAGAGATGGTTGTTCTTCTGGAATCTTCTACTTTCTCCACAGGGGATTTCTGGAGCTCTGTCAGTGACTATTGGGTTCTTGGTCACCTCCCTGACCAAGGCTCTTCTGAACCGAATGCTCAGTTTGGCTGGGCAGTCAGGGAAGAGTCTTGGTGGTTCCAAACCTCTTCCATTTAACCTCTACGGATCGGTGCATGTTTTTTTTCTTTATTGTCTTTTACCAGATTTAATGTGTTATATTATCCTACATTTCACATTTCCACAAACTGCAAAGTGTTTCCTTTCAGATGGTATCAGGAAGATGCATGTCCTTGCTTCAAGGCCTGAGCTAGAGGCAGTTAGATTTGGGTATGTCATTTCAGGCGACTTTAATTGAAAAAAAGGGTCCGATGGAGATGACTGATGGAGGCCACTGTGTTCTTGAGGACCTTCAATGCTGCATACATGTTTTAGTCCCTTCCCCAGATCTGTGCCTCAACCCATCTTGTTTCGGAACTCTACGGACAATTCCTTTCGACCTCGTGGCTTGTTTTTTTTTTCTCCTGACATGCGGAGTCAACTGTGGGACCTTATACAGACAGGTGTGTGCCTTTCCAAATCATGTACAATAAATTGAATTTACCACAGGTGGAATCCAATCAAGTTGTAGAAACATCTCAAGGATTCTCATAGCAAATGGTCTCATAGCAAATGGAATTTCATTTTTTTTTTTTTGTCATTATGAGGTATTGTGTAGATTGATGAGGATAATTTTTAATTTAATGAATTGCAAAATAAGGCTGTAATGTTGAAAAAGTCTAGGAGTCTGAATAGTTTCTGAATGCACTGTACAGTTGAAGTCAGAAGTTTACATACACTTAGGTTGGAGTCATTAAAACTCGTTTTTCAACCACTCCACAAATTTCTTGTTAAAAAACTATAGTTTTGGCGAGTCGGTTAGGTCGCTTTGTGCATGACACAAGTAATTTTTCCAACAATTGTTTACAGACAGATTATTTCACTTATAATTCACTGCATCACAATTCCAGAAGTTTACATAAAGTTGACTGTGCCTTTAAACAGCTTGGAAATTCCAGAAAATTACGTAATGGCTTTAGAAGCTTCTGATAGGCTAATTGACATAATTTGAGTGAATTGGAAGTGTACCTGTGGATGTATTTCAAGGCCTACCTTCAAACTCAGTGCCTCTTTGCTTGACATCATGGGAAAATCTAAAGAAATCATCATAGACCTCCACAAGTCTGGTTCATCCTTGGGAGCAATTTCCAAACGCCTGAATGTACCACGTTCATCTGTACAAACAGTACGCAAGTATAAACACTATGGGATCATGCAGCCGTTATACCGCTCAGGAAGGAGACGAGTTCTGTCTACTTGAGATGAACGTACTTTGGTGCGAAAAGTGCAAATCAATCCCAGAACAACAGCAAAGGACCTTGTGAAGATGCTGGAGGAAATAGGTACAAAAGTATCTATATCCACAGTAAAACGAGTCCTATATCGACATAACCTGAAAGGCAGCTCAGCAAGGAAGAAGCCTCTGCTCCATAACCGCCATAAAAAAGCCAGACTACGGTTTGCAACTGCACATGGGGACAAAGATTGTACTTTTTGGAGAAATGTCCTCTGGTCTGATGAACATAAATGTAACTGTTTGGCCATAATGACCCTTGTTATGTTTGGAGGAAAAAGGGGGAGGCTTGCAAGCTGAAGAACACCATCCCAACTGTGAAGCATGGGGGTGGCAGCATCATGTTGTGGGGGTGCTTTGCTGCAGGAGGGGCTGGTGGACTTCACAGAATAGATGGCATCATGAGGGGGGAAAATTATGTGAATATATTGAAGCAACATCTCAAGACATCAGTCAGGATGTTAAAGCTAGGTCGCAAATGGGTCTTCCAAATGGACATTGACCCCAAGCTTACTTCCAAAGTTGTGGCAAAATGGCTTAAGGACAAAGTCAAGGTATTGAAGTGGCCATCACAAAGCCCTGACCTCAATCTATGGGCAGAACTGAAAAAGCACGTGTGAGCAAGGAGGCCTACAAACCTGACTCAGTTACACCAGCTCTGTCAGGAGGAATGTGCCAACATTCACCTAACTTATTGTGGGAAGCTTGTGGAAGGTTACCTGGAACGTTTGACCCAAGTAAAACAATTTAAAGACAATGCTACCAAATACTAATTGAGTGTATGTAAACTTCTGACCCACTGGGAATGTTATTTTTTATTTATTTATTTATTTTACCTTTATTTAACCAGGTAGGCAAGTTGAGAACAAGTTCTCATTTACAATTGCGACCTATTAAAGAAATAACATCTGAATAAATCATTCTCTCTACTATTATTCTGACATTTCACATTCTGTGGTGATCGTAACTGGGATTTTTACTAGGATTAAATGTCAGGAATTGTGATAACTGAGTTTAAATGTATTTGGCCAAGGTGAATGTATAATTGTATAACTGTATAATTCCACCATCACTCTCCAGCAACTAGGTCACTGGCTTTGCTCTGCTACACCTCACTTGTTAAGCCCAATCCATTTGACTTCTTCTCAGCTATGGCTTCTTACCATAGCTATCAATAGCAAATTTATTTGGCGAGTTTCCGATGATATGCATGTATGTGGCGGTCATTCATTTTGGCTTGTTTACTGCATGCATGACTGGGTTCGAAGCATCAAACATCTCAAATTTGACAAATCACATTACATCATGTGTGTTTGGGTGCTACGTAACATTTCTTCTAAATATAATCAGCATAACAATTCGATTCACTTGACAACCGAATGTGATGAGTCAACAGAGTTAGTGCAAAAGGGTCAATGCAGATAGTTAAATAGTTAGCCAATATATATAAATGCAACATGTAAAGTGAAATAAAAGATCACAGAAATGTTCCATGCTCACAAACGGCTTATTTCTCACACATTTTGTGCACAAATGTGTTTACATCCCTGTTAGTGAGCAAGGTAATCCATCCATTTGACAGGTGTGGCATGTCATTAAATAGCATGGTCATTACACAGGTGCAACTTGTGCTGGGGACAAATAAAAGGCCACTCTAAAATCAGCAGTTTGTCACACAGCACAATGCCACAGATTCAACGTGTATGACAGTGTGTTCCGGTTCCCCAGCAATATCCAGCAGCTTCGCACAGCCATCGGAGACATGTCGGTAACATTCCACATGCCACAATCAACAGCCTGATGAACTCTAAGTGAGGGAAATGTGTTGCGCTGCACAAGGAAAATGGGGGTCACACCAGATACTGACTGCACATCCATTCTTTTTTTTTTATAAATGTACAGTATCTGTGACAAACAGTATGTGTCATGTCATGTGAAATCCGTAGGTTAGGGCCTAATGAATATTGTACATTTCAATTGACTGATTTCCTTATGTGAACTGCAACTTAGTGAAATCTCAGAAATTGTTGCATGTTGTGTTTATATTTTTTTGTTCAGTGTACGTAGCAGTCTTACGGCTTAGGGTAGAAGATGTTTGGGGTCCTGTTGGGCGGCAGGTAGCCTAGCATTTAAGAGTTGCAGTTGGGCCAGTAACCAAAAGGTTGCTGGTTTGAATCACTGAGCCAACTAGGTGAAAAATCTGTCTGTGACCTTGAGCAAAGCACTTAATCCTAATTGTTCTTGTAAATCTCTCTGGATAGATACGTCTGTTAAATGACTAAAATGTCATGTAAAATGTTCCAAGTGCATCGGTACGGCTTGCTGTGCAGTAGCACAGAGATTAGTCCATGACATGGGTGGCTTTGACAATTTTTAGGGCATTCCTCTGACGCCTCCTGGTATAGAGGTCCTGGATGTCAGGGAGCTCAGACCCAGGGATGTACTGGGCCATGCATACTACCTCGCTTTGCGGTCGGATGCCAAGCAGTTGCCATACCAAACGGCGAATCAGCCAGTCAAGATGCTCTCAATGTCGCAGCTGTAAAACGTTTTGAGCATCTTAGGGCCCATGTCAAATCTTTTCAGCCTCTTGATGGGGAAGAGGTATTGTTGTGCCTTCTTCACGGCCGTGTTAGTGTGTGTGGAACATGATCATTTCTTAGTTATGTGGACACTGAGGAATTTGAAGCTCTCGACCTGTTCCACTATGGTGCCGTCAATGTGGATGGGGACATGCTCAGCCCTTCGTTTGCTGCACTCCACAATCAGCTCCTTTGTCTTGCTGACGTTGATTGAGAGGTTGTTGTCCTGGCACCACACTGCCAGGTCCTCCCTATAGACTGTCTCAAAGTCGTCGGTGGTCAGGCCAACCACCGTTGTGTCGTCAGCTAACTTAATGATGGTGTCAGTCGTGGGTGAACAATCGAGTACAGAAAGGGCCTAAGCACGCACCCCTGAGGGGCCCCCGTGTTGATGATCAGTGTGGCGGATGTGTTGTTGCCTACCCACACCCCCTGGGGGTGGCTTGTCAGGAAGTCCAGGATCCAGTTGCAAAGGGAGTTTAATGATGAGCTTGGAGGTCACTATGGTGTTGAACACTGAGTTATAGTCAATGAACAGCATTCTCATGTAGGTGTTTGTCTTGTCCAGGTTGGAGAGGGCAGTGTGGAGTGCAATAGAGATTACGTCATCTGTGGATCTGTTGGGGCGATATGGAGTGGGTCTAGGGTGTCTGGGATGATGTTGATGTGAGCCATAACCAGCCTGTGTTTCATTGTTACAGATGTGAGTGTGTCGCGTAGAGTAGACCAGAAGGCTAAACTGAAATACCTCTATCAAATAAAACGATGGAGGAGCCGCAGAAGTACTTCTGTGATTCCAGAGGAAAACAGTACTGCCACCAAAAGTATACATTATGGGACAGCTAAAAACAATGCTGCCCCATCAACAGCTTGTAAGCAGGAATCCGGTGGATAGAGTAACGGTCAGATTTGCCAAATGGAGGGCGAGGGAGAGCTTTGTATGCATTTCTATGTGTGGAGTAAAGGTGATCTAGAGGTTTTTTGCCTTTAGTTGCACAAGTGAAATGCTGGTAAAAATGTGAAAAGGGATTTCAGTTTCCCTGCATTAAAACCATCGGCTACTAGGAGCGCCACCTCTGGATGTGCATTTTCTTGTTTGTTTGTTTAATGACTGCCTTGCCTGGTTCACCAACTACTTTGCAGACAGGTTCAGTGTGTCAAATCGGAGGGCATGTTGTCCGGTCCTCTGGCAGTCTCTATGGGGGTGCCACAGGGTTCAAATCTCGGGCCGACTCTTTTCTCCGTATATATCAATGATGTTGCTCTTGCTGCGGGCGATTCCCTGATCCACCTCTACGCAGACGACACCATTCTGTATACTTCTGGCCCTTCCTTGGACACTGTACTATCTAACCTCCAAACGAGCTTCAATGCCATACAACACTCCTTCCGTGGCCTCCAACTGCTCTTAAACACTAGTAAAACCAAATGCATGCTTTTCAACCGTTCGCTGCCTGCACCCGCATGCCCGACTAGCATCACCACCCTGGATGGTTCTGACCTAGAATATGTGGACATCTATAAGTACCTAGGTGTCTGGCTAGACTGTAAACTCTCCTTCCAGACTCATATCAAACATCTCCAATCTAAAATCTAATCTAGAGTCGGCTTTCTATTCCGCAACAAAGCCTCCTTCACTCACGCCGCCAAACTTACCCTAGTAAAATTGACTATCCTACCGATCCTCGACTTCGGCGATGTCATCTACAAAATAGCTTCCAATACTCTACTCATCAAACAGTGCCATCCGTTTTGTTACTAAAGCACCTTATACCACCCACCACTGCGACCTGTATGCTCTAGTCGGCTGGCCCTCGCCACATATTCGTCGCCAGACCCATTGGCTCCAGGTCATCTACAAGTCCATGCTTGGTAAAGCTCCGCCTTATCTCAGTTCACTGGTCACGATGGCAACACTCACCCGTGACACGCGCTCCAGCAGGTGTATCTCACTGATCATCCCTAAAGCCAACATGTCACGCCTTGGTCTTAGTATTTTGTGTTTTCTTTAATTATTTGTTCAGGCCAGGGTGTGACATGGGTTATTGTGTTGTCGTATTGGGGGTTTTTGTAGGCATTGGGATTGTGGTTGATTAGGGGTGTGTCGAGTGTAGGCTTGGCTGCCTGAGGCGGTTCTCGATCAGGGTCAGGTGCTTCTCGTTGCCTCTGATTGGGAACCGTATTTAGGTAGCCTGAGTTTCGCTTTGTCTTTCGTGGGTGATTGTTCCTGTTTCTGTGTAGTGTTCACCAGATAGGCTGTAATAAGTTTCACGTTCCGTTTGTTGTTTTTGTATTTATAAGTTATTTCATGTATCGCCGTTTTCTTCATTAAAGATCATGATTAACCACCACGCTGCATTTCGGTCCGACTCTCTTTCGACAAACGAAGAACGCCGTTACACAACACCTCATTTGGCCGCCTTTCCTTCCAGTTCTCTGCTGCCTGTGACTGGAACAAATTGCAAAAATCGTTGAAGTTGGAGACTTTTATCTCCCTCACCAACTTTAAACATCTGCTATCTGAGCAGCTAACCGATCGCTGCAGCTGTACATAGTCCATCGGTAAATAGCCCACCCAATTTACCTAACTCATCCCCATACTGTTTTTATTTAGTTACTTTTCTGCTCTTTTGCACACCAGTATCTCTACCTGCACATGACCATCTGCTCATTTATCCCTCCAGTGTTAATCTGCAAAATTGTTATTATTTGCCTACCTCCTCATGCCTTTTGCACACAATGTATATAGACTCTTTTTCAATTTTTTCTTTTTTTCTACTGTGTTATTGACTTGTTTATTGTTTACTCCATGTGTAACTCTGTTGTTGTCTGTTCACACTGCTATGCTTTATCTTATCTTCTCAACTAGCATACCTGGTTAAATAAAGGTGGAAAAAAAAGAAGAAAATAAATAAATAATAATAAATAAATAAATATGGCCCTATACAGTTCGTTGAATGCGATCTTAGTGCCAGCATCAGTTTGTGATGGTAAATAGACAGCTAATAGTAATATAGTTGAAAACTCTTGGTAAATCGTTTGGTCTGCAGCTTATCATGAGGCATTCTAATTTAGGCAAGAAAAAATACTTAAAGATTGCGAACTAGCTGTTGTTAAAAAAAAGACACACACACACCTCCCCCTTAACCTTACCTGAAGCTGCCGTTCGGTCTTGACGATGCATAGGAAACCAGCTCGATCAGTATAGGCCATGTCGTTCAGCCACGACTGAAAAACACAGGATATTGCAGTTCTTCAGGCGCCATTGATTGGATAGTCTTCAATTGAAGCTCGTCAAGTTTAGTGTACATTCATCATTAGAACGGAGCATAGAGGCAATTTTATTTACTCGCCGACGTAGACTCGTCAGGGAACCCTCTCGTCTGCCTCTCTTGTACCGTCGCTTTCAAACCCCATTAGGGCCTGGTCCAGAATGAGCAGTACATCCATAGACTCAAAATAGAAGATGTTTCCAAAATATGTTAACTGCACTGTAAGCACTCTGTGTTCATATTGAAGTCGTGTCTCACTTGTCCTCGGAGTACACTGTGTACATCTGGTGTGTCATACCACAGACTGTTACTCAACGTTTCTGGAGTGTAGACTAACTTTGACCACAAGGAGGCAGCAAAGAGTCACAGATGAAACACAAACTTGTGCTGCCTATGATGATACTGTATAACCATATCACAATGGGATCTCATGGTTGAATAGAGGTTGCCTTGATAGTTAGTATATCATTAATGATATATTATTGATAAATAATTTGATATCAGATACAGTATAGAAAACCTGCTATTGTATCTTAGGTGCAAAAGGTGCACGGAAAATAGACTGAGCATGATTTCAACCCCCTACGAAACACTATAAATGGTCTGGTCTGCCTCCCTACAGAAGAGTAGAAATGGTCTCATCCCTACTCACCCCCCCCCCCCCCCCAGGAACCAAATCCCTGTGATGCCATTGGACGAAACCATGATGGGCAGCAAGAACAGCCAATCAGACGGCTGGAGCAGCGAGGATGAGGATGATGAGACATTTGATGCTAAAGGTCAGGAGACCATGTCACCCTTCCCAGGTACAGGGGAGGGGGAGGGTGGCCAGTTCAAATCCTACTCTGACAGACAGGAAAATGTGTTTCCGTTGTGCCTTTGAGCAAGGCACTTACCCCTAAACTGCTCCAGAGCTCTGCACCATGGGCTATTATTATTATTTAACACTGTTAAATTGTTGGTTTTTGAAAACCTAACTACAGTGCATAGGTCCTATATTTATAATCATGAAGAACTTAATCCCCCTCCTCTTTCCAGGTCCACCTATAGTATCAGAAGAAGAGTTGGCCAGACTAGCCATGATCAGTCCAGCTAAGACCAGTCAATACGCTGGGTCCAGAGTGAAAGCCCTCATACAGATTCTACAACATCAACTAGACCAGCAAGAACTGGTCCGAGAGTTCATGGTGGGTAGACACTATGTGTTCCTCATTCATACACATGCGCAAACACACACACACTTTTGAAGTATGTTAACCGTGTCCTGTAACTTGGTCTGCCTTTTCAATAGCAGCAGGAAACATTTTCAGTTGGTGTTGTTTGTTTCAGGCCTTGGAGCATCTAAAGCCGTCTGATAACTGTCTAGTGGGGAAAGCTCCGGAGAACCGGGAGAAGAACCGCTATCGTGACATCCTGCCCTGTAAGTCACTGTTAAACCGGTTGAACTACAGTCCCTTTCATGCCTCTGTGTAGTCTGCACTAGAACCATCTAATCTGGGCTGGAGAGGACAGCTGCGGGAAAAATTGACACAAGACATTTTAATTACGTAATTTTCCGGTTGTAAGATTGCAACCTAACGGTCCCTGTTGCAACCAGATAATGACGGCTTTTTCATGACGGTATCGAGACGTCATATTTTGTTTGCTATCTGGTCATATAATAGTTAATACACAACCTAAAGGGTATACTACAAAGCAGATTCAATGAGTTAGCCAGTATTTCTGTATTTTTAAGTGGTATATCTTGAAAACTTTATTGCTGTCATGCAAAACATTTTGGGACTATATCAACAATGGAGTAATGAAACAAATACCAAAAGATAGTTTGGTATTATATCATTTTGGGACTATATCAACAATGGAGTAATGAAACAAATACCAAAAGATAGTTTGGTATTATATCATTTTGGGACTATATCAACAATGGAGTAATGAAACAAATACCTAAATATTGTTTTGGGGTGGAATTTTCCTTTTAAATTTGATAAACAACCAGAAATAACTATTTATTTGTGGATTTAACTCAGTGTCTCCACACTTACATCACAAGAAAGAGAGGAAAGTTCACTTTTATTTTAGTGGGTGTGGATTTTTTTTGTGCAATTGAAAAAAAAAGAAGAAGATTTAATACAGTTGAAATGTTTACAAATTAGATGTGCTGAAATGAAAGCATCCACACTCGGGTTATAGTGATATTATGTCTGCTCTCACAAACAATGTAAAGTATGTACAGATAAGTGTAATCTACAGTCAAGTGTTTAGATTTTAAATCTGTGGGCATCCTTCTCTTGACATGGTTGTTGTCACGTTCTCTTGCATAATTCAACAACAGTAATTCATTTGGCAGTCTAGACAGCGCAGGTGAGTGCAGATAGGGGTGTCGGCGGGAAAAGTCAGCGATGAGGGCCGCGTCTATGATGTCTTTAGCGGGGACCCAGCACCTATCGTCCGGGCCATAACCCATATGTCAATCAGGTACTGGAAACCCCTGCCCCGTGGTCGAACACTCAGGAGGCGTCTCACCTTGTACTTGCTTCTCGTTTTCCAGCGTCTGTCCTCACACCCTCTCTGTCATTATTAAAGTAATCACCAATCACTTTAATAATGCCCCTTTAATAATGTTTACATATCTTGCATTGCTCATCTCACATGTGTATATACTGTATTTTAAACCATGTATTGCATCTTGCTTATGCCTTCTCTGTCATTGCTCATCCATATATTTACATGTACATATTCTCATTCCAATTCTTAGAGTTGTCGGGTATTGGGTAGTTGGTGTGGAATTGTTCATGTTAGATATTGCTGCACTGTCGGGAACCAGAAGCACAAGCATTTCGCTACACTCGCAATAGCATCTGCTAACCATGTGTATGTGACCAATAAGATTGGATTTGATTCTCTCTACTCCTGCTCTCTAGACGATAAGACGCGTGTTCCAGTGGGTGATAACCAGGACTATATTAACGCCAGTTATATCCGTATGGAGGTTGGCAGTGAGGAGTTCATCTATATCTCCTGCCAGGGTCCTCTGCCCTCCACTGTGCCCGACTTCTGGCAGATGGTCTGGGAGAACAGGTCTGTGCTGATTACTGTGTTGTGAAGTTCACATACAGTGCATGACATTAGTGTATACACTATCGTTTTTCGCCGGGCATCGTTTAGACAGAAGACGTTTTGCAGGGGAAAATTAGAAGTTCTTATTGTCCCATGTAGTCCCTCCCTGTTTCAGTCCGTTTTCTTCTGTTTGGTGCCTAATGAACACGACCTGTAACTAAAGTCCTATGGCATGAATAGTACAACATGGTTAACAACCCTCCTTCCCTACTCCCCAGGTCTGATGTGATAGCCATGATGACCCAGGAGGTGGAGAGAGGCAGGGTGAAGTGTCACTGCTACTGGCCAGAGAGGGTGAGCTGTCCCCTAGACACAGGGCGCTTCCAGCTCAGCCTGGAGAACCAGCAGATCAAGGAATACTTCCACATCAAGATCATCCGCATGGTGGAGAAAGAGGTGAGGGGGAAGGAGGGACGATAGAAAGAGGGGACAGCTCAAATACAATCCACTCACAGATGTGACGGAGAGTATACTAAAAAGAAGGGGAAAAAATGTAAAGCATGAATTAGCATGAGTACAATGTGTCTATTTTTTGTGTCTACTAAATCCAGCGAAAGTCATTTTGAAGGATACACTATCTCTCATATCAATTACACTTTTCATCAGCCACTGTCATCTCTGCTGTCTCTTAGAGGGTTTAGGCACTGGTCTCCTTTATGACAAAAACACATTTGTAAAATTTTACAATTTGCAATTTGATTGGTTGATCAGTTGATTGACATCTGCTCCCTCCTCCTGTTCCAGTCTGGTGAGACCCACTTTGTCCGTCACCTGAAGTTTATCCGTTGGCCTGACCACGGTGTGCCGCGGAGTTCAGAGCAGCTGGTCAGATTTATCCGCTACCTCCGTGCAGTCCACCATAAAGGACCTGTCACTGTACACTGTAGTGCTGGGATAGGACGAACAGGAGTACTGATCTGCACCGATGTCATCCTGAGTCTCATAGAGAACGATCTCCCGGTGAGTTCGAACACACAGGTGCGCACCAATGATGTATAAACACTAGATTGCTGATACTATGTATTGGCCAATGAGAGTCTTTGAAGCCACCATATTGGTACTCCTCAGAAGGAGCCAGTCCTCCATAGGAATTAATAGAATCGGCAGTATTTCAATTTAATGTTTTAATTCAATGTATTTCTTTGTTGTAGTGGAGACGTTAAAAGTATGCATTAAGATGTCTGTAATATAATATATTAGCAAACATAAATGTAGTCACAGGATCGGACCCTTTAAAAAAAAACGTTTTTTCCTAAAAGGGCATACCCAAATCTAACTGCCTGTAGCTCACGACCTGGAGCAAGGCTATGCATATTCTTGATACCATTTGAAAGGAAACACTTTGAAGTTTGTGGAAATGTGAAATTAATGTAGGAGATTATAACACATTAGATCTGGTAGAAGATAATACAAAGAAACAAACATGCGTTTAAAAAAAAATAATCTTTGAAACGCAATAGAAAGGCCATTATATCGCTTAGGAGTCTAGGTACAATTTAGCTTTTGGTCACTAGATGGCAGCAGTGTATCTGCACAGTTTATACTGATCCAATGAACCATTGCATTACTGTTCAAATGTTGTATCAAGTCGGCCCAAATGTGCCGAATTGGTCAATTGATACATTTTCAAGTACATAACTATGGAGAACATACATTTTTTATTACCATATCATTTTTGTAAGTTTACACACTTCCAGGAATGATATAAATTATGGATAATTGGCTTCACTAACCTTCACGCATCTAGATGGGGGGGACACAGCAGGGGTTCAAACTGTAGAACCCAGTTCCTACATTTTAATATCAAAACGGATTTTATCAAGCAAAACTATGCTATGTTTTATTTCTGGGATCCTCAGGATAACAAATCAGAGCAAGACTACTGAATGTAAGAATAATATTTACCTTCAGAGGTGAATGTATCAAATCAGTTGCTGTGATAAATGTTTTTTGTTGTTGTTCACTCCTCAGACAAAAGCATGGTATTTTTTCACTGTAATAGCTACTGTAAATTGGACAGTGCAGTTAGATTAACAAGAATTTAAGCTTTCTGCCCATATAAGTCGTGTCTATGTCCTAGGAAATGTTCTTGTTACTTGCAATGTCATGCTAATCACATTAGCGCACGTTAGCCCAACAGTCCTGCAGGGGGGACACCGATCCCGCAGAGGTTAATATAAACTTTTTTTACAATGGCTTTCGAAACAGTGCCTCTGGTCAGTTATCTAGTGTTTATATACATAATTGGTGCACACCCAGACACAAACACATGCATGCACACGCTTACACACACTCCTTAACTCAAATAAGGATACAAACTATGCTCTTCACTTGGTGTTCTTAAAAGTCCTTATACAGTGGGGGGGGGGGGGGAGTATTTAGTCAGCCACCAATTGTGCAAGTTCTCCCAATTAAAAAGATGAGAGAGGCCTGTAATTTTCATCATAGGTAGAACTTCAACTATGACAGACAAAATGAGAAAAAAAATCCAGAAAATCACATTGTAGGATTTGTAATGAATTTGTTTGCAAATTATGGTGGAAAATAAGTATTTGGTCAATAACAAAAGTTTTTCTCAATACTTTGTTATATACCCTTTGTTGGCAATGACAGAGGTCGAACATTTTCTGTAAGTCTTCACAAGGTTTTCACACACTGTTGCTGGTATTTTGGCCCATTCCTCCATGCAGATCTCCTCTAGAGCAGTGATGTTTTGTGGCTGTTGCTGGGCAACACGGACTTTCAACTCCCTCCAAAGATTTTCTATGGGGTTGAGATCTGGAGACTGGCTAGGCCATTCCATGACCTTGAAATGCTGCTTACGAAGCCACTCCTTCGTTGCCCGGGCGGTGTGTTTGGGATCATTGTCATGCTGAAAGACCCAGCCACATTTCATCTTGCTGATGGAAGGAGGTTTTCACTCAAAATCTCACGATACATGGCCCCATTCATTCTTTCCTTTACAAGGATCAGTCGTCCTGGTCCTTTTGCAGAAAAACAGCCCCAAAGCATGATGTTTCCACCCCCATGCTTCACAGTAGGTATGGAGTTCTTTGGATGCAACTCAGCATTCTTTGTCCTCCAAACACAACAAGTTGAGTTTTTACCAAAAAGTTCTATTTTGGTTTCATCTGACCATATGACATTCTCCCAATCTTCTTCTGGATCATCCAAATGCTCTCTAGCAAACTTCAGACGGGCCTGGACATGTACTGGCTTAAGCAAGGGGACACGTCTGGCACTGCAGGATTTGAGTCCCTGGCGGCGTAGTGTGTTACTGATGGTAGGCTTTGTTACTTTGGTCCCAGCTCTCTGCAGGTCATTCACCTGGTCCCTGTGGACCTGTGGTTCTGGGATTTTTGCTCACCGTTGCGTGAAGCCCCAGATCGAGGGAGATTATCAGTGGTCTTGTATGTCTTCCATTTCCTAATAATTGCTCCCACAGTTGATTTCTTCAAACCAAGCTGCTTACTTATTCAGTCTTCTCAGGCTGTTGCAGGTCTACAATTTTGTTTCTGGTGTCCTTTGACAGCTCTTTGGTCTTGGCCATAGTGGAGTTTGGAGTGTGACTGTTTGAGGTTGTGGACAGGTGTCTTTTATACTGATAACAAGTTCAAACAGGTGCCATTAATACAGGTAACAAGTGGAGGACAGAGGAGCCTCTTGAAGAAGAAGTTACAGGGCTGTGAGAGCCAGAAATCTTGCTTGTTTGTAGGTGACCAAATACTTATTTTCCACCATAATTATTGCAATTGCAATAATTGCAAATAAATTCATAAAAAATCCTACAATGTGATTTTCTGGATTTTTTTTCTCATTTTGTCTGTCATAGTTGAAGTGTACCTATGATGAAAATTACAGGCCTCATCTTTTTAAGTGGGAGAACTTGCACAATTGGTGGCTGACTAAATACTTTTTTGCCCCACTGTATATATCAGAACCTAACTCCTTGTTCTTCTCTCTCCACAGATCAACGTTAGTAACATTGTGAGGGAGATGAGACTGCAGCGATATGGCATGATTCAGACTAAGGTCAGTACAGTAGGCCTACCCGTATGAGGTTAGTGTCACGTGTCACAGGTAAAACTTTTGATTGAACAGGCTACCATCAATCAGGCTACCATTGATTGTTTGTCTATGGCTTCCATAATCCTATCCACTATTTGTTTACTACATAATCAAAAATGAAATATTCCACAAACCCAGTTTGAGTGGTGGTTCTTTGGTTCTACTAACCTGTTGTGGGTTTCCCAAAGCCTTCATAGCTAATGTCTTGTCACTCAGCCACCGAGCCCTGAAAGAGTAACAATTATAAAAATCTATGTTTGACGGTCAATCATCTATGCATGAATCATATATCATTTGTAAAGTAAAGCACTTTGCGGTTCGAGTGGCACGAGTCTGGATGATCGAAAGAAAGTATGTTCGCTGCCACCCAGAGAGTTAGAGCTCTTTACTGCACTGTGTGTGTGCGTGCGACAGTGCATGAGCGTTTGGGGGTGTGTGTCGCAACATCTCTGTCTTGTCTCTGGTTATAGGAACAGTACCTGTTCTGCTACAAGGTATGGTTGGAGGTTCTACATCGCATCCTGCAGCTGCATGGTCAGCATTGGCAACCAGAGAGCCCCCGCGAACTTAATACAAGCCCTCGCACACACCGTAACCGATGGCAACCTGAGAGCCCCCATGAAGAGAATCAATTTGTTTGACCAGTTTTCTTTTCCCCCACCCGTTAGCTGATTTTGTTATGAACACTGTATATGTATGTGTTTTAGCCAATTCCTCTGTTCGTTTTATGTCATGCCAAAACATGACAGATGGGACGACCAGGCTACAGTATGTTTCTGCATGTTTTTGATATTTGGGTTCTAAATTTATTGATGGAGGTAGACATTTTTACTGTTGGTTCTTTTGTGTGGGGGGTTTTCGAGATGGCAGTGACTGATTAAAAACTTAATTGAAATGAGAGATACTGTGATTGCAGTATTGGTTTGAGTTAGATAAATTATTTGACAGCCTTTAGGGGTTTACTGACTTTGTCTTCTGTGTTAAGTTAGTCATGTGACTTTTAAAGGGTGTTACTATTTAAATTGTTCTATTTAATCATTCCACATTTTATTTTGAAATGAATGTGTATATTTTGCATGTTATAACCTAAATACATTTAATTGCACCACAGCACATCACTAATCAACGATGTCACTGCTCATTGCAATGCACAGGGTGAGGTGTATTATACCAAAATGTATATTAGAATATCTTTAAATATGTAGCTAATATATAGAGTTCATGAAATATTGTGTTTAAATATTGTGAAATAAGTGCATGTAAATCTTGTATGAGTTTTGTCAATGACTGAAACCAGAAGTGAATAGAATCAAGTGCCTTGGAAAGACTTTGTTTCACCTTCGGAAACCTGAAAGGTTTGATTGAACAGGACCCTGAGAACACGTGCTCTGTGTGATTCTGTAAGGAATCTCTGTCCGATACTTTCACCGTTTTTTTTTGTTCATGTTGTGTTGTCCCACAGCTTGGATTCACTGTATTGTGAATTAGTGGTGAAACCATCTTCATTTTGCAGTCTGTCTACAACCACTGAACAAGTGCTTCGGCGTTTTGAAATGTAATGGGCAGTCAAATGCACAAAAGACGTATTGGATTTCTGAAAGCATTTCTCATCATTGTACAGTAACATCACTATTGTAGCTGCAGTTTCAGTAGCATGATAGTATACCTCACTGTAACATACACTACCAGTACAGTGTAACCTTGGTCTGGTCACTATGTATTACCTCTGACTGTCATATAAAGCTGTTCTCAAATACATATTTGTTTCACATCGTGGTAAGAGACAGGATCAGGATTAGAAACAGATTTTCTTCATTTGATAGGTCATAGGTATTGTATATGACAAGGACTATTTACAAACTGACAGAACATGGAAAAGAGGGAGAGAAAGGAGAGATGTTTACAGTCAGGGCTAACTGACAGAACATGGAAAAGAAAGAACGAGAGAGAAGCTTAACTGTGACTACATGGAGCCCTTCTCTTGTACAGAGTAAGTTCTCTGTCCGAGTTTACTACATGATAAATAAATGTGTCTCACACGGG
This sequence comes from Oncorhynchus kisutch, assembly GCF_002021735.2. Lineage (NCBI taxonomy): Eukaryota > Metazoa > Chordata > Actinopteri > Salmoniformes > Salmonidae > Oncorhynchus > Oncorhynchus kisutch. The sequence continues at coordinate 58,972,440 of NC_034177.2, read as the reverse complement.
CTTTTGTGACTGCATGGAAAACCCACTGGGTACACACTAGTTGAATCAATGTTGTTTCCATACACACACACTTCTTAAAACCTGAGACTGGGGAAAGCCCTGCATCAATGTCTCCCTCTCCCACTGTCAGGACTCCATACTTCACTCCTTCACTAAGTCCCTTCCTCATTCCCTCTCTCACCCTCTCTCCCTCCTTCACTCTCTACCTCAGATGTTGTTATAGTTGTGCTTTATTGTGTAATAGGTCTGACATGGGTTATTCAGGGTCCAGTCACTTTTAGGTTTATAGAGTTATATACATCCTAATAGCCTTTTATAGTTTTGTATAAATAGTTATTTCCTTTTTTATAAAATGTGATCGCAGGAGTCTTGGCTGAATTAATGAAATATTGTAATTAATGAAATATTGTAATCCCTGGGCAGGGTCTGAGTGAGAGCTGGAACCTCTCTGGGAGGATCTCAATTGCATTGCCTTGATTCCTTGTGACCTCTGACCTCCAACGGGTTTTGAGAAGGAGACAAGGAGAGAGGAGGCAAGGAATTTAGGAAATGCAATTTAGATGATCCCCCCCCCCTGATCAAGTCTCACATCCTCCTTATCTGTCACCAGCCACCATTCTAAAGCACCACTGTGAATACTGCCCTCTCCTTTCTAACCACATGACACACGGGAGCGGATAAACACTGCTTTAGCTGTAAGGAGAAGAGAGGAGGAGGGGAGGAGAGACAGAGGTGAAAGAGAAGGAGTGGAGGAGAGGACGTACAGAGGTGATGGAGTGTGGAGGACATGGGGAGGTGGTAAAGTAATTAGTTGTGGTGTGTTCAGTGAGAGAACAGTAATTTATAGACCACGCGGGAATGTGTAGAAATGAACTCACTTGACTTCCAGTAAATCCTCATTCTCTCGGTTGGGTTCACACAGCAACACACACACACACGCCACCATGTTTTCTGTTAAGTAGATATATATATTTTTTTAATGGCACACACATGAGCTGCTGCATTACTCATCCCACACACATCTTGTTGGGCTTTAAAGAGCGTCTAACTGTTCTATGGGAAGGTTGGTCTCGGACTCATTACCTGCGGGACACTGGGAATTTGAATTTTCTCATGACTACTGTGGACTCCTCATGGACAGTTAAATGAGTGATATGAAGAACAGACAGACATAAACACTCAGGGAGGATAGAACACATCTTCCACATATCCTGGAGTTTGAGTGACCAGAGAGCTGTAATTGACACACACACACACAGAGAAGGTGCTGGAGGTTCGAAGGCAAGCAGCTGGATTTTCAATTAGACCTAGGGTCTAGGGAGAGCGTGAGGAGGGGGGGGTGTATTTTTGTCTCAGCGGAGGTGTTGTCGGCACCAGCCTGTTGTTGAATGGGGGCCGAAGGTTAGTGATGTTAGGGGCTCAATCGTCTTGGAGCATACAGTACGAGTCAGTACATACCTCACTGTCACCACCACAACTTAGCAGTAGTTGGTGCCTGTGTGGGTGTGTGTGCACCGATGTGTGTTTGTGTGTGTTATTCACATGCCTTGTGTGTGTAGACCCCATTGTCGTCTCTGGAGTGACAAAGTGACACTCACAGAACAACCATTCATGACAACACTGAATAAAACCACTTATTTTACAGACAGACTCAAAGGAACAAAGAAGTCAAGGGAAAATGATGAGAAGTCCCGCTTGTCGGTCGACTTATAATTGTCTTAGGACTGACTTAAGGGGGAGTAGCTGCTGTCATGTTCTGTGGTCATGTGGGGTTTTGAGTTACTGCCAGAAGTAAATAAAACACCATTTTATTTGTCACATGCTTCGCAGGTGAAACTGACAGTGAAATGCTTACATACAGGTCCATTTCAAACAATGCAGAGTTAAAGATAAAACAAAAATAAATAGAAATAGTGACCTGAAGAATAAATACACAGTGAATTACGAATACAAATAAAGAGTAAAAATACCATGGCTATATATAGGGGAGTAGAAAATAACGTGGCTATGTACAGGGAGTACCAGTACGGAGTCGATGTGCGGGGGTACGAGGTAATTGAGATAGCTATGTACTGTACATATAGGTAGGGGTAAAGTGACTAGGTAACAGGATAGATAATAAACAGTAGCAGTAGCGTGTGTGTGGCGTCACTATGTGTGTGTGTCAGTGTAAGTATGCGTGAGTATGTGGGTAGAGTCAAGTGTGTGTGCATACAATCAGTGCAAGAGAGTTAGTGAAAAAAAAGGGTCAATGCAGGTAGTCCGGGTAGCCATTTGTTTAGAAGTCTTATGGCTGTGTGAGGGTAGAAGCTGTTCATGGTCTTGTTGCTTCCAGACTTGTTGCATTGGTACTGCTTGCCGTGCAGTAGCAGAGAGAACAGTCTGTGGCTTGGGTGGATGGAGTCTTTGACAATTTTGGGGGCTTGGTATAGAGGTCCTGGATGGCTGGGAGTTCGGCCCTGTGATGTATTGGGGCGTACACACTCCCCTCATACCAAGCTGTGATGCAGCCAGTCAAGATGCTCTCGATTAGTGCAGCTGTAGAACTTTTTGAGGATCTGAGGGACCATGCCAAATCTTTTCAGCCTCCTGAGAGGGGAGAGGAGTTGTCAATGGCATTATGTACAAAGAAAGTTAACATTAGCGGATAAAAAACACACAATAATTGATTGATCTGTGAAACGGCTGCAATACACCCCAGCGCCATTCTCTCCTGCTCTCTGTGCATGCTCCTCTTTCTTTGAGTTGGTGAGTGTTTTGAGGCTGTCAGTTGGTGTTTTTCGCAAGAGTATTTTCTCATTGAGTGGTTGTTGTATTGTGAAAGCAGGAGTTACTATATCAGCAAAGGACAATTGCTGTCTTTGAGATCTACCTGTGAGATTGATGTAAATGAATACGTTCTTCAAAATGACAACGTTCTAAGAAATGGACAGGTGAAAGCATTACACCAGTGGGCCTTCACTTAATTGCTTCCACCTACATTATGTTTCCAGATCAGTGCAGATAAAGGAGATGAAACCAGTAGAGGATGCCACTGTAGACTATTGAGATGCAGCCCTGGATCTATGGAAGGAAAGGTCTAAGAAGCAGATGTGAAGTAGCTATTGTAGGGTTGGCTAGGCCATCATGCTGTGACATCATCTCCCCTGAGACTTGAGGTAGTGTGTCATTTCCTATCTACCAAAGCTGCTGTTTACCCAGGGATATAATCCCGGGTCAGGCATACAGGTAGTATCTGCTTTACATCTACACTAAAGATACTGGATCTGAATACACCACTAGCTGGGTTAAATACACCACTAGCAATCCGTTTCCACTAGCATTGCTACATGCTCCTGAAATGCTTCTACACAAACCATACTGGATCTAGGCAGGACTCAGCTTTCCCGTCCCCACTGATAGGCTCTTCTGTATCTGTTTGATTATAATTAGATGGCTGATATCTGAAGCGGACAGGGATACTGATGATGACGGACACTGATGAGGTAGAAACACTTATTGGGTTAACATGTGGTGCATTGACCCTGAAATAGAATACTAGTCAATGATGAGAAAATGTAGAGAATGGTCTGCACTCTTAATATTGAGCCAATGAAAAGATCAATTGCGCTCGTTCACTATTCAATTTCATCTCATTCTCCACAATGCACCTCTCCTTACCACGGTCTCTTCACAGACACTGATTAATCTAATATCTTCCCGCCCATAGGGTTATTCATGATCATCAATCCCTATTCCTTCATAGAATAAGAATTATATTTCCATGAATCTGGCTATTCACCTCATCAGTCAGTCTTCTTCCAGTAACCCTAACGCAGAGAGACCATCTATCCGTGTAATGACAGGGGTGGTATAAGGATGGTCTAGACATTAGTAGTGTGTGTGTGTGTGTGTAATTGCACACGTGTGTATGTGTGTGATTGAAAAGCAGACTGATTCCAACATCTGTCCTCCAGGTCTTCGATGTGTCCTAATTAAGGAGCACTGAGTATCTCAATGGATGGGTTAACTTTACTGTAAACTCTATGTCAGTCTCTGTTCAATTAGACTGCTAGTCCTATTACGGATCTCAGAGGTCCCTTCTCAGTTAAATAGATGGGATAACCATACTACCTCCCAAGATGGCGCCGACGGAGATGGCAGCGTCGCAACTAGCTCTTAGGAAACGTTGCAGTATTTCGTTTTTTTTATGTACTCTTTTTTACATTTAGCTCAGGAAATGTTTTTTGTCATTACATACAGCCGGGAAGAACTATTGGATATTAGAGCGGCGGTAACTCATCAAAAACTACCAGCATTACAAACAATAATATGAATTCCCTGGAGCAGATCCTTTGTTCACTCTCCCCAGAGCAATTGAACTTATTCCAGAGGCCGATCCAAAACATCGCCGGCGGAGGAGAGACACTCAAGGCGGCCTGCTGGTTCGATTTAGGAGACATGCACACCACCCACCGCTTTAGAGTATATTACTCGCTAATGTTCAGTCTTTGGATAACAAAGTTGATGAGCTTAGAGCAAGGACTTCTTTCCAGTTAGACATCAGGGCCTGTATAACATAGTTTATTTCACAGAAACGTGGCTCTATTGGGATACTCTGTCAGAGTCGGCAAAGCCAGCAGGATTCTGAGTACATCGTGCAGACAGGAATAAATATCTCTCCGGGAAGCAGAAGGGGCGGAGGGGTGTGTTTCATGAATAATGACTCATGGTGTAATTCTAGGAACATACAGGAACTCAAGTCAATTTGTTCAACCGACCTAGAATACCTCACAATTTAATGCCAAACATTAGATCCCAAAATAATTATCCTCCGTCATTTCCACGGCCGTTTACATCCCACCTCAAGCCGAACCCTCGACGGCCCTCAAAGAACTTCACTGGACTTTATGCAAACTGGAAACCACACATCCTGAGGCTGTATTTATTGTAGCTGGGGATTTCAACAAAGTAAATCTGGGGACTAGGCTGGCGAAGTTCTATCAACATATCGACTGTACTACTCGTGCTACTAAGACTCTCGACCATCGCTATTCAAACTTCTGGAATGCTTACAAGGCCCTCCCCTGCCCTCCTTTCAGCAAATCTGACCACGACTCCCATCTTGCTCTATTTGGCCTATAGGCAAAATCTCAAACAGGACGTGCCCGTGCTTCGTACTATTCAACGCTGGTCTGACCAATCCGAATCCACGCTTCAGGATTGTTATGATCACATGGACTGGAATATGTTCCGGGTATCTTGCGAAAATAATCTAGACGAATACACGGATACGGTGACTGAGTTTATAAGGGAGTGTATAGCAGATGTAGTACCCACTGTGACTATGAAAACCTACCCTAACCATAAACCGTGGATAGATAGTAGCAGTCGCGCGAAAATGAAAGCGAGAACCACAGCATTTAACCATTGCAAGACGATTGGTAATATGGCAGAATTTAAACAGTGTAGTTATTCACTCCGCAAGGCAATCAAACAAGCTAAACGTCAGTATAGAGAGAAAGTGGATTCGCAATTCAACGGCTCGGACACAAGACATATGTGGCAGGGACTACAGACAATCACAGACTTCAACAGAAAAACCAGCCACGTCTCAGAGACCAACGTTTTGCTTCAAGACAGGCTAAACACATTCTTTGCACTTTGAGGATAACACAGTGCCACTGACGTAGCCTGCTCCCAAGGACTGTGGACTCTCCTTCTCCGTGGCCGACATTTTAACCTGTTAACCCTCGCAAGGCCCAGACGGCATCCCTAGCAGCGTCCTCAGAGCATGCGCAGACCAGCTTCCTGGTGTGTTTATGGGCATATTCAATCTCTCCCTATCCCAGTCTGCTGTCCTCACATGCTTCTAGATGACACCATTGTTCCTCTACCCAAGAAGGCAAAGGTAACTGAACTTAATGACTATCGCCCCGTAGCACTCACCTCTGTCATCATGAAGTGCTTGGTGAGACTAGTCAAGGATCATATCATCTCTACCTTACCTGCCACCCTAGACCCACTTCAATTTGGTTACCGCCCCAATAGATCCCCAGACGATGCAATCGCCATCACTCTGCCCACTGCCCTATCCCATCTGGACAAGAGGAATACCGATGTAAGAATGCTGTTTATTGACTATAGCTCAGCATTCAACACCATAGTAGCCTCCAAGATCATCATTAAGCTTGAGGCCCTAGGTCTGAACACCGCCCTATGCAACTGGGTCCTGGACTTCCTGATGGGCCGCCCCAAGGTGGTGAAGGTAGGAAACATCACCTCCAGTCCGCTGATCTTCAACACTGGGGCCCCACAAGGGTGCGTGTTCAGCCCCCACTCATGACTGTGTGGCCGAGCACACTCAATCATCAAGTTTGCAGATGACACAACAATAGTAGGCTTGATTACCAATGATGATGAGACAGCCTACAGGGATGAGGTGAGGGCTCTGGGAGTGTGGTGCCTGGAAAACACCCTCTCACTCAACATCAACAAACAAAGGAGATGATCATGGACTTCAGGAAACAGCAGAGGGTTACCTACCTATCTACATTGACAGGACTGCAGTGAAGAAGGTGGAAAGCTTTAAGTTCCTTGGCATGCACATCACTGCCCAGCTGAAATGGACCACCCACACAGACAGTGTGCTGAAGAAGGCGCAACAGAGCCTCTTCAAACTCAAGAGGCTGAAGACATTTGACTTGTCACCTAAAACCCTCACAAACTTTTACAGATGCACAATTGAGAGCATCCTACCGGACTATATCACCACCTGGTATGGCCACTGCACCGCCCGCAACTGCAAGGCTCTCCAGCGGGTCATGCGGTCTACCCAACGCATTACCGGGAGAAAACTACCCACCCTCCAGGACACCTACAGCACCTGATGTCACAGGAAGGCCATCAACCACCTGATCCACTACCTGCTCACCCCGCTATCATCCATAAGCGAGGTCAGCACAGGTGCATCAAATCTGGGACCGATAGACTGAAAAACAGCTTCTATCTCAATGCCATCAGAATGTTAAACAGCCATCAGTAGCAAATTAGAGGTTGTTGCTTATAGGCATAGACTAGAAATCACTGGCCACTTTAAGGAATGGAACACTAGTCCCTTTAAATTATTTTGGGAGGTCGTTAAACCATTGCAATCACATTGCTGGACATGTTATGATACCCACCTTTGCTCCTTCTGGTAGGTCGTCCATTCATAAACAGGGGATAAGTCTGGCAGCCAACTGTGCACTTTGTCTTACAGAAAAACAGGGTCAACGATTGTCATCATCCCTGAATTATGAACATTGCTTTAGAAATAACGTAATCTTGTTTGGAAGCTAATTATATGCTTTACAATGTAGACTGACTAGGCTTCAGATTGGATTAGATACAGGCCGGTGACACCGTTACTCTATGCAACCAACTGTGACATGTTTTGCTATGGCCCTGGATTGGTTTGACTTTATTGCTGCTAGTTAGTACACTGTTGTAGTCAGACATGAGTTATCTAGCACCACCATAGCTGCATCCAATGTTTATTTGTGCCCTAGACATGGGTTGCACCTCAGAGGCTGATGTGCCTATTTAGTCTAAATTACACTAATTTATAGTGGACAGAAATACAATGACATTGCTAAAGTATGCAAATAATTCGTAGCAAACAACTTTGCCATATTATGACGTCGACAAATCTACTTGAAATGTACTGGGAGTGTTGCCATTTACTGTTACTAGCAAGTTTGTCAAAAATAGCGAGCAATGCTAATGTTAGCTAGCTAAAATACGGTGGTCCCCTCAATGTTAGTTAGCTGGATAAAGTTATAACGCATCTAAAGTCAATCTGGCAACATCACAATCATGACAAAAACAATTCCTACTAATTATTTTATTTCTTTTTAAATGTTATCGTGTTTCCAAGCCAAATCCAAGTTGTATTGAGGTAGGTTAATGTTAGCCATTTAGCTATCTAGCTAATGTCAGCTAGACTAGCGATGATAGTTGATCATGATTAGCAAAATATACATAACCAGATACAGTACATAACCAGCAGTTTATGGTCTAGCTACCGGTATATTCACCACCACTGGGGACCAACGAACTCCATCCACCTATTCCGCAGGGTCCTTTGGCAGGACATGCAAACCATAGTTGTTGGCTGTGCACCCTGCTGGATGCATTGCATGGTCAATCCGTATAGGGCTTAGACGAGATTGACTTCATGACTAAAATGAACCTATTTACACTTTCTGGTAAATTTGTCACTAGAATAAATGTTTGACTCATATTGATGCCACATGGTTTTTAGGTGCAGTCGCTCTTTAATTAATAGATTAATAAGACAACTCTTCAATGGATAATTATCAGGAAAGAGAGGTAATATTATTATAGGGCGAAGTGAAGATGATTTCTAACTAGTCTTTAGGAATGTTGAACAGTGAGTTTTATTAAGTATGTTTAGTCTCTCCCGGAATGTGTGTATGTGTGCATATGCATGTAGGTCTATTGGCCTATGACACGTGTATGCATGTGGTTATTTAATTGCTTTCCCGGAGCACTCTCCCCATCTCTCCTTTACGCAAATGCAGTGTCCATCAGAGCGGATGTCTCAACTGGAAGTAGACACAGATTGATGGCGCTAGACGGCAGTGAGGACTGTCGTCCTCCTCATCCATGGCACTACCGGTTAAGGGCAAATCTCTGAGCCAGTGACCCGAACCAGAGGTCTCATCAGCGGCTGTCTCCGCACTCGGCACCCCGCTGCCTGTTACAGTCACATTTTAATCACAAACCCTAATTAGAATTTACACTAATGAATACAAACGACTCCCAGGACTCCACAAGCTGAGAGTCATCAATTATCATCGCCCCTAAATAACATGGATTCGAAGCTCCGAAGCTGTTTTTCAATTACTTGCCCCTGCCGGAGCCGCTCAAGGATGGTCTGCCATAGATGAAGATAAACGACATTCCTAACCATGGAGTGTGTGTGTGTGTAAAATCGTTTTCTCATTTGGGGAGCATCTTCGATGTGGCGAGCCGCAGTTATTTATTTCAAACAACAGCTTGACGAAGAGGGTTGGCTAATTGGCAGCAGGTGTTAATCACAATATTCTGATGCGGCTGTTGAGGGTTGGGGGAGTTCGGAAGTGCGTGTGTGTGTGTGTGTGACAGAGAGAAGACTGTCCTTGACACTCACGTGACATGTTGTAGTTGTGAGAACAAAGTCCTTGAAGTCTGTAAGAGAGTAAAGAAAGTGGATAAAAGCGGTCTGACAAGGCTGCTAGGTCTCAGAAGATCATGACCCACATGATTTTGGATAAATGTCTTTCTGATACGATTTATGAAACAGCTTTTCATATGTGACCTATAGGAGTTTAAAGGGACATTACACCACAAAATCTAAGTTTGACAGATATTTTCATACCTTAAAAATTGGTCTTATGTTGATATGCATTCACATAACAGGCCATTGAATGGAAAAGATAAGCACCATGTAACATCCAGATTTGCAGTGCCGATGTTTTCCATTCATTTGGGTCGAGACGTGTAGCTGGATCTAAACCACCGATGGCAGGGAATGTTGACTCATCTTGATATAAGACTACTTTGAGGTCTGAAAACAGCTGACAAAACTAGATTTTTTTTAAGTGTAATGTCCCTTTACTGAGGGACCTTTTACTCAGTAAAGTCGTTTCCATTCCCAGAGTTGTGGTGGTGAAACCCTCAGTACTGTTGGTGACCGATGCCCATTCACATGTAGTCTGCTTCTCTCCTGCAGGGAGAGATAATCACAGAAATGGAGTGGAAACAGTGCGTGTGTGTGCTTGCGTGTGTGTCAGTGTTTCCAGAGCTCTGAAGATGGGCCCTGTCCAGGCTCTGTCCCCAAACACCTTTTGATTTACTCTCTCCAGACCAAACCTCTACAATGCTTCCCACATTTCACTTCATGGGAGTGAAGGAAGAGCTGTGTGTGTGTGTGTGTGTGTGTGTGTGTGTGTGTGTGTGTGTGTGTGTGTGTAATTATAACGGCCTTGTGTATGTAATAGGAGGATCAAAGGATGTGTTGTGACTGAGAAGGACTGGAAGTGGAGGTGTGTGTCTTTATGATTGATGTGTGTTGTGTTTTGTGGTTTGGGAGAGGCATGTTGTGTTGGAGGGTGGTGCATCTCTCCCTCTCTCTCTTGATCGGATGTTGGCAATCGGATCGAATTCATTCTTAGAATTTTGTATTTCAAAATTTATAATGAGATTCTCATCATTCAGATTGGGATTCAGATTTGGTACTCCAATCAAACTTTTATCAGGATTATATGTTCTTAAATGACTGATTTAATTATGGGATTGGGATTGTGTTGGTGCTGAATATCTGAATACTCTGGATTCAGGGTGGATTCAGAGAGTTGAAAAGCACCACAACCAATACATTTCAATGTAACTAAAATGGGAAGGTTTAAAACCTGTTTAATCTTACATCTGAAAACCAAAGTTTCATTACTTTAAATTGACTGCAGTAAAGGTATGTGGTCAGTTGTAACATAAACTGTCCAGTAGATGGCAAGGTGTAGGTCTAGTCAAAGCACTGGAAATCTGTATTGTGTGATATCTGGATCAGAACGATTCTATCCAAATATTTTCAGAAAGACTGGCTAAGAATCAGCCAGATTGATCTGATCCTGTATTGCAGAAAAGTTTTGAAAAACTGGGCCCAGAGCTGGCATCAGTGGGCTAATCTGAATTCATTGAGCTCAAGACAAGAGAAAGAGCGAGTTTCCTGTAGAAGACAGACAAAGTCATATCAATTTAAATCAAATGTTACTCATCACATACACGTGATTAGCAGATGTTATTGCGGATGTAGCGAAATGCTTGTGCTTCTAGCTCTGACAGTGCAGTAATATCTAACATATGGACGAGCAATGTCAGAGCGGAACGAACTAAGATAGAGTAGAATAGTATAGAATACAGTATATACATGAGATGAGTAATGCCAGATATGTAAACATTATTAATGTACTCTCAGGTAAGACCTCAGAAAAAAATGTAATGCAACATGTAGCATATATACTGGACAAAAATATAAATGCAACAATTTCAACAATTTTACTCAGTTACCGTTCACATATGGAAATCAGTCAACTGAAATAAATAAATTAGATCCTAATATATGGCGCAGTCATGGGAGGGCATAGGCCCACCCACTTGGAAGCCAGGCCCAGCCAAACATAATGAGTTTCCCCCACAAAAGGGCTTTATTACACACAGAAATAGTCTGCAGTTTCATCAGCTCTCCAGGTGGCCAGTCTCAGATGATCCCACAGGTGAAGAAGTCGGATCTGGAGGTCCTGGGCTGGCGTGGTTACACGTGGTCTGTAGTTGTGAGGCCGTTTGGACGTACTGCTAAATTCTCTAAAATAAAGTTGGAGGTGGCTTATGGTAGAGAAATGAACATGGAATTCTCTGACAACAGCTCTGGTGGACATTCCTGCAGTCAGTATGCCAATTGCATGCTCCCTCAAAATTTCAGACATCTGTTGTGTTGTTTTGTGTGACAAAACTGCACATTTTAGAGTGGCCATTTTTTAAACGTGGGCCCAACACTTCACAAGTTGCATTTCTATTTTTGTTCAGTATAGAAGACCTAGTAAGGGGGCTCTCATCAGCATCATGCAGACATGCACTAGCAGTGAGCATTCCAATTAATGGAACAGTCAGACACATGTTGGCAAGTAATCTTTGTGTGTGTGACCGAATATATTTTATGAGGGGCCAGGAGCTGATCTATGCTGCTATGTCCATCAATGGGGTTCTGGCAAAGACCTCACCTCCAGCCTCACCTCTTGCCTGCTCTTCAACGGTCATCAATGTGGTGAACAGGGTAGCCTAGTGGTTAGAGTGTTTGAAAGGTTGCAAGTTCAAATCCCAGACCTGACACGGTACAAATCTGCTGTTCTGCCCCTGAACAGACCGTTAACCCACTGTTCCTAGGCTGTCATTGAAAACAAGAATTTGTTCTTAACTGACTTGCCTAGTTAAATAAAGGCAAAATAAAAAAACAGAATTAGGAGGCTTAGACGGACTTCACCAAGGTATATGTTTGCGTGACAGATTTCACCTGTTCTGCGATGCTGGCCTTCTAGGCAGAGTTTCTCTGTCCAGTGTCTGTGTTCTTTTGCCCATCTTAATATTTTATTTTTATTGCAACTCTTCTGGTCTGCGCATACTCTGAGTGACTGTGTGTATGTGTCCACAGATGCAGAGAGACCTGAGGCCTATTCTCAACCGTGTATATCACAAATCTTAAAGTGACAAGTGATCCATTTATTAAAGTGGCCAATGATTTCAAGTCTGTATGTTGGCAGCAGCCTATCAGTGTTAGTGATGGCTGTTTAACAGTCTGATGGCCTTGAGATAGAAGCTGTTTTTCAGTCTCTCGGTCCCAGCTTTGATGTATCTGTACTGACCTCGCCTTCTGGATGATAGTGGGGTGAACATGCAGTGGCTCGGGTGGTTGTTGTCCTTGAGGAACTTTTTGACCTTCCTGTGACATCAGGTGCTGTAGGTGTCCTGGAGGGCAGGTAGTTTACCCCCGGTGATGTATTGTGCAGACCGCACCACCCTCTGGAGAGCCTTTACAGTTGTGGGCGGTGCAGTTGCCATACCAGGAGGTGATACAGCCCGGCAGGATGCTCTCAATTGTGCATCTGTAAAAGTTTATGAGGGTTTTAGGTGACAAGCCACATTTCTTCAGCCTCCTGAGGTTGAAGAGGCTCTGTTGCACCTTCTTCACCGCACTGTCTGTGTGGGTGGACTATTTCAGTTTGTCCGCGATGTGTACACCGAGGAACTTAAAACCTTTCACCGTCTCCACTGCTGTCTTGTCGATGTGGATTGGGGGGTGCTCCATCTGCTGTTTCCTGAAGGCCACGATCATCTTCTTTGTTTTGTTGACGTTGAGTGAGAGGTTGTTTTCCTGACACCACACTCCCCTCACCTCCTCTCTGCAGGCTGTCTCATTGTTGTTGGTAATCAAGCCTACTACTGTTGTGTCGTCTGCAAACTTGATGATTGAGTTGGAGGTGTGCATGGCTTCGCAGTCATGGGTGAACAGGGAGTACCGGAGGGAGCTGAGCACGCACCCTTGTAGGGCCCCATTGTTAAGGATCAGTGAACTGGAGATGTTGTTTCCTACGTTCACCACCTGGGGGCGGCCCATCAGGAAGTCCAGGTCCCAATTGCACAGGGCTGGGTTGAGACGCAGGGCCTCAAGCTTAATGATGAGCTTGGAGGGTACTATGGTGTTGAATGCTGAGCTATAGTCAATGAACAGCATTCTTACCTAGGTATTCCTCTTGTCCAGATGGGATAGAGCAGTGTGATGGCTATTGCATCGTCTGGGGACCTATTGGGGCGATAAGCAAATTGAAGGGGGTCTAGAGTGACAGGTAAGGTAGACGTGATATGATCCTTGACTAGTCTCTCAAAGCACTTCATGATGACAGAAGTGAGTGCTACGGGGCAATAGTCATTTAGTTCAGTTACCTTTTGCCTTCTTAAATACAAGAACAATGGTGGCCATCTTGAAGCATGTGGGGACAGCAGACTGGGTTAGGGAAAGATTGAATATGGCCGTAAACACACCAGCCAGCTAGTCTGCGCATACTCTGAGTGACTGTGTGTATGTATCCACAGATGCAGAGAGACCTGAGGCCTTTTCTCAACCGTGTATATCACAAATCTGTGTTTAAACCATATAGGGGGATCATTTCCACGCGCAGTGTGATATTGATCAATATGAACGTTTGCTTGAGTGTGGTTAAGTTTACGCACAGCCATGACCATGCGTAAGCACAGTGCCAAGTGGTGGAATAAGGGAACTTGTTGTCAAGTGTAGAATGGGGAAAATATAGGTTGAAAATGTGTGAAATATAATTAATAATTAAATAATAACATCATTTCATTGTATTTCCACAGTGAATTTAATGCAACATATCTTGTATTATTTTTATTGGTCCATCCACCACCGCCCCTCTTCAGAGGACAAAGGTAAATTTGTTTTACAATTAGTTTTATTTCATGCCATGTAATTTGACCACATCAGTGCATTTGTTACAACAATAATCCAGATAAAGAACAGTAATTTGTTAAATAAGAGATACTTGTGAGAGTGATAGCATTTTTTAAATACTTTCCACGACTAAGATAATGGGATATTGGCTAATGGCTAATCTTGCTCTGTTAGGAAGATTTGGCCAGTGCTACATTTAGCAGAAAGCTCGTTTTTAGAGACAGGTGGGACTTTTTCTGCAGAAAGTACAGAATGCCTTGCGAGGTTTAATTAAGGCAAACACATGCCATTCCGGTGCACATCCAACTGCTATCCACCTCCGGGTTTTTAGCAACAGGCACTTTTCAGCGGGAGCTTGCCGATCGACATCTCACAGCCCTAGATGAGCCAATGTTTTGGATACAATCATCAGCAAAATTAACAGTAACACATACAATTTCCATACACCATCGCACAACGGGATGAAGTCAAAAGGGGTTTCTTTGCCACGATGCCATCAATGGGTTCCAAAGTACGAACGGAAAATGATTTCAACTATGTGAACAGAAAAGGCTTCCACTCTTAATGTGCAGGTTATATAAATGCACAAAACAAGCTGCTGAATGTGGTGGCAAGGTGGTCCGGTGGAACGACCCCTTTAGGTATCCCAAAAATATATAAATAATGTTGGCCCTCCTGCCATTAGCCCATAGACACGTAATGAATCACAGATTCATACATGGAAAAACATCTACAGGAAGTTTGTTTTCAGGTGTCTGTCCTATATCTGAGAGATATAGGAAGGATCAGGAAACTATCATTTATTTGTACACATATTTAACCCCTTTTTTTCACCAAACTACTTCTATAATATATTTCCATTCATTTTATTTTACATGCAGTGGTCATATTAGTTTATGCAGGCCAAACCGTTCAAACGCTACAGCAGTCTTTGTGAGAAGCCCGATTTTCGTGGTCTGACAAACACCGTTGTAGCTCGGCAGTGGATTGAGATGCCACCCATGCAAAAAAACAGATATCTCTATCTTAAACGTGCAATATGTAGAAATCGCTGCGCCATTTCCTGGTTGCTAAAATTCTAAAAGTTCAGTTTATGTGACAAAACAAGCAATGGATAGTGTAGAGAATCATTGTACCATCTAAACCACTGAAATATACAGTACCAGTCAAGTTTGGACACACCTACTCATTCAAGGATTTTTCCTATTTTTTTTCCTATTTTCTATATTGTATAATTAATAGTGAAGACATCAAAACTATGAAATAACACATGGAATCATGTACTAACCAAAAAAAGTGTTAAACAAATCAATATTTTAAATTTGAGATTCTTCATAGTAGCCACTCTTTGCCTTGATGACAGCTTTGCACACTCTTGGCATTATCTCAACCAGCTTCACCTGGAATGCTTTTCCAACAGTCTTGAAGGACTCACACATACACTGAGGACTTGTTGGCTGCTTTTTCTTCACTCTGCGGTCCAACTCATCCCAAGCCATCTCAATTGGGTTGAGGTCGGGTGATTGTGGAGGCCAGGTCATCTGATGCAGCACTCCATCACTCTCATTTGGTCAAATAGCCCTTACACAGCCTGGAGGTGTGTTGGGTCATTGTCCTGTTGAAAAAAAATGTATAATCCCACTATCGCTGCAGAACACTGTGGTAGCCATGCTGGTTAAGTGTGCCTTGAATTCTAAATAAATCACAGATAGTGTCACCAGCAGAGCACCCCCAGACCATCACACCTCCTCCATGCTTCTCGGTGGGAACCACACATGCAGAGATAATCCGTTCACCTACTCTGCATCTCACAAAGACACCACGGTTGAAACCATAAATCTCAAATATGGACTCATCAGACCAAAGCACAGATTTCCACAGTTCTAATGTCCATTGCTTGTGTTTCTTGGCCCAAGCAAGCCTCTCCTTATTGGTGTCCTTTAGTAGTGATTTCTTTGCATCAATTCGACCATGAAGGCCTGATTCACACAGTCTCCTCTAAGCAGTTGATGTTGAGATGTGTCTGTTACTTGAACTCCATGAAGCATTTATTTGGGCAGCAATTTCTGAGGCTAGTAACTCTAATGAACTCTGGGTCTTCCTTTCCTGTGGCGGTCCTCATGACAGCCAGTTTCATCATAGCGCTTGATGGTTTTTGCGACTGCAATTGAAGAAACTTTCAAAGTCCTGGAAATGTTCCACATTGACTGACCTTCATGTCTTAAAGTAATGATGGACTGTTGTTTCTCTTTGCTTATTTGAGCTTTTCTTGTCATAATATGGACTTGTTTTTTTACCACATCTTCTGTATACCACCCTTACCTTGTCTCAACACAACTGATTGGCTCAAATACATTAAGGAAAGAAATTTCACAATAGAATTTTTAACAAGGCACACCTGTTAATTGAAATGCATTCTAGTTGGTTTTGATGTCTTCATTAATATTCTACACTGTAGGAAAATGGTAAATAAAGAAAGTAATTAAAGAAAAACCCTTGAATGTGTGTCCAAGCTTTTGACTGGTACGAAATTTTGAATTAAACCAAAAATATTGTATTTTCACCTGTTTGAAACCAGTGTACAAAACCTGAAGTAAAAGACGCAAAAACAAAACTTAAGAATTGTAAGCATAGAAATGGGGCCCATTTTACATATTAGCGCAATATTTTTTATTACCACACAAATGACCAAAACTACAGGTCGGGTGGACAAAGAGATATGCCTATGTGTTCATCTTATCATATTTCTCCAAATCAGTGTGTCTTGTTTGCAATGAAACTGTCTCAGTTTGCAAATAATTACTATAAATCTGAGAAGTCATTAGGAATCTGAGCATGGTACTTTCAAAAGTTAGCCCTATCTTTCCACCCCAGACAGAGTTAGCCTACCGACGCAGAAAAATGTCAGCTTTAACTGTTGGCTACTCTTCATCCATGGTTTAACCCAACAATAGGTGACAAGTGTATTCCTAAAAGCTGTCTGGGTTGAAACATCTTCTATTGTACAAAAAGGGAATAGGTTAATCAATTGATACTTACAGAATTAGATTACTTCCGAAGCAAAGTCATTTTTTTGTCTCCTTGGCTATAAAAAGTTTTATCTCAGCATCTGAATGTCAAAGAAACAAAGCAACAATATCCCCATATGCATCAGTTACGTCTTTCCCGGGAATTTCACAGCTTATTTCTAGCTAGAAGCATCGCGGGCCAAAGCGCTGTTATAGATCACTTAATTTAATCAGATCCATTTTTTTTATTTCCTTCAAAGCTAACAAGTAGTATGTAGGCCTGTGCCTTTAATAAAAAATGGCATACCTTCTCAATTCAAGTCTTGTATTGAACTTACTAGCCCTTCACTGACATGGATGTAGACTATTTAAAGAGTGCATGGTGGGTAGAGGAATTGATAGACAAATCTATGAAAATAGCAGCCTATAGGTTAATTTCATATGTCAAACAGGTATGTCTACCTCATATTTCTTTAATAGGAAGAAATAAGCTCCAACACAAAGCCCTCTTGTTGTTAAAATTAAAATGAAGGCGTTTAAATGAATTATGCCTACTCGAATTGGCCTACTTTCAGCACCATGAGCTCTCCATTCCCGATTGACTGTGTCGCGGAATCTGCTTTAGGTTTCAGCACCACAATGTCAGTTACTAGAATCTGTCTTATTCTGAGGTCCATAACAAACAAAAAAATAGGCCTACATCATGGCAGGAAACATATTGCTTTTAATTAAATCAGTTATAGTAGTAGCGAGCTATAGTGTCAAAGTTGATCTTCGGTCCTCCTTCTCATCTTCACGCTTTCCTTCTCAAACTGAACAGAATCTAGGCTATAGGCTATAGGCAAGATTTTTTGGACTAGGTCTAATAAATTAAAAAATTTGGGAAGACTTTGACTCTCCTCCTGCCACCGTAGGCCTACACTGCATAGCTGGTGGTTAGGCAGCACACACAAAAAGTGAGCAAGGTCAGAGCAGGACAGGGCTCAATGGAATATCCATTGCAGTGTGTAATGTAGCCTAGTTTTATTTAAACCATCCCAGCAGCTAATGTATCGTGGATATAACTTTGCTCTGTGCTTCTCCAAGCATGCACTTAGTAGCCTACAGCCAATATGCTATGGCTCATTTGATTGAGACCACACTAAATAGCCTACAGGCGCCCTTGATATTGTGCGCACAGCGCAGAATCGGGAGATGACGGCAGCATCAGGCACACATTGACATATAGCCAGCCTAATAAGCAACTTATTTTAAACAGTGAGAAATATTGAAATGACATCATTTCAATATGTCTCACTGTTACAAATTACATGACCCTCACCTTGACTACATTTTTGAAATACTAAACCCTCCCATTCACTGAAATTGAAAAGGCATGACTGTCCCACATTTTCCTCCAGGTACTCATTGTGTTCCTTTCGATCCATCCCTAACTGCCATTGATAATAGAACAGTGACTATGTGTTCACAAAAACATGTATGGAGCCAGCAGATGGAGACTTGCAAGATGACTGACAGACAGCCTTGATACAGATGTCTCGGAATGGAGAGAGAGCTGGAACTCAGCATAACATTTGTATTAGATACAACTTTAACTTGTAATGTCTATTTTTGTTATTGAATCGAGTCAAAATGGGAGGGAGAAACCCTGTATATTCTGTACCAGGATCAGGACACTCCTGTTGTATACGGGACACCGTATACAACAGACAGGCACGAGAGTTTTAACCGGACATGCCCACTCTTTGACTGGATGCAAAAAGTCAGAAAGTCGTTTTCATTTCAAGTTCGTGCACTGTTAGCTGGCTGGCTCGCCAGCTACGTGTATGATCTGTGTGTAGTTGTATTATTCGTATCTCAGAGTCATTTGCATGGCTAGTTATAGCCTAATGTTAGCTAGCTAACATTGAAACTGGATAGTTATCTACCTGCAGATTCATGCAGGGTAGTGAATATATGAGTTGGGATTATGGTTCATTGTTTAGCTAGCTAGCTACATGTCTAAACAAAAGACTCCACTACTATGCAAGTAACCATTTCAATTGAATTTTCATGATGTCACTGCGACAACTGTCGATAGTCAGAGCGAATTTAACAGCTACGGCTATCTACTGAAAGGTGCACATTGTTATATTAACAGAACACTGCTTCTATGGTGTTATGTAAATGGTTGTTTACACTACATGGACCTGTTATTACATTTGAAAGTTATCAAACATAGTTTGGCATAGTTACATGATTTCAGCAATTGCATTCTTCTCATATTACTCTGTATGCTAGTGACCTACTGCTTCCTCCGGCATCTCACCATACACCTCCCTGTAGTTATTGAAGTCAACCTGCAGGAGGTGTGTTTGTTGTGATTGAGTGAGGGGAAACGGCTGTGGGCAAGGTTCTGACAGATGGGTGTGTCTTGCTGTCGACAAGGACACACCCAAGATACACCCACTACAAACCACACCCCCAAGCTTCCGTCATGGCCGCCAACATTTCTTGAGGAGCAAGCCCCCAAAAGAATGAGGCCAAATCAGCTCATACAGTTCCCCTTTAAATAAGCGTGCACAGATAACGATGACCAAGCACCGTCCATCCCCAGACGTGCTGATACTGTGACATGTTTGACATCCCAGTGGAGGGGACAATAAGTAGGTCACAGTGATACACATCAGACATGGCGCATCCCTGGCTGCGCCGCTCCTCCACTTGGCAGCCGGTCACTAAATGGACAGGCAGGACGGCTTATTGAGTGCTCCGTGAGGGAGTGGCGGAGCGCCATAAATTACTGCTAATGCATGCTGTCTCTACGGAATAACGCAGCACCCTGTCACGGTGGGTGGGAGAGGAACATTATTAAACGTGCCATGCCAAAGGTCATCTGTCACCGGCCTGATATGTGACAGACAGGTCCCTGTCTGTGTGGACTACAATGTGAGCAGGAGGGGGGAAGGGGCGGGTAGAAGGTTATGGAGAATAGGGGAGGGCAGAGTAGGGACCTATAGAATCTGTTATTTTTTTGCCTGATTCTGTTATTTTTTATTCCTTTTTTCTCCTAGTTTCCATTTTCCCCATTTTTTTCAGGTTTTCGCTCTCAAAATCGAAAATGTTTCATAGAACATCCAATTGAGTTGTTTATCTTAGTTCACAACAATGCTTAACATTTTGATGTGTACGAACACACAAGTGTGGTCATTCTACAATGGTCCCTGCAGCGTACACTCAAACCGGTGTGATTAGAACACTTCATTAGTACGTCTAGTTACGATTGACGCAACAGTTAGCATTTGAGCTGGCCGCAACGTTTTATCACAAACATTTTGCACAAACACGGTCTTTACAACATTATGTCCTCAATGTGAGTAGTTTATATTTGGATGCAATGTTCAGACAGTCACACAAGTAGCAACAGCATAACAATATTTTCATCCAAATCGGAAAATGAGGGCTACAGTAGTCCTAGTGCTGACAGTAAATAGTGAGCTAACACAATATTTAGCTAACTCTCGACTGATAGAAAGCATAATATGAATTAGGTAATAGCAACTACTATTTCCAATTTATCACATCACGGGTGCACTCACCAGTGATATAAATAATTGAGTAAATACTTTCTGAAAGTCGAAAGAAATCCGTTTGTGCTCACCGCCAGGTTTGTTTCGCCGTCAAGGTGAGTTGGGTCTGTTTGCAGTATGCATGTTGAAGGCATTCATTTCCCACCCTTCACTTCCGGAGGTTTACTTGAAAGACGAGTGAACCATCCCTTCACCTTGTTTTGCTATAACATCTTTTGTCTGACAGATGTTTACGTTTTGTCACCACAGAAGTTTTGTTTACGTTTCTACTGTTGTGGCTAGATGGAGGAGCTAGGCTATCTAAACTCATCAAAAAAAGAAATGTCCCTTTTTCAGGACTCTGTCTTTCAAAGATAATTTGTAAAAATCCATATAACTCGACAGATCCTCATTGTAAAGGGTTTAAACACTGTTTCCCATGCTTGTTCAATGAACCATAAACAATTAATGAACATGCACCTGTGGAACGGTGGTTAAGACACAAACAGCTTACAGACGGTAGCCAATTAAGGTCACAGTTATGAAAATTTAGGACACTAAAGAGGCCTTTCTACTGACTCTGAAAACCACCAAAAGAAAGATTCCCAGGGTCCCTGCTCATCTGTGTGAACGTGCCTTAGGCATGATGCAAGGAGGCATGAGGACTGCACATGTGGCCAGGGCAATAAATTGCAATGTCTGTACTGTGAGACATCTAAGACAGCGCTACAAGGAGACAGGACGGACAGCTGATCAACCTCGCAGTGGCAGACCACGTGTAACAACACCTGCACAGGATCAGTACATCCGAACATCACACCTGTGGGACAAGCACAGAATGGCAACAAGAACTGCCTGAGTTACACCAGGAACGCACAATCCCTCAATCAGTGCTCAGACTGTCAGCAATAGGCTGAGAGAGGCTGGACTGAGGGCTTGTAGGCCTGTTGTAAGGCAGGTCCTCACCAGACATCACCGGCAACAACGTCGCCTATGGTTACAAATCCACCGTCGCTGGCCCAGACAGGACTGGCAAAAAGTGCTCTTCACTGACGAGTCGCGGTTTTGTCTCACCAGGAGTGATGGTCGGATTCGCGTTTATCGTCAAAGGAATGAGTGTTACACTGAGGCCTGTACTCTGGAGTGGGATCAATTCAGATGCGCACTGGAGACCTGATACGTGGGACTGGTACAGGTGGCACCGGGCTGATGACACACACCTCAGGACGAGTGCGGAGAGGAGGCACAGGACTGTGGAGTCGCACTGGAGACCTGATGCGTGGGACCGGTATAGGTGGCATCGGGCTGATGACACACACCTCAGGGCAAGTGCGGAGAGGAGGCACAGGACGTACTGGACTGTGGAGGTGCACTGGAGACCTGATGCATGGGACCGGTACAGGTGGCACCGGGCTGATGACATGCACCTCAGGGCGAGTGCGGAGAGGAGGCACAGGACGTACTGGACTGTGGAGGCGCACTGGAGGTCACTGGAAGTCTGGAGCGTAGAGCTGGCACAATGCGTCCTGGCTGGATGCTCACTTTAGCTTGATAAGTGCGGGGCACTGGCATAGGACGCACTGGGCTGTGAAGATGCACTGGGGTACAGGGCGTAAAGCTGACGCAGAATATACTGGTCCGAAGAGGTGTACTGGAGACCAGGAGCGCTGACCCGGCATAACCTGTCCTGGCTGGATGCCCACTCTAGCGCGGCAAATGCGGGGAGCTGGAATAGAGCGCACCAGGATATGAATGCGCAAGCATCACTGCATAACACGGTGCCTGACCAGTCACGCGCTCCCCACGGTAAGCACGGGGAGTTGGCTCAGGTCTAAACCCTACCACCGCCAATCTCCCCGTGTGCCCCCCCAAAAAGGTTTTTTGGAGCTGCCTCTCGGGCTTCCGTGCTAGCCGTGTCCCCTCGTTCCTCTTTCGCTGCCTCCGTCTGCTTCCGAGGCCGGACTTGCAGCGTGTTGAGCATCACAAATAGAACCAATTTCTATTTTAGCACCTGGCCACGCAGAATCTCGCTGACGCCCGTGAGCAATGATGGGGGTGCAATGATTGAATATCATGTATGTGTACATTTATTTTGCAACGCTTGCGCAAGCGATGTGAGCGGTGTGGTCAGCATGTAAGTTCAATAAATTATTTTATATGGTTGAGTTCCACTTTAATGTCTGCGTTCTCCGTATTGCAGAATTTATAGGGCCCAAGTAGAGGGATGAGGAGGTAGGTGGGAGTAGAGGGGGGAGAGAGAGGGTGGGAATAGGCAAGGAAGGAGGGGAAGGCCTGTGGGGGGGAGTCAGGGGTTGTTGTGCAGGGAGAGTCAAAGATGAGATGGGGGGGGGGGGGCGACGTACAGGGTTGTGAGGGGAGACGGTGTGTAGATTGGGGACGTGGAGGGATACTGAGTGACACAGGCGCAGTGTGATATATTAGTGGTCCCATGAGCCAGTCAGTGGAGCCAACCAATAGATAGTCCTGAAAGGCCTGACTGATATCACCACCTCTAATGTCAAGTAACAGCTTTTTCCCAGAGTAAACTTCTCTAAAGCACATGTATCTGCTGGGTCAACATCTACTATCTACTACCTTTGGCAGAATAGCAAGACTGTTGGTTCAGATCAAAGAGATAGAGGACTCATCTTTGTATCTGTGCCATTAGAGCATCTGTGACAGCATTGGCAACACCATTGAGGCAATCTCCATTTGAAGTAGTCCATTTTCTTCTTCACAATCCCTTGGCTGATCCCTCCTGATGACGTAACTCCAACAGGGTCACCAGGAAGGATCCGCCAATGAAGTTGGAAGTCCCACCCCAAAATGGTGAAAGCCCTCAAAAGGTGACGAGCCTTTTGGCCACTAGAGGCCTCTATCATTCTCTATGGTTCAGATACAGAGCTCTACCCCAGTGGCTTCTAGATGTATTTCAATTGTGACTGAACTCAAGCTTTTCATATTGTCTTGGTGTGATCTTCCAAATACGTGAGACTCCTTTGTTTTACTGTATGCTATAATAGCCTACAACAATGCACTTTGGAGAAAGAAAAACAAATTGTAACCTCTTTAACATTTTTGTTTCTATCGTTCTGCTTGAATCTTTTGGTTAATCGCTTTTTAAAAAGGCCTCTGCAATAACTGGCTACAGCAATTATGCTAACACATGCTCTATTACCTCTAGGTTACACAGGCTCTGTGTGCATTCCCTCGGTCAACACTCCACCTCCACCCTCCACCTCCGCATGTAAAAACAGAGTTCCCCTCTCAATTACGTATGAATCGCTCACTTTAAACTTCACACATCCCTGAGCAAACCAAACATGTGTAGCCCCTCTCTCTCTCTCACACACACACACACACACACACACGCGGGCACACATAGATGCGCGTAACCATACACACACATGAACATACAAACACGTGCGTGGGCACACACACACTCGCAGGCCTATGTTCAGTCAACTGTGGAAAATCCCATCATTTCCTTCTGACCTGCTGCTAGCTTCTTCAAACAGGAGACCATCGGCCAACATCAATGGGACTTTCTCCTAGGTAGAGGGCAACTCCCTGTGTACACACACACACACAGGACAACCCTCTCGCCCATACACCTCTCCAGGCCAGTGTAAATGTCCGTTCCAGGGTTTATCTTGGAGCAGCAAGGTATTTTTACACCTTTCGTAACAACTTCTCACGTAATCACACACACAACCTAGTGATGAGCAATTAACCGAAATGTCTGTTATTTTTTGTTTTTTAAACGATGGTTAAACTATCTGAATTCCATTTCTTTCAGTTTTTGTTTTCTGTCAGTTTTCTGTTCTCTAGATACAATACATGACCAAAAGTACGTGGACACCTGCTCACCGAACATCTCATGAAAAAAATCATGGGCATTAATATGGAGTTGGTCCTCCCTTGCTGTTATAACAGCCTCCACTCTTCTGGGAAGGCTTTCCACTAGATGTTGGAACATTGCTGCAGGGACCTGTTTCCATTCAGCCACAAGAGCATTAATGAGATCGGGAACTAATGTTGGGCGATTAGGCCTGGCTCGCAGTCGGTGTTCAATTCATCAGAAAGTGTTTCCACTGCTCCGGTGTCCAATGGCTGGGAGCTTTACACCACTCCAGCCGAGGCTTGGCATTGCGCATGGTGCTCTTAGGCTTGTGTGCGGCTACTCGGCCATGGAAACCCATTTCATGAAGCTCCCGACAAAGAGGTATTTTGTTGGCTTTGCTTCCAGAGGAAGTTTGGAACTTGGTAGTAAGTGTTGCAACCGAGGACAGGAGATTTTTATGCTTTATGCATTTCAGCCTTCGGCAGTCCCGTTCTGTGAGCTTGTGTGGCCTACAACTTTGTGACTGAGCAGTTTTTGCTCCTAGATGTTTCCACTTAGCAGCACTTACAATAGCAGCACTTACAGTTGACCGGGGCAGCTCTAGAAGGTCAGAAATTTGACCAACTGACTTCGTTGGAAAGGTGGCATCCTATGACGGTGCCACATGGAAGACACTGAGCTACTGGACGGTAGCTCTCCAGGAACAGGTTTGGAAAGCGGAATTTAGCGCCAAAAAGGTGGTAATTCACAACAATTACCATAATCTATTGTGCGCCTACTTGTCCAGTCTGTGTGGTGCAGACACTGAGACGGAGAGAAGAGACAGAAGAATGCGCGATTGAGAGGGATAGAGAGCAGTTTATTGAGAGTTGGTATCCAGCAGTCATAAAAATATGCCTGATTTACTTTGAAGAACTACGATAATAGCGATTTTGTCAGACAGCGTAGGCAGCAGCTCTATAGAGATGAGATGATGACTTG
Organism: Oncorhynchus kisutch; assembly: GCF_002021735.2. Classification (NCBI taxonomy): domain Eukaryota; kingdom Metazoa; phylum Chordata; class Actinopteri; order Salmoniformes; family Salmonidae; genus Oncorhynchus; species Oncorhynchus kisutch. The sequence goes on along the minus strand of NC_034177.2, from coordinate 58,947,015 downwards.
CAATTAAATTATAAAGTTGTCAAATGGGCCTAAAACAAATGTAATGTAGCTACACAACAACTGAAATTTTTTATTAAAGTAATGTGAATAAATGATGGTTAATAAGTTACAGCCCTCAACCCACATAATGTATAGTGCATTTAATGTCAAATACATTTCTTCTTTATAAATAATTGAACAGGCCTCAACAAGCATTAGTTGCTTAGCCCTAACTCACCCACTTACTGTAGATACAGACCTTTCATAACAACCTTTCTCTCCTCTTATATTGTTCTCCTTCACTCCCTCGCGTTGCACCCTCCCTCTCTCAATGTAAACTGTTTAGACATCACGTGAATCTGATTAATGACGCTTTAAATAGGCAATAACAATCGTTTACTGCAATTATTTAAAAGCAGATAACGAGATGGTAATTCATTACCGTACACAGCCACATCATCCCTAGTACGAGAATGAAGATGTTTAGCTAGCTGTCAGTGGAAGTGTGAAGAGGCCCCCTCTGCTTTTAGCAAACAACAACTTCCTGGTTGAATTTCTATATATTTCATTTCCGGTTTGACAATACAAACATGACCGATAATGCTATTATAGTCTTTCTTTTGCCACCATACTCTAGCCCCACCCACCACAATATAATGAACTTTAAAGGACTTCTAACCCCAATGTTACACCCCACACACATAACACACACAGAGCTCAATGTTACACCAAACACATTCATGTCTCTATCCTTAACAGTCTCAAGCACCATCTCTCTTTTTGACCACTTTGTTCTTTCAACAATGTGTCCAACCCCCTGGAGAATGGCCCCGAGTAGAGCTCTCTGACATGTATTGTTACTGAAAGGGAATTTAGACCCTGAGTCTCTGCCCTTACTCCTCCACTACCTACCAATCGACAGCCAGGGCTGACACTGTGACAAATTACCTCCCTATAGACCTGGCTGTGTGTGTGCATGAGACTAATGCAGAGTATACAGGAGTCCAATAGTAGTTTAGGCTTCTGGAGGACACAGCAGGGAGAGGGACAGCCATTGTTGTAGCCCCCATCATCCCTATCATAAGCTATGTTTCCATTAACTTGTCCAGTGAATTTCTTTGTCAACGTTTAGAAAGTTTGCATGGAAAATAGATGCGACTGCTAAGGTGTGTCTCCATTTCACGGCTTGTGTCGATAAAAACAGCTCAACGTAATACCTACAAAACATGTAGAGGTCTGCAACTTTTATCATAGGTATATAATATCACATTGTATGATTTTTAAGTAATTCATTTGCAATTTATTGCATGAAATAAGTATTTGATACATCAGAAAAGCAGAACTTAATATTTGGTACAGAAACCTTGGTTTGCAATTACAGAGATCATACGTTTCCTGTAGTTCTTGACCAGGTTTGTACACACTGCAGCAGGGATTTTGGCCCACTCCTCCATACAGACCTTCTCCAGATCCTTCAGGTTTCGGGGCTGTCGCAGGGCAATAAGGACTTTCAGCTCCCTCCAAAGATTTTATATTGGGTTCAGGTCTGGAGACTAGCTAGGCCACTCCAGGACCTTGAGATGCTTCTTACGGAGCTACTCCTTAGTTGCCCTGGCTGTGTGTTTCGCGTCGTTGTCATGCTTCTCCCATTCCTCCTCTGGATCATCCAGATGGTCATTGGCAAACTTCAGACGGGCCTGGACATGCGCTGGCTTGAGCAGGGGGACCTTGCGTGCGCTGCAGGATTTTAATCCATGACGGCGTAGTGTGTTACTAATGGTTTTCTTTGAGACTGTGGTCCCAGCTCTCTTCAGGTCATTGACCAGGTCCTGTCGTGTAGTTCTGGGCTGATCCCTCACCTTCCTCATGATCAATGATGCCCCACGAGGTGAGATCTTGCATGGAGCCCCAGACCGCGGGTGATTGACCGTCATCTTGAACTTCTTCCATTTTCTAATAATTGCGCCAACAGTTGCTGCCTTCTCACCAAGCTGCTTACCTATTGTCCTGTAGCCCATCCCAGCCTTGTGCAGGTCTACAATGTTATCCCTGATGTCCTTACACAGCTCTCTGGTTTTGGCCATTGTGGAGAGGTTGGAGTCTGTTTGATTGAGTGTGTGGACAGGTGTCTTTTATACAGGTAACGAGTTCAAACAGGTGCAGTTAATACAGGTAATGAGTGGAGAACAGGAGGGCTTCTTAAAGAAAAGCAGGACTGTGAGAGCCAGAATTCCTACTGGTTGGTAGGTTATCAAATACTTATGTCATGCAATAAAATGCAAATTAATTACTTAAAAATCATATAATGTGATTTGGGGGATTTTTATTTTAGATTCCGTCTCTCACAGTTGAAGTGTACCTATGACAAAATTACAGACCTACCTGCTTTGTAAGTAGGAAAACCTGCACAATCGACAGTGTATCAAATACTTGTTCTACCCACTGTATATGTATATGCTGTACTCTATATCATCTACTGCATCTTTATGTAATACATGTATCACTAGCCACTTTAAACTATGCCACTTTGTTTACATATCTTACATTACTCATCTCATATGTATATACTGTACTCGATAGCATCTACTGCATCTTGCCTATGCCGTTCTGTACCATCACTCATTCATATATCTTTATGTACATATTCTTTATCCCCTTACACTTGTGTGTATAAGGTAGTAGTTGTGGAATTGTTAGGTTCGATTACTTGTTGGTTATTACTGCATTGTCGGAACAAGAAGCACAAGCATTTCGCTACACTCGCATTAACATCTGCTAACCATGTGTATGTGACAAATCAAATTGGATTTGATTTTGATTTAGAACATTTCTCCTGCGCTTTCCATTACAAGTCGTAATGTTGTTTGTTTTTGCGACATTGCCTTTGTCGAATAAACCTGGGTCAATGGAAACCTGCCTACAGTCACTCCTAAAGCACTTTTGGGGAAGTCTTGATGTAGCGCAGTTCAGTCACTGCCAGAAGTGTTTTTGTCTCAACTTTCTGGTAGTTTTTCTCTATCACAGAGGCTGTTCTCACCAGCAGTCAGTCTAATCATTACTTCCTGTGGTTACTTTGGGATTTTGTTGTGAGGGGATCAAAGGCAGATACTTTTCCATGTTGATTTTAACCCATAAGAGTCTAAGCCAGCCAAACTCAGCTGGTGGACCGCGGTCCTGGTCCGGACCCAGAGAAGGGTAAATCCGGACCGGACAACATCGCCTTTTGTTATATAAAAGGCCATCAATTATTTTTAGACAGCTTTAAGAAATCAACCAGGCGTAGCGACCTCCTTAACTCAGCAACCTCTCTTTCTCGCTCTCTCTCGAAGCAACGCCCATCTCTGCTAGTGCCCCATCTAATCATGTGGTTATATGCAAATGCAAGGGGCCATGTCTTACCCAATCACATCGCTGTCAATATCTTCTGCAGAACCTTGGGACAACAGGCAGAAAGAAACACAAATATTTGTCCGCGGATCAACAGTTAATATCACACATAGAAAGACTTTAGTTGCCAGTATCTATGTTAATATGGCTTGTTCAAAAGAAAAATAACTCTAAAAGCCAAATATATTCAAAGACAAGTGGACCGAAAAGTTTATTCATTCTCCCCGCAACTAGCACAAAACAAGGGGCCTAATATGCAGCGAGTCTGTAGCTCTCATGAAAACTGCCAATGTTAAGCGCCATTATGACACCAGGCATATTACATTCGATCAGATGTATCCCCTGAACACAGAGGTGAGAACAAACAAGACTAACCAACTCAAATCCCAATATGCGAGGTCCACCAAAGTCCTTGTCAATTCCCTGACGGCCTAACAGTGGAGTGTTTAGTGAGTATAGCTTGGGTTTGGGAAAACACCCCCAAAAAATTCAGACACTGGGATGGTAAAAGTTTCTTGGCCAAAGCAGGTCTCTTCTTATTATTGGTGTCCTTTAGTAGTGGTTTCTTTGCTGCAATTCGACCACAAAGGCCTGATTCACGCAGTTGATGAACAGTTGATGTTGAGATGTGTTACTTAGCATTTATTTGGGCTGCAATCTGAGGTGCAGTTAAATCTAATGAACGTATCCTTTGCAGCAGAGGTAACTCTGGGTCTTCCTTTCCTGTGGTGGTCCTCATGAGACACAGTTTTATTATAACGCTTGATGGTTTTTGCAAGACTTTAAAAGTTCTTGAAATTTTCCAGATTGACTGATCTTCATGTCTAAAAGTAATGATGGACTGTCATTTCTCTTTGCTTATTTTAGCTGTTCTTGCCATAATATGGTGTTACATGCGTTGATGGAAGCATCGGACCAAGGTGCAGCGTGGTAGGCGTAATTTTTTTTTTTTTAAATGAACACCGAAAAAACAACAAATACAAAACGAAACGTAACTTCTAGTAGGGCTAAACAGCACACCACCAAAAACAAGATCCCACAAACTACAGGTGGGAAAAAGCTGCCTAAGTATGATCCCCAATCAGCGGACTCCGGCCGCAAAACCTGACTCTATGGGAGAGGGTCCGGGTGGGCATCTAGCCTCGGTGGCGGCTCCGGTTCGGGACGTAGTCCCCGCTCCGCTCACGGATCCCTCCGCTTCCATGGAACCGGTCCGTGGATCGTCACCGGGGACTCCGGACAGTGGAGACTCTGATTGGGAACCATACCCGGCCAACAAAGAAATAGAAAACATAGATTGCCCACCCTAGTCACACCCTGACCTAACCAAAATAGAGAATAAAAGGGCTCTCTAATGTCAAGGTGTGACATATGGACTTGGTCTTTTACCAAATAGGGCTATCTTCTCTATACCCCCCCTCCCCCATACCTTGTCACAACACAACTGATTGGCTCAAATGCATTAAGAAGGAAAGAAATTCCACAAACAAGGCATACCTGTTAATTGAAATGCATTCCAGGTGACTACCTCATGAAGCTGGTTGAGAGAATGCCAAGAGTGTGCAAAGGTGTCATCAAGGCAAAGGGTGGCTACTTTGAAGAATCTCAAATATAAAATATTGATTTGTTTAACACTTTTTTGGTTACTACATGATTCCATATGTGTTATTTCATAGTTTGAATGTCTTCACTATTATTATACAATGTAGAAAATAGTTTTTTTTAAATAAAGACATCCTGGATTGAGTAGGTGTGTCCAAACTTTTGACTGGTACCCTATGTGATCACTACATCTGATGGATTTGGATACTGCTTTCCAAAAATTCTGCAGCATTAGTAAATATTTTATCTGGACATGTTGATGATTTCATTCCCATGCTGTTTGTAACTACTCTGGTAGGTTGACTGATAACCTAAACCAGGTTGCAGGCACTAGTTACAGTTTGAAGCTTTTTCTTGAGTGGGCAGCCTGATGAAAGCCAGGCAGTACTTAAATCTCCCAGAAAATACACCTCTGTTGATATCGCATACATGATCAAGCATTTCACACATTAGTCAGATACTGACTGTTAGCACTTGGTGGTCTATAGCAGTTTCCCACCATAATGGGCTTCAGGTGAGGCAGATGAAACTAACCATATTACTTCAACAGTATTTAACAGGAACTCCTCTCTAAGGTTAAGAGGAATGTGGTTCTGAATATAAACAGCCACACCTCCACCTTTGGCGTTTCTGTATTTTCTGTAGCCAATGTATTGCTTCCACTGTATCACCAAAGGTATTATCTAAGTGAGTTTCAGAGATTGCCAGAATTTGAGTGTAATCTGTTACTAGCAAATTATTGATTTCATTAACCTTGTTTCTCCAACTACAAATGTTAATGTGGGCTATTTTTAAGCCTTTTCTGGGGTGCTTGATTGTTTTTCTTGCTTTACTGGGAAGCTTAGCAGATGTAGACATGCTTGGGTTATTTATGTAAGTGCTGGGTGACCTTCACACAGTGGACTTCCTGCTAGGGCACACTACCTTAGTGCTAACAGTCTAACTCTGGTTCATTGGCATATGATTACTGCATAGAATAGTTGTAGGATCAGCAGAGGCAATCAGGGCAGTAAGAGGGACATAAATTAGGTGACTTGCATTGTGTCTTCCAACACCGCTGTGATAATTTACATTTGATGAAGCATTATGACAACTCAGTGACATAATGTTAGGGATTAAATGAGCTGGACTTGGGTCATTGATAAGTCATTGTCTCAACACAGCCATATAATGCTGTGAAAGGATCCAGGAACATAAATGATTTGGGTGGATCTCATCCTCCTTATAATTCAAGCTTTTTTCCCCCAGAAGATATCAAAATTGTCAATACATTTTACACCCACAGAGCTGCAATAGTCTCGTAGCCAGTTATGGAGGGCTACAAGTCTACCATGATTTAGGGATGGCAGAGGGTCAGATATTATGGGGTGTTTGTTGGTGTCAAGTAGTGACCCAATCAGTTTTTAAAAATCCATCTTCAGCTTTTCTGAGCTGCCCTTCATAATGTCATTCAAGCCCAAATGAACCACGACAGTATCAGCCCCCGGTGACTGACGCACAGCCTCAGGAAGCAACCTGTTGATATCCTGAACCTTTGCCTCAGGAAAACACAAAGTTTTTGCCCCAGGTACAGATATACAGTGCCTTGCGAAAGTATTCGGCCCCCTTGAACTTTGCGACCTTTTGCCACATTTCAGGCTTCAAACATAAAGATATAAAACTGTATTTTTTTGTGAAGAATCAACAACAAGTGGGACACAATCATGAAGTGGAACGACATTTATTGGATATTTCAAACTTTTTTAACAAATCAAAAACAGAAAAATTGGGCGTGCAAAATTATTCAGCCCCTTTACTTTCAGTGCAGCAAACTCTCTCCAGAAGTTCAGTGAGGATCTCTGAATGATCCAATGTTGACCTAAATGACTAATGATGATAAATACAATCCACCTGTGTGTAATCAAGTCTCCGTATAAATGCACCTGCACTGTGATAGTCTCAGAGGTCCGTTAAAAGCGCAGAGAGCATCATGAAGAACAAGGAACACACCAGGCAGGTCCGAGATACTGTTGTGAAGAAGTTTAAAGCCGGATTTGGATACAAAAAGATTTCCCAAGCTTTAAACATCCCAAGGAGCACTGTGCAAGCGATAATATTGAAATGGAAGGAGTATCAGACCACTGCAAATCAGGCGAGTCCCCAGCAGATTCTAAGCAGTTTTCACTGTTGAATGCTGACAGTCCAAGGGAACAAACATTTCCCTTAGATGCTTCCTACATGGCCGCTGAAGCCCTGCACAACTGTGTTGTAGTCTGTTTCTAGTTGAATGTGAAGAGCGAGAGAGAAGCACAGGGGGGTGGGTGATAGCTGGGTCTGTTGTCAGTGGCAGGTTGCCGGCTGTTCCTTGCTACTCACCGGCCCAGCTGTGTTTGGTGTAGGCTCTCAGAGCTGTGGTGGATGTGTCCCCAGTGCCTTTAGTAGTTCTATAGAGAGTGTTGTATGAGTTGAGCTCTTGGTAGCCTTGCTCGGTTGTTGGTATCCAGGTACTGAAGCGTCCGGGGTGAAAACGTTGAATGAAAAAAGTTAAGTGAGGGAAAAAAGTAAGACGTTGGTAAATGTGTCAAATGCAGAGTTTTGATTTAACTGTTATTAAAAGTAAAAAACTACAAGTTTGGCAGGTAGTCAAGTTGCAACAAACAGCACAGCAGCACGACAATGCGGAAATGTGACGTTTACTGTATGTGCTTATGAACAAGGTTCAGAACCACTGACCTAAATCATTCCTATCACCTACAGTGGGGCAAAACTGTATTTAGTCAGCCACCAATTGTGCCATTTCTCCCACTTAAAAAGATGAGAGGCCTGTAATTTTCATCATAGGTACACAGAAGAAAAAAATCCAGAAAATCACATTGTAGCATTTTTAATGAATTTATTTGCAAATTATGGTGGAAAATAAGTATTTGGTCAATAACAAAAGTTTATCTCAATACTTTGTTATATACCCTTTGTTGGCAATGATAGAGGTCAAACGTTTTCTGTAAGTCTTCACAAGGTTTTCACACACTGTTGCTGGTATTTTGGCCCATTCCTCCATGCAGATCTCCTCTAGAGCAGTGATGTTTTGGAGCTGTTGCTGGGCAACACAGACTTTCAACTCCCTCCAAAGATTTTCTATGGGGTTGAGATCTGGAGACTGGCTAGGCCACTCCAGGACTTTGAAATGCTTTTTACGAAGCCACTCCTTCGTTGCCCGGGCAGGGTGTTTGGGATCATTGTCATGCTGAAAGACCCAGCCACATTTCATCTTCAATGCCCTTGCTGATGAAACGAGGTTTTCACTCAAAATCTCATGATACATGGCCCCATTCATTCTTTCCTTTACACGGATCAGTCGTCCTGGTCCCTTTGCAGAAAAACAGCCCCAAAGCATGATGTTTCCACCCCCATGCTTCACAGTAGGTATGGTGTTCTTTGGATGCAACTCAGCATTCTTTGTCCTCCAAACACTATGAGTTTAGTTTTTACCAAAAAGTTTTATTTTGGTTTCATCTGACGATATGACATTCTCCCAATCTTCTTCTGGATCATCCAAATGCTCTCTAGCAAACTTCAGATGGGCCTGGACATGTACTGGCTTAAGCAGGGGGACACGTCTGGCACTGCAGGATTTGAGTCCCTGGCGGCGTAGTGTGTTACTGATGGTAGTTTTTGTTACTTTGGTCCCAGCTCTCTGCAGGTCATTCACTAGGTCCGTGTGGTTCTGGGATTTTTGCTCGCCGTTCTTGTGATCATTTTGACCCCACGGGGTGAGATCTTGTGTGGAGCCCCAGATCGAGGGAGATTATCAGTGGTCTTGTATATGTCTTCCATTTCCTAATAATTGCTCCCACAGTTGATTTCTTCAAACCAAGCTGCTTACCTATTGCAGATTCACTCTTCCCAGCCTGGTGCAGGTCTACAGTTTTGTATCTGGTGGCTCTTTGAGCTTGGCCATAGTGGAGTTTGGAGTGTGACTGTTTGAGATTGTGGACAGGTGTCTTTTATACTGATAACAAGTTCAAAAAGGTGCCATTAATACAGGTAACGAGTGGAGGAGAGAGGAGCCTCTTAAAGAAGAAGTAACAGGTCTGTGAGAGCCAGAAATCTTGCTTGTTTGTAGGTGACCAAATACTTATTTTCCACCATAATTTGCAAATTAAGTCATTAAAAATCCTACAATATGATTTTCTGGATTTTTTTGCTTCTCATTTTGTCTGTCGTAGTTGAAGTGTACTTATGATGAAAATTACAGGCCTCTCTCATATTTTTAAGTGGGAGAACTTGCACAATTGGTGGCTGACTAAATACTTTTTTGCCCCACTGTATATTGTTTGATATGACTAATTTAACCCAAGGTTATTCAATCTTGGAGGACATAGACCTCAGCCTCTGGGCCTCACAAACTTGTCTTACTCTTTGTGAGGAGGGGGGAGAACTCAACCGTGACACACGATCATAACTCAGCCTTGACCATAGCCCCTTATAAAACACACAGGCCCTGTTATCTTATAAAGGGGCAGTACAAAAACACGCAGGGGGCTTTCATTTACTCTCAGTCACCCTGGAGCTTTCAGAGTCTCTGAATTCTCTTCATTCCTCATGGTGGGATTCACCTCTGACCTATTGTCTATGTGCACTTCTGTTTGTCTCGCTTTCGCTCTCTTGCTCTCCCGTTCTCTCTCATTTATGATTGTAAGTTGCAATTTTGTTCCGCTGATTTTAGTATCTCTACTGTAGACCCTTAGACACAGGCTGCCATCCATTTTAAATCATTCTGACAGTTTTATACAGACTCGAGCAAAAAAGCTGTGTTTATTTTACACTGCTGGAAAATCTAACAAGCTGGCAGCAGTTGTAGGGGGATTCCATGTGTGCAGACACCTCATAGGGCTTTCCTCGACATCTAGTTTATTCCTACACCTACGCACCACACAAAACCCCTTCACACACACACACACACACACACAGTTAATAGCTAGTTTGTGCTTGTCTTGGACAAAGACAAACAGTGGGTAGTTATACATGAATTATGTTATGACATTAAATACAAGGAGAGTAAAGAAAAACAACCGTGCTTTTGCTAAGTTCTCCACATGTGTTTGATCTGAAGCTTTCTGAAGGAGCCCTGTATCTGAAGCACGCACAAATAAGCACACACTCAAGTGACCACATCAGCTCCACCTTACCTGACACCCTGGATCTACACCAATTTGAATACCGCCCCAACAGCTCCACGGTTGATGCAATCGCTATTGCTCTACACACTGCCCTATCCCACCTATACAAGAGAAACACCTATGTGAGAATGCTGTTCATCAACTACACCATAGTCACCTCTAAGTTCGACACTAAGCTTAAGGCCCTGGGAAAAAACACCTCCCTCTGCAACTAGATCCAAGACTTCCTGACAAGCAGACCCCAGATGGTGAGGTTGGGCAACAAAACCTCTGCCACGCTGACCCTCAACAAGGGGGCCCCCCAGGTGTGTGTGCTCAGCCCCCTCCTGTACTTCCTGTACACCCAGAACTGCGTGGCCACGCATGACTCCAACGCGATCACTACGTTTGCAGACAACATGACGGTGGTGGGCCTGATCACCAGAGGCGACGAGACAGTTAGAGAGGAGGTTAGATCCAGGGCAGAATGGTGCCAGGAAAACAGCCTCTCCCTCAACATCATCAAAACCAAGGAGCTGATCGTGGACTAGGCCTACAGGTAACAGGGGGGGAAACGGGGAGGATGTATTTATTATTGTTGTATTTAAAATGTTCTGTGTCCCTGAAATCACTTTCCACTGTGTTAGTTTGTAGTAATTATCTTTTAAGAAAGCCACCCCTTCCCACAATGTTTTGAGTGGGAAAACAACGGTGCAAAGCTAAATAAATTTGTATTATGATGTTAGTCTGCCTGTCTCACTCATACATTTCCACCCTGTTAAGCTTCATTATATATTATGTTATATTTAAATAAAAAATATAGAAGTTAAAATCCTCTCCAAGTATTTACAGTTTTGCTAGCTCAATCTCCATCACCTACAGAGTGAAGACTAATGTCTACCTCTTTGGGTTCCACCCTATAGACTATCAAATCAAATCAAATCAAATCATACATCAGCTGATATCTCAAAGTGCTGTACAGAAACCCAGCCTAAAAACCCCAAACAGCAAGCAATGCAGGTGTAGAAGCACGGTGGCTAGGAAAAACTCCCTAGAAAGGCCAAAACCTAGGAAGAAACCTAGAGAGGAACCAGGCTATGTGGTGTGGCCAGTCCTCTTCTGGCTGTGCCGGGTGGAGATTATAACAGAACATGGCCAAGATGTTCAAATGTTCATAAATGACCAGCATGGTTGTATAATAATAAGGCAGAACAGTTGAAACTGGAGCAGCAGCACGGTCAGATGGACTGGGGACAGCAAGGAGTCATCATGTCAGGTAGTCCTGGGGCATGGTCCTAGGGCTCAGGTCCTCCGAGAGAGTGAAAAAAAGAGAGAATTAGAGAGAGCATATGTGGGGTGGCCAGTCCTCTTCTGGCTGTGCCGGGTGGAGATTATAACAGAACATGGCCAAGATGTTCAAATGTTCATAAATGATCAGCATGTTCAAATAATAAGAAGGCAGAACAGTTGAAACTGGAGCAGCAGCACGGCCAGGTGGACTGGGGACAGCAAGGAGTCATCATGTCAGGTAATCCTGGGGCATGGTCCTAGGGCTCAGGTCCTCCGAGAGAGAGAAGGAGAGAATTAGAGAACGCACACTTAGATTCACACAGGACACCGAATAGGACAGGAGAAGTACTCCAGATATAACAAACTGACCCCAGCCCCCCGACACATAAACTACTGCAGCATAAATACTGGAGGCTGAGACAGGAGGGGTCAGGAGGCACTGTGGACCCATCCGAGGACACCCCCGGACAGGGCCAAACAGGAAGGATATAACCCCACCCACTTTGCCAAAGCACAGCCCCCACACCACTATGCACCTAACAGGTTGGAAATGTGGATTTAAGTGAATGAGCTTACATGTCAAACATGTTATTTTTCTTTTTCATTATTGTTTTATTATTTATATATATATATATATATACACACATATATATATATACATATATATATATATATATATATACACACATATATATATATATATGTGTGTGTATATCCAGTACAAGTCAAATGTTTGGACACCTATACTCATACAAGGGTTTTAATTTACTTGGACTATTTTCTACTTTGTAGAACAACAGCGAATACAACAAAACTATGAAATAACACGTATGGAATCATGTAGTAATTTGATATTTTCTATTCTACATTGTAGCCACCTTTTGCCTTGATGACAGCTTTGCACAATCTTGGCATTCTCTCAACCAGCTTCACCTGGAATGCTTTTCCAACAGTCTTAAAGGATTACCCACATATGCTGAGCACTTGTTGGCTGCTTTTCTGTCACTCTTTGGTTCGACTCATCCCAAAACATCTGAATTGGGTTGAGGTCGGATGATTTTGGAGGCCAGGTCCTCAGATGCAACACTCCATCACTCTCCTTCTTTGTTAAATAGCCCTTATACAGTCTGGAGGTGTGTTGGGTCATTGTCCTGTTGAAAAACAAATGATAGTCCAACTAAGCGCAAACCAGATGGGATTGCGTATCACTGCAGAATGCTGTGGTAGCCATGCTGGTTAAGTATGCCTTGAATTCTAAATAAATCACCAACAGTGTCACCAGCAAAGCACCCCCACACCATCACACCTCCTCTTCCATGCTTCACGGTGGAAACTACACATGCGGAGATCATCCGTTCACGTACTCTGCGTCTCACAAAGACACGGCGGTTGGAACCAAAAATCACAAATTTGGACTCATCAGACCAAAGGACAGATGTCTGGTCTAACGTCCATTGCTTATGTTTTTAGGCCCAAGAAGTCTCTTTTTATTATTGGTGTCCGTTAGTAGTGGAATGACAATAGGAATGACCCAGCTGTCTCCCTGCACAGACCTGCACCTTAGAGACTATTTGCACTTCAGAGACCATCTACAACTTAGTGATTATAACTACATACACATCCATACCTTACACACAAACGTACACACAAACATACACACACAAAAACCCATAAAAACACACACACACACACAAAACCCCATAAAAACACACACACACACACACACACCTGCTCCTTATTCACTCAGGCTACTGAGCCCACTGATCCCAGTCACACAGAACTACCCTACGCCTTGACCTCTTTTCCCTTTCTCTCTCCAGATGAAATCCTGCGACTAGTGATGTCCAGCCGCCCAACAACCTGCTCACTTGACATTGGGGGTTTAGCCCAAAGCCAGTGGGGGAGTCTGGGGCATTCTCCAACGGCCCAAAAAATAGAATTTCAACAGCTAAATGCATGAATTTGGTACAGTTTGAGATGAACATTAAGAGATTAGAACATTGAGAGATCTTTTTCAGGTGAATTGCACCATCCAACCTGCCACAGCAGACACTGACAGTATTCAACTACAGTTGCTACTGTGGGTACTCTCTACTCTGGAACACTCTCTGCTGTGGAACACATAATGTACATCTACAAAAACCACTCTGGAACCACTCAACAACTCACAAACTGATTAAAGAATCCCACAGTACCAAACACGCTCTCTCTCTCCCGCTCGCTCTCTCTCTCTCTTTCTCTCTCTCACACACACACACACACACACACACACACACACACACACACACACACACAGTAATTAGAATCCATAGAGCAGGCCTCCCGAGTGGCGCAGTGTTGCGACGTCATCACAACCTGGGGTTCGATCCCGGGAGTCCCATAGGGCGGCGCACAATTGGCCCAGCGTTATCTGGGTTAAGGGAGGGTTTGTCTGGTGGGGCTTTACATGGCTCATCACGCTCTAGCAACTCCTTGTGGCACGCTGGGCCACTGCAGGCTCACTCGTCGTCAGATGAACAGTGTTTCCTCCGACACATTGGTGCAGCTGGCTTCCGGGTTAAGCGAAAGGGTGTTAAGAAGCGCGGCTTGGCGGGTCATGTTTCAGAGGACGCATGACTCAACCTTCGCCTCTCCCAAGTTGCAGCTATGAGACAAGATCATAAACCACAAAAAACAAAACAATCAGTTTTATAGCCACTATGGCCACTTAGTAGGAGTGGTGATCCGGTGCCAAGGTCCAGAGCTTACGGCAAGGATCCGGTGGAGTAGTGTGTTCTAGCCGTGTTTGGGTGGAGTCCGGGTGAACAACTGAGTAGGCCGGGAGGTGGGCCTCAAGGATTGCTTCGGTACTGGGTAACTCGGTGGGTGCTAGCTAGCTGTGAAGATCAGGAGAATGGTCCAGGGTTTAAGGCAGGAATCCGGCGTTGTAGTGGAGAGACAGTCCGTTACTGGTAGGCTGGCGAGTATTATCCAAGCAAAAAAAAAGGGCTGGTACCTGTGCAGAAGGTAAAGGCCGCTAGCAGTGGCTAACAATGACTAAATAGCTTGTAGCTAATTAGCTGGTTAGCTTCTGGTGGCTAGGTGGTTCTTGCTATAAGGTCTAGAAATTCAAAATAATAGCGGTTCTGTATCACATTGGGTGAGGCAGGTTACCGGAAGTTATAATTGAATTAAAATGGAGGAAAGATTGAAAATCAAATTGAAATATTTACAAAAAATACGAAAAAATACAAAAGTACACGAGAGAACAAACAAAACACGTCTGCACTGCTACACCATCTTGGAATCCGTTAGTTGGTGATGTGGACACCAACGAACTTAAAACTCTCGACCTGCTCCACTGCAGCCCCGTCAGTGTTAATGGGGGCCTGCTCGGCCTGCCTTTTCCTGTACTCCACGATCAGCTCCTTTGTCTTGCTCACATTGAGGAAGAGGTTGTTGTCCTGGAACCACACTGCCAGTTCTCTGACATCCTCCCTATAGGCTGTCTCATCGTTGTCGGTGATTTGTATAAGTGCTGTCCTTGTTGAATGTCCTTACCTATAAGCGCCCTGAAAGTCTTTTGTCACTGTTTACTGTAAAATAGCATTGTATCTGGTCGAACACCATTTTTTCCAAAAGTTTACTAAGGGTAGGTAACAGGCTGATTGGTCGGCTATTTGAGCCATTAAGGGGCCTTTACTATTCTTAGGTAGCGGAATTAATTTAGCTTCCCTTCAGGCCTGAGGGCTTAAAATTCTAAGCTTCCAGTAAAACAATGAAAAAAATCAAGTATCCCAGAAAAAGAAAGCGACCACATTAACATATGTAGCCAAGGACCAAGATTCATGAAGTCAATAACTTGCTGGTAACCGATGGCATTCATATTCTGACAATCTCTGATACTCACTTACTGTAGATAATACCTTTGATACGTTGCTAGCAAGACATGGTTATAAGATCTACAGAAAATACAGAAATGGCACTTGGGCGGTGCTACAGTCTATATTAAGGATGACATTCCTGTAAAGCTTAGAGAGGATCTCATGTTAAATACTATTGAAGTAATATGGCTACAGGTTCATCTGCTTAACCTAAAGCCCATTCTGGTGGGAAGCTGCTATATACCACCAAGTGCTAACAGTCAGTATCTGGATAATATGTGGGAAATGCTTGATAATGTATGTGATATCAACAGATAGGTATACTTTCTGGGTGATTTCAATATTGACTGCCTCACATCAAGCTGCCCACTCAAGAAAAAGCTTCTAACTGTAACTGATGCCTGCAACCTGATTCAGGATATCAGTCAACCTACCAGGGTAGTTACAAACAACACAGGAATGATATCATCAACATGTATTGATCACATCTTTACTAATGCTTCAGAGATTTCCTTTAAAGCAGTATCCAAATCCATTGGATGTAGTCATCACAATATAGTAGCCATATCTAGGAAAACCAAAGTTCAAAAGGCTGGGACTAATATAGTGTATAAGAGATCATACAATACGTTTTGTAGTGATTCTTATGTTGATGATGTAAATAATATTTTATGGTCTGTGGTGTGTAATGAGGAGCAACTAGACGCTGCACTTGACACATTTATGAAATAGCTTATTCTAGTTTCTAAGAAGCTTGCGCCAATTAAGAAAATTAC
Organism: Oncorhynchus kisutch; assembly: GCF_002021735.2. Taxonomy (NCBI): domain Eukaryota; kingdom Metazoa; phylum Chordata; class Actinopteri; order Salmoniformes; family Salmonidae; genus Oncorhynchus; species Oncorhynchus kisutch. Next base: position 58,930,980 of record NC_034177.2, on the reverse strand, counting down.
TGTAAAAACTGTTAAATCCCCTTGGATTGATGAGGAATTAAAAAATTGTATGGTTGTGAGGCAACGGGTATGGCAAATAAGTCTGGTAGCACAACCGATTGGCAAATGTCAAAGATAAATGTCATAAAGAATTATAGTAAAAAGCTTTGGAGCACCTTAAATGAAATTTTGGGCAAAAAGGCAAACTCAGCTCCATCATTCATTGAATCAGATGTCTCATTCGTCACAAAACCCACTGATATTACCAACTACTTGCATGATTTTTTCATTGGCAAGACTAGCAAACGTAGGCATGACAAGCCAGCAATAAACAACCAAATTATGAGAGACAAGCAATGTAATTTGGAATTCTGTAAAGTCAGTGTGGAAGAGGTGAAAAAATGACATGTCTATCAACAATGACAAGCCACTGGGGTCTGACAACTTGGATGGTAAATTACTGAGAATGATAGAGGACAACATTGCCACTCCTTTTTGCCATATCTTCAATTTAAGCCTACTAGAAAGTGTGTGCCCTCAGGCCTGGAAGGAAGCAAAAGTAATTCCCGCTACCTAGAATAGTAAGGCCCCCTTTACTGGCTCAAATAAACAATTCAACCAATTAGCCTGTTTACCAACCCTTAGTAAACTATTGGAAAAAATGTGTTTCACCAGATACAATGCTATTTTATAGTAAACAAATTGACAACAGAGTTTCAGTACGCTTATAGGGAAGGACATTCAACAAACACAGCACTGACGCAAATAACTGATGATTGGTTGAGAGAAATTGATGATAAAAAGATTGTGGGGGGGGGGGGGCGTTTTGTTAGACTACGGTGAGGCTTCTGACATTATCGATCATGGCCTGCTGCTGAGAACAGTTATGTGTCGTGGCTTTTCACCCCCTGCTATATTGTGGATACAGAGTTACCTGTCTAACAGAACACAGATGGTGTTCTTTAATTGAAGGATTCAACACTGTACACGTTGGATGACTCAACACTATACACGTCACTATACACGTCACTATACACTACAGCGACTGGAATGACTGCAACACTTAACAAAGAATGGGTGGCAAGGAATGAGTTAGTCCTAAATATTTTTAAACTAAAATCATTCACTAAACCCTAAACCTCCACTAAATCTTATCATGAATAATGTGGAAATTGAGGAAATGAAGGTGACTAAACTGCTTGGAGTAACCCTGGATAGTAAACTGTCAGTCAAGACATATTGATACACCAGTAGCTAAGATGGGGAGAGGTCTGTCCATAATAAAGCAAAAAACCTTATTTTCCATCATAATTTGCAAATAAATTCAATAAAAATCCTACAATGTGATTTTCTGGATTTTTTTTCTCATTTTGTCTGTCATAGTTGAAGTGTACCTATGATGAAAATTACAGGCCTCTCTCGTATTTTTAAGTGGGAGAACTTGCACAATTAGTGGCTGACTAAATACTTTTTTGCCCCACTGTATATATATATGTTGTTTTAATTTAACCTTTATTTAACTAGACAAGTCAGAACAGACTATGGGAGGCGTACAGTGGATGTAATGTTGAAGATCTGACGTTGTTCAAAGGTACAAATTCAACATACTATTTTATGCAAGGTTTGACTATGTTGAAAATTAGTTACAATTATGAAATAATCTCGTGGTTGAAATATCACCCTCAAAACAACAGTTTACCTTTGATTACTTTTTTCAAATCCAATGTATTTTCCATGTAGATTCCACGTCACAATACATTGACAAAACCACACCCAGTGGGATGTGAACTCGCTTGTTTGTCACACTTGAACTACAGGGGTTTGCATAAGGGGGATAGGACTACTTTTGACCAGAGCCCTATGAGCCCTGGTCAAAAGTGCACTACATAGGGAATAGGGTACCATTGGAGACACACTGGGTCTGAGTCAAATTGTCACACCTGCTGTAAAACCTCCACATCTGACAACAATTATTCCCCAGTTCAAAGCTCCCTACCATTACCATCACTACCGCAACCACAACAGTAATCCCACCAAAGTCGACCAGGACTCATCAATCTTCTGCTGTCTCCTGTCTGTCGATGCTCTGACACAGTGGGAGAAGAGGGAACTGGTGAGAAAACACCAGTGTGTGTGTGTGTGTGTGTGTGTGTGCGTGTGTGTGTACGTGAAAGCTGGCGTTCATGCTGTGTTCTTCCCAGAGTTTATTTAGCTTTCTGCTCTGACATGTTATGTGTTCTTTTATCTGTGGATAACGTATGAAGGCCTTTCTTAAAACAGTCTCACATTTGGCAAGGCGAACTCAGTTTATTTGGCTTTGTTCTGGGATGTGGAGGAGAACCCCGTATATACGTCTGTCAAACCCCTAAACCTCTCTATAACTAACTATAGCCCACTGTTCTGAGGGGGTGTGAACCTTGGAAAAGGTTCTTGTAAGGTTGGAGTGTAGTGCTGGCTGTAGTCCTCCAGGTTTGGCCTTTTCTCTGCTGTTCAATTCCCAGCTCACCCCAACGCCCAGTGGGTGTGTTTAGATCATGCCCAGCATGATCCTCTCATCCACAAAGCCTGCTTCTTCACAAGGCAGGGGGAGAAGAAGGGAGAGCGAGAGAGCGAGAGAGAGAGAAAGAGAAAGAGAGAGAACGCCACTGGGTTTGGAGTAATTCAAATTAACTCAGGGTCATATGAGTTTCTCTCTTCCCTAGTCAATTCCATTCAGAAATGCTTCATTGGCATGACAAAAGTATTTGTATTACTGTAGTCTCTCTCTCTACCTCTCCTAATGAAACTGTAATGAAAGTGTCGCAGGAGGGACTGTGGTAAGAATAGAGAGTAGTAAATAGAGTAACTAAATGAAAGTATGAATAGAGACTAGCAAATAAAGTAGCTAATCAAAAGTAAGAATAGGGAGTATCAAGCTGAACTAAACTAAACCACCGTATGAGAGGTTGGCCACTCAACAGTTCCCATGGGAGTAAGATGGTAGTATCCCAGTGTCACGTTCTGACCTTTATTTCCTTTGTTTTGTATTTATTTAGTATGGTCAGGGCGTGAGTTGGGTGGGCAGTCTATGTTTGTTTTTCTATCACTTGGGTATTTCTATGTTTCGGCCTAGTATGGTTCTCAATCAGAGGCAGGTGTCATTAGTTGTCTCTGATTGAGAATCATACTTAGGTAGCCTGGGTTTCACTGTGTGTTTGTGGGTGATTGTTCCTGTCTTTGTGTTTGCACCAGATGGGACTGTTTTAGGTTTTCTCACATTTGTTGTTTTTGTTAGTTATCTCATGTGTAGTTTCTTTATAAATTAATGAATATGAATAACCACCACGCTGCGCTTTGGTCCGCCTCTCCTTCAGATGAAGAAAACCATTACACCCAGCCCCTCACTACAAATACTCTCCGCAAGAGAAGATGTTAATTGTGATAATGGCGACAAAGGGGGATGACTGCCGTCTTACGGGCTCCTAACCAACTTAGCTATTTTGTTTGTTTTTTTGCATTGTTCAACTGTTTTTTGTACATATGTTGCCGCTACTGTCTCTTATGACCGAAAAGAACAGCGATTATCACTTCGAGCTGGACAAATATTATTGGCCAACGTGCAATAATTGGAAAGCAGACTGGACGATCTACGATTATGACTATCCTACCAACGGGACATTTAAAACTGCACGGAGAAGCTAGCTGGCTTCTCCATGCATTGGCAGGACAGAGCAGCTACGTCTGGTAAGATAAGCGGCGGGGGTAGTGTGTCTATTTGTCAATAACTACTGGTGCGCAATGTCTAATATTAAGTCTCAAGGTATTGCTCGCCTGAGGTAGAGTACCTCATGATAAGCTGTAGACCACAGTATCTACCAAAGATAGTTCTCATCTATATTATTCGTAGCCGTCTGTCAGAGGAAGGCACCAACAATTGGGGAGAGGAAGGCACCAAAAAGACTCCAGTCACCAACGTCATGGACTGTTCTCTCTGCTACCGCACGGCAAGCAGTACCGTACCGCCAAGTCTAGGACCAAAAGGCTTCTTAACAGCTTCTTCCCCCAAGCCATGAGACTGCTGAACAATTATTAATCAAATGGCCACCCAGACTATTTTATTTAACTTTTATTTAACCAGGTACGACCTGGCAAGAAGGCAAACAGGGAAATAGCAGCATGTACATAAAATATTACAGAAAAATACTAAATACACACAAAAGACAGTGTCACAAGTTACAGATACAATTGAAGATTAGAAACAACTGCAGCTATCACAAACAGTGTTGTCTTATTAAAAACAGACAAGGACACCAACTCCCCTTACTTAATATCTTTTGAAACATGTTCCAGGATGAAGGGGCATTATGGGAAAAATATTGTTTCCCTATCTCAGTTCTAGTGACTGCGAACGAAGACTGTATTGAGTGACTGATCTGGTCAGTAAGGAACAGAGATACAAAGGGAGTTGTCCTGTCAAAGCTTTGTACACAAAAGTGTACCAGTGCTTTAGCCTCCTGGTGGAGAGAGAGGTCTATTGTACGATAGCATACAAATCACAGTGATGGGTGAGTGATCGAGCATTTGTAATAAATCTTGATACACTGTCACGCCCTGGCCTGAATCACCCACCACAACAGGACCAAGCGACGTGGTGACAGGCAGCGGCAGCAGGAGCAGCGAAATCCAGATTTCTGGACATGGGAGGAAATCTTGGACGGTAAAGGACCCTGGACACAGCCAGGAGAATATCGCCGCCCCAAAGAAGAGCTGGAGGCGGTGAAGGCGGAGAGGCACTGGTATGAGGAGGCAGCAATGGATGGAAGCCCGAGAGTCAGCCCCAAAAATGTATTGGGGGAGGCACACAGGGAGTATGGCGAAGCCAGGTAGGAGACCTGCGCCAACTTCCTCTGCTTACCGGGGGTCTAGAGAGACCGGGCAGGCACAGTGTTATGCTGTGGTGTGCACGGTGTCTCCAGTGCGGGTGCATTACCCGGTGCGGTACATACCAGCTCCTCGTATCGGCCGGGCTAGAGTGGGCATCGAGCCAAGTGTCATGAAGCCGGCTCTACGCATCTGGTCTCCAGTGCGTCTCCTTGGGCCGGCTTACATGGCACCAGCCTTGCGCACGGTGTCAACGGTTCACCTGCATAGCCCAGTGTGGGCTATTCCATCTCGCCGCACTGGTAGGGCGACCGGGAGCATTCAACCAGGTAAGGTTGGGCAGGCTCGGTGCTCAAGAGCTCCAGTGCGCCTGCACGGTCCAGTCTATCCAGTACCACCTCCATGCACCAGCCCTCCGGTGGCAGCTCCCCGCACCAGGCTTCCTGTGCGTGTCCTCGGCCCAGTACCACCAGTGCCAGCACCACGCACAAGGCCTACAGTGCGCTTCACCTGTCCAGCGCTGCCAGAGCCTTCCTCCTCTCCAGCGCTGCCGGAGTCTCCCGCCTGTCCAGCGCTGCCGGAGTCTCCCGCCTGTCCAGCGCTGCCGGAGTCTCCCACCTGTCATGAGCCGCCAGAGTCTCCCGCCTGTCATGAGCCGCCAGAGTCTCCCGCCTGTCATGAGCCGCCCGAGTCTCCCGCCTGTCATGAGCCGCCCGAGTCTCCCGCCTGTCATGAGCCGCCCGAGTCTCCCGCCTGTCATGAGCCGCCCGAGTCTCCCGCCTGTCATGAGCCGCCAGAGTCTCCCGCCTGTCATGAGCCGCCAGAGTCTCCCGCCTGTCATGAGCCGCCAGAGTCTCCCGCCTGTCATGAGCCGCCAGAGTCTCCCGCCTGTCATGAGCCGCCCGAGTCTCCCGCCTGTCATGAGCCGCCCGAGTCTCCCGCCTGTCATGAGCCGCCCGAGTCTCCCGCCTGTCATGAGCCGCCCGAGTCTCCCGCCTGTCATGAGCCGCCAGAGTCTCCCGCCTGTCATGAGCCGCCAGAGTCTCCCGCCTGTCATGAGCCGCCAGAGTCTCCCGCCTGTCATGAGCCGCCAGAGTCTCCCGCCTGTCATGAGCCGCCAGAGTCTCCCGCCTGTCATGAGCCGCCAGAGTCTCCCGCCTGTCATGAGCCGCCAGAGTCTCCCGCCTGTCATGAGCCGCCAGAGTCTCCCGCCTGTCATGAGCCGCCAGAGTCTCCCGCCTGTCATGGAGCCGCCAGAGTCGCCAGTCAGCATGGAGCAGCCAGAGTCGCCAGTCAGCATGGAGCAGCCAGAGTCGCCAGTCAGCATGGAGCAGCCAGAGTCGCCAGTCAGCATGGAGCAGCCAGAGTCGCCAGTCAGCATGGAGCAGCCAGAGTCGCCAGTCAGCATGGAGCAGCCAGAGTCGCCAGTCAGCATGGAGCAGCCAGAGTCGCCAGTCAGCATGGAGCAGCCAGAGTCGCCAGTCAGCATGGAGCAGCCAGAGTCACCAGTCAGCCAAGATCTGCCTAGAGCCGCCAGTCAGCCAGGATCTGCCAGAACCACCAGTCAGCCAGGATCTGCCAGAGCCGCCAGTCAGTCAGGATCTGCCAGAGCCATCAACCTGCCTGAGCTTCCTCTCAGTCCCGAGCTTCCTCTCAGTCCCGAGCTTCCTCTCAGTCCCGAGCTTCCTCTCAGTCCCGAGCTTCCTCTCAGTCCCGAGCTTCCTCTCAGTCCCGAGCTTCCTCTCAGTCCCGAGCTTCCTCTCAGTCCCGAGCTACCCCTCAGTCCCGAGCTACCCCTCAGTCAGGAGCTGCCCCTCAGTACAGTGGGGCCCTTTGTTAGGGTTACTAGGCCAAGGTCGGTGGCGAGGGTCGCCAATCTAAGGACGCTGAGTAAGAGGACTAAGACTATGTTGGAGTGGGGTCCACGTCCCGCGCCAGAGCCGCCACCGTGGTCAGACGTCCACCCAGACCCTTCCCTATGGGTTTAGGTGTGCGGCCGGGAGTCCGCACCTTTGGGGTTGGGTACTGTCACGCCCTGGCCTTAGTATTTTGTGTTTTCTTTATTATTTTGGTCAGGCCAGGGTGTGACATGGGTATTTATTGTGGTGTGTTTTGTCTAGGTTTTTTTTGTAGGTTATGGGTTGTGGTTTAGTGAAGTAGTCTAGGTAAGTCTATGGTTGCCTAGAGTGGTTCTCAATCAGAGGCAGGTGTTTATCGTTGTCTCTGATTGGGAACCATATTTAGGCAGCCATATTCTTTGAGTGTTTTGTGGGTGATTGTTCCTGTCTCTGTGTTTGTTGCACCAGATAGGGCTGTTTCGGTTTGTCACGTTTCTTTTTTTGTATATTGTTCATTTCTCATCTTCATTAAAGATGTATACAAATAATCACGCTACATTTTGGTCCTCCTCTCTTTCAACAAAAGAAAACCGTAACATACACCATGATATACTGTGTCCAGAGTTTTTAAGGTACTTTCTGAGGCCTGCATATAGACAATATCACCACAATCCAGCACTGATTAAAAAAAATAGGTGATTTGAACAAGATCCTTTCTGACAAACATTGAAAGCAAGATTTGTTCCTAAAATAGAAACCCAATTCCTACTTCAGAATCTTGGTCAAGTTGTCAATGGGCTGTTTAAAATTCAGCTTTTCATCTAACCAAATCCCAAGATACTTATAGGAGGTGACCCTATCAATTTGCCAGCCTTTTATAGTTAAAATCTGCAAGTGATTGCATCTGTTTACTTTCAGGAAGATAAAAACATCAATGTTGTTTTCCTTGCATTAAGCACGAGTTTCAATTCAAATAGCTACCTTTGAATAACATCAAAAGCCAACTGTAGGTCCTGTATGTCCTCAATATTAGATGCGCTAGAATAAATCATTGTGTAATCAGTATACAGATGGAGATTTGCAGAGTCAACAGTTTTCCCTATGTCATTTATATTCAGTGTAAAATGGATCGGACCTAAAATTGAGCCCTGGGGAACTCCTTTTGTAAGCCTTCGAAACTCATATTTCATACCTTCCTGTGCTACACACTGTGTTCTGTCAGAAAGGTAGTTTTGGAATCAATCCAATGCATCAACACCTAAACCAACCTTTTTTAGTCTATACAACAGCAGGGCATGGTCAACAGCGATGAAGGCCTTCAATAAGTCAATAAAAAGTGAAACACAGTGATTTGTTTTGTCCTGAGCATCTAGAATATCACCTACAACCTTACTTACTGCATCAATTGTACTATGCTTGACTCTGAAACCTGACTGGAATTTATATAAAACTGAATTATTATAAAGAAAGTATTTCAACTGTGAGTTCACCAGGTTTTCCAAAACTTTTGCCAGTGCAGACAGTTTAGATATGGGGCGATAGTTATCCAACTGGGACAGATCTCCACCCTTATGTAAAGGCGTGACATAGGCTGCTTTCCAGACATTTGGAATTTAATTACTCGCCAATGAAAGATTGAACATATGAGTGAGAGGGGTAGCAATAATCTATGCACCATTTAAAAAAAAAAGGGTTTAATTCATCTGGGCCAACCGCTTTCTTAATATCAATAGATTTGAGCGCCTTTACAACTTCTGAACGCTCAATCTCGGTAAAATGAAATAGATTAACCATAGGCCGGCATGTGGCAGTTTCATTCACAGTCTCATTCGAGATGTTAGGAAGGAGTTCATTATAAAATAAATGCCCAGCTTTATCAAAATGCCCATTAAACATGTCAAGCAGTTTATTCCTGTCAGTTACATCCAATGAATATGAGGTCAATTTTAGTGGAAGACCAGAGGAGCTCGTGTTAGTATTCATGGATTTAATGGTTGCCATAATTTCGTGTAAATAAAAAAATACAAATGGGCAAGATCGGGCACCTTCAGACTGGTGAGCAGCTGGCCCCTGTGACGAAGAGGACTGAGTACCTGTTCAGATCAAAGTTAAACATAGTTATTTATCCTATACATCTGAGTTCACAGCCAAACTATGTCAGCATTTCTTCAAAAACACAATTAGTTCTTAAGCATAATGTTTTGTGATATACATCGTCACATTCAGTACATAAGAGGCACTTACCCCCAGCAGAGAGCGACAGAGGGTCTAGAAGATACTGTTGCAAACTGTGCAAATGAAAATTAGACTTGTACTTTGTATGAATAATTTATTATTTATTATTAAATCTTGCATGTACTTTTTTGTGTGTGTTTGGAATCAACCCTGGGGTGAACTTGGTGGTCTTTGGCGCTGGTGGGTGCTGGTTATGATCAGCGTCAGACTCCTCTGTCGGTCTGATCAAATTTAGGATTTTGCCTGGGAATGACAGCAAGCATGAAGTTTTCAGAGTAGTAGTGTAGTGTTTAGATTCCTTTTATTTCAAACACTAAATCTTACTTTCTCTTTCTTTGGGGAGATTCTGGCTCTGTTTCCAGGCTTTAGCCTTTTTCTGCCCGAACCAGGCACTCATGGGCTTTTTCATATGAATCTGAAAACATCATGAAACAGGAGCTTATCAGTTCATCTGTAAATGTCTGAAAACCAGACATTTAGTATCTTAATATTGAGTTAAAGTACTCACTCTTTGTCTTCAGTAATTCAGTTGAATATACCTCCCATGTATCAATGTCCGGCTGTTCGTGCGACATCACTGCCTTCCTTAACCTCTCTTGGCTCTTGTATGGAGGCCAGTAACATTTGTCCTTGGTGCACCAGGTTTTTGAGATGACTGCTAAACTGTCATCTTCGTTAGGGAAATTAACCACAGCAAACATGGTACTGTGAACAAAAAAGCAAATATGGGCACTCAATTAGATTAGTTTACTCAAACATTTCTCAATAGTAACATCTAATTGTAGGAGTTTAAGAAAGTCCCTTCAAGTAAATAATACATTTTCTGTAATGTCTTTTACTGACAATTTAATTCACTTGAAAAGAGATAACGGGAAAGATGGTACCCTGATGGTATCCCAGCAAAGCCCTCTTTGCACGGTAGTAGAACAAACTTGCGTAGCACATTTGTGGCTCGAGTGAAAAGAAGTTCATCCTTCAATCCAGAGAGATGAAAAATATCAAGCAGTGATGATGGCAGAGGATATGCAAAAAAGTCTGTCTTGTTTCCTAAATGTTTTGTACACAATCAAAGAGTATCCATGTTCCTCCACCAGCAGGTTTTTCTCTCGGACAACCTTGTTCCTCAACTGGAAATAGTTATTCCCAGTGGACATCTGCACGGATAAGTGAGTAAACTGTTATTTTTTATACTGCTCCTTCACTGCTTGACCATTTGGGACGAGTCCATTGGCATGCTGCTTTTGTATTGTTTTCTCTGCATCTGACTGCGTTGCTCTCATGGCCTCTCATTCTGACAGCCTCCGTATAACCTGCTCTAAAAGGCTTGTTTGGTTTTCTTAGCATTCTTTTTTAACTGGCCAAGGACATTCTCGAAGGGGAAGGAAGAGATATTGTCAAGATCACCAAATGCTTGTGCTTCATGACTGAGATGGGTGAGGCAATACATGTTATATGTTATGTTTTCCTTCCCATACAGGCAGCTGCATTGGTCTACCAACAAAACCAGGAGGTTTACGGCATCGTCTGTGTGGTCTGCACACGAGGATACACTTAGGAAGTTGGCCACGGCAACTGCAAGAAACATTAAGGTTTCATACATTGCCTTTAGATTATTCCCTTTTAAACAGACAGGCCCAGTTTACAAGAGGAATTTATGGAACTCAGTTGCCTTCCAACAGTCAGCCTCATTCAGTGATCTGAGTTTTCTGTTGATTTCTGATGGAGTGTGAGGTCAGTCAACTGTGAAGATACAGCTGGACCTAAACGTGTTTTCAGTGGGCCTTTCTGCCATAGAGCTATCAGTTTCTGGGTAACTCCCAAACATCCCAGGTGCATGTAGTCAAGAGGAAACGGTGTCACCAAACCAATTTACAATGATCCTAAAGGTGTTGTCCCACTGTTATTGAGTCATCAATCAAATCATCAAAAGTGTCATGGTTGGATCTCAGAGAGGCTGTTGTTTCTGGGAATGTCATATGATTCAGGTAGTAGACTCACTTTTTGACGGCATTTGTCACAGCCATTGTAACCTTCTGCATTTCTGACAAAGGCCCTTGCTGGTGTTTAAAGATTTGGACTTCTGTCTGAAACAAAACACCTTCAGTTTCCAGCTGCTGCATTTCCTCAACAAAGTCATGCAAGAAATCAAGACGGGTTGGTTTCTTCTCCCCAAAGAACATCCCAATGACAAATGGTGACTTGTTTGTCTGGACCACGCCTTTCTACTAGCCCTAAGATATGCCAGAATTGAGCATTTGAGCTCTTGTATAGAGGAAGGCCATCAATATTGATTTGGAGTGACACTGACTCAGACAACCTTGTATGAACAGATGTTGTAAGATGGGACAGCACACCATGTTTAATGCCAGCGTGCAAACATGTTCCCCCAGAGACTTCTTTAGTTTCCATCACTGGTTTTGTTTTCAACAAAGTCCGTGAATCTTTTGGTAGGCCTAATTTGGGTATTTCCGTGGATAGAATCTTGAGTAGTTCAGTTAACCTTTCTGGCGCAGGAGTTCCGCTAGTGACCCACCTCGACAACATCCAGTGAAATTGCAGAGCGCCAATTTCAAAAATACAGAAATAGTCATAAAAAAACATTCATAAAAATACAAGTGTTATACATCGGCTTAACGACAAACTTCTTGTTAATCCAGCCGCGTTGTCAGATTTCAAAAAGTCTTTACAGCGAAAGCATACCATGCGATTATCTGAGGACAGCGCCCCGCATACAAAAGCATGAAAAACATTTTCCAACCAAACAGATGCATCATGAACATCAGTAATAGCGATAAACTAAATCACTTACTTACAAACTAGCCAGTTAAGTTATTTAGACCACGCACATGACTCACTCAAAGACTTGGATCATAATCGTACCCAGAGAATTGCCCATATCCGTTACGATACTCGTTTTGTGCGACTACTCAGCATCCCCCTAGTGTCTGGGTAAGCGTCGTCTAATAATTATAAAATAATAGAAAATATTGCTACTATGCAAATATGCAAGTAACCATTCCACTGTCCATTTACACCTTCTGAATCCTGTGCATGTGACAAATAAACTTTGATTTGATTTGATATGGTGTGTGTTTACAAGAGACGATAATGTGAAGAACAACTTGACCTGCACCAAAGTCAGATTAGGATACAGGCCAAGGACTAGATAAAGTATATTTTTACCTGGAGTTATTCCTTATTATAGGCTACTACATTCACCACTTTTAGTGGTGAAATCTTTGGTTGTTTACTACACTACCTTACTCACTCTGTTTAGCACATGGCCTCACATGTCAAGCCTTAAAGAGTAGGGTGGGGATAAGGCTTAAGAGGGTGTGAACGATGCTGAATAGGTGTAGACAAAAAAAAGTGTTTTCCAGTAGGTGTACCGAAACATTCAAGGGACATTTTCTAAAAAATGGGGTTACAAGTTTATCAACTTTCAAAGGAGAATTACTTTCACATTGTTCCTTAACTGTAGTGTACAATATACCCTTGTGTAGCTCTTAGTCTCTACATTTATCCAATATAAACAACACCACTCCAAATTTGCTACATAAGACTGAATAAAGGTGGCCGGTCACATATTACTGTCGATGGCTAACCTGCCTCATAGTTTGCTGCTGGAGAATATCTCCATTATTCAATATAGATTGCAGGGACTGACACGACATATCAAGTAAACAGAAAACATTTAGTTTATGACGAGATTAAATACAAATTGAATTTGCCAGCAGCATACCACCCTGCATATAACTGCTGGCTTGCTTCTGAAGCTAAGCAGGGTTGTCCCTGGATGGGAGACCATATGCTGCTGGAAGTGGTGTTGGAAGGCCAGTAGGAGGCACTCTTTCCTCTGGTCTAAAAAAAATATCCCAATACCCCAGGGCAGTGATTGGTGACACTGCCCTCTGTAGGGTGCCGTCTTTTGGCTGGGATGTTAAACGGGTGTCCTGACTTTCTGAAGTCATTAAAGATCCCATGGCACTTATCATAAGAGTAGGGGTGTTAACCCTGGTGTCCTGGCTAAATTCCCAATCTGGCCCTCAAACCATCATGGTCACCTAATAATCCCCAGTTTACAATTGGCTCATTCATCCCTGTAACTATTCCCCAGGTTGTTGCTGCAAATGAGAGTGTGTTCTCAGTCAATTTACCTGGTAAAAAAACAGATCAAGAAATGATGAGAGTTAAAGGCTTTAGTTGGTCTACTGAGCTCATAAAGCATAGATGATGTATTCCATTTGAATCGCTGACAAATTGCGAATGTAGATCGCAGACGTAGAGGCGCATGCCCGTACCAATAGGATGCATGTGGAGAGAGTAGCTCTGTTTTGTACCGACAAGATTGGTTATATGAAGAAACCAGATAACATAGTTTAAATTAAGCCTTTAAAATCGATAGATCAATATATCGCCAAGTAACCAGGAGAGAGTGAGCGGTCAGTTATTTACAACTACGAAACAATCTGTGAGTAAAGCGACTCTGAGACTCGAGCCCACACGCCATGGCTTCCTTTAGAGGAAAAGACAAAGAGTAACTTGGAGATGCAAGTGAGAGCAGCGAACAGCTGAATGATATCCAGGAAAACATAGCTAAAATGCTCTCAATGCTCACCAAAACAAACATATGTACAATCTGTTGTTAAAAAATCTGATTTGCTCGAAAGGAAAGTAGAGTCTATCGAGTCAGATATACATATGCCAGGCCGGCATGTGGACGAACGAAACAACAAAATTGCACATTTTAGAAGATGAACTGGATCAGCTAGAAAACAGATCGGGACAAAATAATATGAGTATATTGTCCTTACCGGAGGACGAGGAAAAAGGAGACCTTTCAAGCTACATGATCAAGCTGATGTTGGAGGAGCTTGGGGTGGATGTGTCGCCGGGGGATCTAGAGTGATGCCATTGGATCGTCGTGAAGCAGAAGAACTCCTCGCATAGTAATCTTTAAAAGTGTGGAACTATCAGACCGAAGTCAACATTCTGAGGCCACCCGGTGGAAAAGGAGATTCGGGGCCAGGGCATTCGATTAATCGAGGACCGATCTGCTAGACTGCAGAAAAAATGCCAGCAATCAATTCCAATCAGACAGTCACTTGAGGAAAACGGGATCAAGTCTCAACTCCGATTCCCAGCAGTACTATGGGTATGGAAGGGAACACAGAGAATGAAGTTCACAAGCGCAGATGAAGCCATGAACAGGGTTCGGGAATATTTTCCAGTTAAAAGAGAGCCCAGTCCTCCCTGAGGATTGACAGAAGCAAAGAAAATAAACAAGCACACTAGGCTACATACAGTGATACCCAAGACCAGCTTATCGTAAATTGAAACAATATTCCTCCCCCCTCCGCCCATTACAATTTCGACTCTATTTTCCCCAAGTATCCTTTTTTCTCTAGGAAGTAACCAAATAATTAGCCGATGCCAAGGAGATACATAGACTGAAAGGAGAATATAAAAGAGGATTTATAGCATGTAAGTCAATAATTGTCAATAATGGTTATATGGATTTGAGTGTGAATGGGAGAGTGAGGGAGGGGGGTTGTATGGAGGGGTGCAGATGTATGAGAAGAAGGGAGGGGGAAAAGACAGTTTGGGATAAACTGGCAAGAGTGAGTAAAGAAGGGCAAGGAGTGGAGGTGGTGAAAAGCTTGGCTTGGGGGTGGCAAGGGTGGGTAAGGATGGGAGGGTAGGGCAAGCTTGGCTTGGGGGGGGGCAAGGGGGGAGAGCCTCTGAATAATTTACAGGACACCTGGAGATTACTATTCCCAAATACAAAATACTATTATTTTAATTTTTGTTCTCTAAGTAAGAATAGCTATTCACGAATTTAATACATTTTTATTTCCAAAAGTGTGTAAATAGTTTCCTGGATTAAAAAATACATGATATAGTGATATCGAACCATTCTCTGGTATCATGCTTAATTACACCAATAGAAAATACATTTAGCGACAGAATTTGAAGAATGAACAAGAGCGTTATGTTATTATATGCTGTATGTAAACACATTTTTAAAATCTTTACCATGACAAATGTAGACAGAGGACAGAGGAAAGGCATACAGTAAGGGAATGATAATATAATACTCTGCAAAAGTTCAATCTGATTTAGAAATTATAATTAAATAAATTACCATCTTAGAAAAAGCCCATAAAAATGTTTACAAGGTAAAGAGGGAATACAATTTCTGAACAATATTTTACTTACTGAAGAGTGTCAACAACTATAGGTTAAACTCAAATAAAGGATAGTACTTACAGGGCATTTGGGAAAGTATTCAGACCCCTAGACTTTTTACACATTTGTTACGTTACAGCCTTATTCTAAAATGGATTCGTTTTTTTCTCATCAATATACACACAAAAACCCATAATGACAAAGCAAAAATATTACATGACCCTTTACTCAGTACTTTGTTGAAGAACCCCTGGCAACAATTACAGCCTCGATTCTTCTTGGGTATGACGTGACAAGCTTGGAACATCTGTATTTGGCAAGTTTCTCCCATTCTTCTCTGCAGATCCTCTCAAGCTCTGTCAGGTTGGATGGGGAGTGTCTCTGCACAGCTATTTTCAGGTCTCTCCAGAGATGTTAGATCGTGTTCAAGTCTGGGCTCTGGCTGTCCCACTCAAGGACATTCAGAGACTAGTCCCGAAGCCACTCCTGCGTTGTATTGGCTGTGTGCTTAGGGTTGTTGTGCTGTTGGAAGATGAACCTTCATCTCAGTCTGAGATCCTGAGCACTTTGGAGCAGGTTTTCATCAAGGATCTCTTTGTACTTTCCTCCATTCACCTTTTCCTCACACCTGAATAGTCTCCCAGTCCCCGCCGCTGAAAAACATCCCCACAGCATGATGCTGCCACCACCATGCTTCACCGTAGGGATGTCGCCAGGATTCCACCAGACATGACGCTTGGCATTGAGGCCAAAGAGTTCAATCTTGGTTTCATCAGACCAGAGCATCTTGTTTCTCATGGTCTGAGAATCTTTAGGTGCCTTATGGCAAACTCCAAGTGGGCTGTTATGTGCCTTTTACTGAGGAGAGTCTTCAGTCTGGCCACTCTACCATAAAGGCCTGATTGGTGGAGAGCTTCAGAGATGGTTGTCCTTCTGGAAGGTTCTCCCATCTCCCCAGAGGAACTCTGGAGCTCGGTCAGAGTGACCATCGGGTTCTTAGTCACTTCCCTGACCAAGGCCTTTCCCCCATGATTGGGTGTTTCTGTGTTTTATTTTTACATTAAATGCTTTGTCATTATGGGGTATTGTGTGTAGCTTGATGGGGATCATTTTTGTATTTAATCCATTTTAGAATAAGACTAACGTAACGAAATTTGGAAAAAGTCTGAATATCTTGCAGCTCTCACAAAATTAATACATTTTAAACCAGTTTTAATTTTAATAGACACAAAAGCAGTAATTAGAAGCAATGTGATTAATTAATTACAATTAAACATTTCTATGGAAATGTATATAAATCAGAATTAACAATGTCTACACTATATTCCTGATCAAATTATTTATTGATTGATTATTTTAATGGGCAAAAAATGTGCTTTTCTTTCAAAAACAAGGACATTTCTAAGTGACCCCAAACTTTTGAACGGCAGTGTACATGGATACATGGCAGACTGTAACCCCTTTAACTACGTTTCGTGTTGTGTCAAGTCACTCCGTTTCACACTGACCGTGTGCAGAAAGTAGTCCATCACAACTTTTTCTCACTGATCTTTGTCGAGAGCGCCTGCTAAATTCAGTGCAGCAATGTTGTTGTGAGCAGTAGCAACACTTTTGTAGTTCTCCATGGCGAATGTTATATCTTTCAAAAAAGCTGCGGTAGTAAGGATTATCTACACATACTGAGAAGCTCACATTACAGACAGAAGCATGCTACATGGCAGACCAATACTCAACTCTTGGCATGTCCAGCCCATCCATTATCTCAGGCAATCATGGCTAGCGAGAAGGTTCCTATCTTTCCAACTAGGCTCGTAATTTAACTATTTTTTTCGTATTTACAGACGGCATACAAGTTTGTTATTAAGGCACATGAAGGTTCACATATTCCATTTTAATAAAAAAAAATATGTATGTTCAAATGCCTCTCCTGTGAAGTAGTGACGTGCGACATATGCCGAGCTTCCTGAAACAGGTAACATATATCAATCAAGAACTGTGGCTTTCAGCTTCAATTATGTTGCCCATAGCTTATTAATGCATTTTCATAGTTTTGTCATCATTCTAACAATTTGTACTTGTTACAGGGGGAGCTTCAGTCTCTTAAGAACGGGTGACACCTTGCCAAACCGATCCGGGAAATGCTTCTTTATCCAAGCTTCAAACGTCCTACCCTACTAACAACGGATTGGTCCCATAGCCACCACCTTCTGGTTGCAAATTAAGGTCACCTAGCAATGGGTTTACCATTGCTCTTTCCTTTACTGCTAGAGTGCTAGGTTCATCTGAACCGGTTTGACTAAAACAGTTTTTCATAACTAATTTACTCAAGTGCTTTTTTATAACGTCTGGTCCCACAGTTTCTATGGTCATGTTGCAATGGCGCCTGATTTCAGATATCATTATAGGTTAGACAGTTGGCTCTGATTACAGGTCTACTGCATACGCTTCCCATCCGTGTACATTTGGGGGAATTTTTAGGCTAGTAGTCCACAGTTCATCAGTTTAATGTTACAGATAATTGGTCAATCTGTAGTGGGCCTCACTCATAGGTCTAGGTTCAGCATGTAACTGAATCACAATAGTCAGGCACTACTATGTCTAGTTGTGTCATCTCGTCTTGTGCCATCTTTTCCCATTCATATCCAATCGGAACGACTGTTCATCGCAACACAACAATTTTAATCTCTACCCTAACCTACTTGATACTTCCCATTTTTCAGCATGTGTTCGCAGCCTCAGACAAGGCGGTTCCCTCCGTTTGATATCTTTGCGAGGTATTCTTCTTACTGGTTTTTCATGGTTCCTACCATGGCGTTCACAACTCCTATCATTCATTTCCTTCATGTGATTTAGAGTTTCTGATCTGGTCTTTTTACCTTAATCACTAGTGTCGTAGCGTTCACTATCATTAAATGTGAAGACTATTATATTATCAAATCAATTCTCTATGTGTAATTATTCCGTAATTAAACAAATCAGAGTATTGTAATTACCTAGGAAGTCAGGGCACCACGGGAAAATGTTGTTTATAGAGTTTCAATTACAGTCTTCTATTAATGTATTGTTACCTCATCAGTCTCATACCTGAACGTCGCAAATCCCTGCATATCTGTTCGAACCCTAACATAAATCTTGAATCAGCTATAAAAAAATTGGCTTTATTATTTATTTACTAACTAACTAATCAATCACAGAATTACATAATCACACACACACACAATTGTTATACATTGGTTACTGACATGATATACTGAAAAGTCCTTAGTTTGCTAAGCCGATATGAAGGCTTGGTAGACAAAGGAAAGCGGTGCTTTCTGCTCAAGAGCGGGAAACTCAAAGTGTAAACCTGTACATTCAATACACTCATAGAAATGCTTATTCTTTGAACATGAACAACCGCTCATTCTAAAAGAAATTACAATTAGCATATTTCCGAGTGTAAGCCTTTGTCGTCTCTCTATGCGATCGCCGGCCCGTCTGCTGGGTAGTCAGTCAACAGACAGCCGCTGGTTTGTCCACCAGAGATCAAAGTCTGTCGTAGTTGTAGGTTGTAATAGTGGATAAGTCATTCTCTGGTCTTGTCTTTTTGTAGAGTTGTAGTTTAAACCACTTCACACACCATCCTCACCAGACATGTTTTGGTCTAATGTAAATTTTGTCTGAAGTGGATTTTATACTTTTAGTAAAAAGGTGGGCGTTCCATGACGCCGATGTAAATGTCTGTGGTCAAGGAGTGTGGTCACTGACTAGTTAAAACTTTATATGAAAACCCATATTCTCATTTAGAAGGCTAACATCACATTTCATCAAATAAAACAAACTCGACATGACTGTTCCTTAAGTGTCCACGGGCCACTCCAACAGCTTGGAATACAAAATACTGTTAAATTACTCAACCTTTTGATGTTACCGTGCTGCAAAGTCTTTCTCTGTGGTAACAAAGGGAGTCTCAACCTTTATTTTGGCTGAGTGGGGTAAAGAGTTTTAGGTATTTATGACCGTCATAAACCTGTGGTGGGAGAGAAAGAGAGAGAGAGAGGGCTATGATCCTCACCCAAAAAGGGCACGTCGCGACACTAGCCTCAATCCTAAGCATTCTAAATTGGGTTCCTGCGGTACTATCATAATAGCTGGCACTTTCACTTATCCTTTCTCTTGCTTTATGCTTATATTTATTCACGCTTGACCCCGCTCTGCTCTGCTCTTCATCATTCATTCTCTTTTCATCCATCCGACTCAACCCTCTGTTTCACTCCTCTCTTTTCTTAAGTTATATAAAGGGTCTATCTTTCCCCTCTATGCTACACTGGTCTTACATTTCAGAACTGAAGCAGTAACCACCACAGATATATTTAGAACAGTTGAAGTCAGAAGTTTACATACACTTAGGTTGGAGTCATTAAAACTCGTTTTTCAACCACTATACACAAATTTCTTGTTAACAAACTATAGTTTTGGCATGTCGGATAGGATATCTACTTTGTGCATGACACAAGTCATTTTTCCAACAACTGTTTACAGAGAGATTATTTAACTTATAATTCACTGTATCACAATTCCAGTGGGTCAGAGGTTTACATACACTAAGTTGACTGTGCCTTTAAACAGCTTGGAAAATTCCAGAAAAGGATGTCATGGCTTTAGAAGCTTCTGATAGGCTAATTGACATCATTTGAGTCAATTGGAGGTGTACCTGTGGATTTATTTCAAGGCCTACCTTCAAACTCAGTGCCTCTTTGTTTGACATCATGGAGAAATCAAAAGAAATCAGCCAAGATCCCAGAAAAATTATTGTAGACCTCCACAAGTCTGGTTCATCCTTGGGAGCATTTTCCAAATGCCTGAAGGTACCACATTCATCTGTACAAACAATAGTATGCAAGTATAAACAACATATGAACAAGCAGCCATCATACCGCTCAGGAAGGAGATGTGTTCTGTCTCCTAGAGATGAACGTACTTTGGTGCAAAAAGAGCAAATCAATCCCAGAACAACAGCAAAGGACCCTGTGAAGATGCTGGAGGAAACAGGTACAAAAGTATCTATATCCACAGTAAAACGAGTCCTATATCAAAATAACCTGAAAGGCCGCTCAGCAAGGAATAAGCCACTGCTCCAAAACCGCCATAAAACAGCCAGACTACGGTTTGCAACTGCACATGGGGACAAAGATCACACTTTTTGGAGAAATGTCCTCTGGTCTGATGAAACACAAATAGAACTGTTTGGCCATAATGACCATTGTTATGTTTGGAGGGAAAAGGGGGAGGCTTGCAAGCCGAAGAACACCATCCCAACCATGAGGGACTGGGTGGCAGCATCATGTTGTGGGGGTGCTTTGCTGCAGGAGGGACTGGTGCACTTCACAAAATACATGGCATTATGAGGATGAAAAAGTATGTGGATATATTGAAGCAACATCTCAAGACATCAGTCAGGAAGTTAAAGCTTGTTTGCAAATGGGTCTTCCAAACGGACAATTACCCCAAGCATACTTCCAAAGTTGTGGAAAAATGGCTTAAGGACAACAAAGTCAAGGTATTGGAGTGGCCATCACAAAGCCCTGACCTCAATCCTATAGAAAATTTGTGGGTAGAACTGAAAAAGTGTGTGCGAGCAAGGAGGCCTACAAACCTGACTCAGTTACACCAGCTCTGACAGGAGGAATGGGCCAAAAAATTTTACTAGGAGTAAATGTCAGGAATTGTGAAAAACTGAGTTGAAATGTATTTGGCTAAAAGTGTATGTAAACTTCCAACTTCAACTGTATTATTCCACCATCACTCTCCAGCAACTACGTCACTGGCTTTGCTCTGCTACACCTCACTTGTTTGGCCCAATCTATTTGACCTCTTCTCAGCAATTTCTCCTTACCATAGCTATCATTAGCTAATTTATTTGGTTTCCAATGAGATGCATGAATGTGGCGGTCATTAATTTTACACCCGGCTTTTGGCTTGTTTACTGCATGCAAGACTGGGTTCGAAGCAGCAAACATCTCAAATTTGACAAATCACATTACAGCATGTGTGTTTGGGTGCTACGTAACATTTCTTCTAAATAAATCAGCGTAACAATGCGAGGCACGTGACAGGTCAGCATTTGGCCGGGACTCGGGCAGGTGCCCATGTTTCCCACATTTCAATGTGCGCTGTTGTGTCTAATGCTCAGTTAGCGTTTCATGTCAATCATGCATATAGCATTACGACATACACTGTTGGGTTCAACGCTCGGTTAGCGTTTCATGTTTATCATGCATATCTCTTATGGCATGCGTGGCTGGGTAGACATACACACAGATGTCTCATTTCAACCAAAAACATTCCATATGATACTTTCCATTACGGCATAACGGCGCTTTTGTTCTATTCTTCTCATGCATCTCTTTTACATATATTTATCTTGTCTTCAATCTTTAGATCCAACCATTGCTCCACCGTGTCCCTTCTCCCTGGTGAGTAACTTATTTACTTTGGGGGTTTCGGTGCCAGCTGCCCAGTATACTCTAACCTGTCATCAACATCTGGCTCTGAGGAGCATTTGTCAGAGACGAGGCCTACCCCAAACTATTCAATACAATTCCTCATCATATTCTGTCTCGGTTGTCATTCAGTTAAGCCTGTACTTGACTGAAAAGAAAGGAGAGAGACAGAGAGAGAGTAGTTTAAGGGATGCTCCAATCACAGGAGGAGGGTGGTTAAAAAGTTCATAGTGGGTGGATTCGATTATGAGCCGCGGGACTCCGGGCCAAGGCCCGTCATGTCATCAGACAGCAGCGAGGAGGGAGGATCGCCATTCTCAAATCAAACAGTAATTTGTGCTGCATTTTGTCAACAAGGCAGCATGGTGCATCATCCAGAGACATACATCTCTTTTCCATAAAATAAATGTTTGAATTGTCTAACTGTTTTTCATTGGCAAGGCATATAAAGCGTTTTTATTGTCGTCAATCACTTTTGCATGGGAAAACATAATCCTACTAATTACCTCACGTGCTTAATTACGTCACTGTTGTTTCAAGATGATTTCACCGTGGGCTTTGAGTGAGGCACCTGGCAAATTGAATGCAATCAGCTTTCAGCCGATGCAAAACCCGGGTGCCCGGGGGGGAATAATCAAACCCCCTCAATTAAGCACAGCAAATATCAGTCACAGCACACACATCCATTCAATTGAGGGCAATCAGCAATCAATTACGGTGAATCATTGGTGAGATCATGCAAAGGTCAGTGAAAAATAAGTTCACCTGAAAAGCTAAAATAATTTTTGATGAACACCAGATCAAATGCAATAATGAAAACAAGAAACATTTCATAGTGAACACCTTCATAAAAGGGACATTTTCCACAGACATTTTACACGTGCCTGCGTGCGACATGCGTGTGCTGTATGTGCTTGTGTGACATGCATGAGTGTGCGCACATGTTTTAAACACTTTGGACAAAGGCTAGCTTATGTACAGTAGTAATGGCGTTATAAGGTCAAAGGGCACTTCTAAACATAGGATTACACAAGCACGTCCATGACGGGACAGTAGTGGAGAAGGTGGAAAGTTTTAAGTTCCTTGGCGTACACATCACAGACAAACTGAAATGGTCCACCCACACAGACAGTGTGGTGAAGAAGGTTCAACAGCACCTCTTCAACCTCAGGAGGCTGAAGAAATTTGGCTTGTCACCTAAAACCCTGACAAACTTTTACAGATGCGCAATTGAGAGCATCCTGTTGGGCTGTATCACAGCCTGGTACGGCAACTGCACCGCCCTCAACCGCAAGGCTCTCCAGAGGGTGGTGCTGTCTGCAAAACACATCAAACTACCTGCCCTCCATGACACTTACAGCACCCGATGTCACAGGAAGGCCAAAAAGATCATCAAAGTTAACAACGACCCAAGTCACTGCCTGTTCATCCCGCTTCCACCCAGAAGGCAAGGTCAGTACAGGTGCGTCAAAGCTGGGATCGAGAGACTAAAAAACAGCTTCTATCTCAAGGCCATTAGAACGTTAAACAGCCATCACTAATAGAGAGGCTGCTGCTTACATACAGGCTCAAATCTCTGGCCACTTTAATAAATGGATCACTAGTCACTTTAAATAATGCCACTTTAATGATGTTTACATATCTTACATTACTCATCTCATATGTATATACTGTATCTTATACCATCTATTGCATCTTGCCTATGCCACTCGGCCATCGCTCATCCGTATATTTATATGTACATATTCTTATTCCATCCCTTTAGATTTGTGTATATCAGGTAGTTGTTGTGGAATTGTTAGATTACTTGCTAGATATTGCTGCCTTGTCGGAACGAGAAGCACAAGCATTTTACTACACTGACATTAACATCTGGTAACCATGTGTATGTGAACAATTCAACTTGATTTGATTTGATGGATGGCTATATTTCCTGGTTACATTCTAAATGGATCCACGTATGCACCTGAACTTGACTGGTCGACAGTGATTGTTTGGAAAACTGTTAAATGGTCCTATTTACACTCACCGTCAACATAACTAATGGTGATTGAGCTGGAAGTTAACTGTTATGAAGTTTTTGTCTCATATGAGAAAGGTTATTCTAGATTTGGCTTATAGCCTCATGTTCTAGGTTTTATCTCAGTACTGTTTGGCACTGATACAGATGCATATTAACAAGCCGTGTGTGTGTGTGTGTGTGTGTGTGTGTGTGTGTGTGTGTGTGTGTGTGTGTGTGTGTGTGTGTGTGTGTGTGTGTGTGTGTGTGTGTGTGTGTGTGTGTGTGTGTGTGTGTGTGTGTGTGTGTGTGTGTGTGTGTGAGAGAAAGAGTAAAAGCACTACTTTCACGGGACTAGTACTACTATAGAATGTCGGTTACGTAATTATTACCCCCAGCATGTCTGTTTATCCCACGGGCGATTCGGACGGGATTAGTTTAACCAAACTGCCCACATTAAAAAAAAAATCTCATTCAAAATGTACCGTTATGATGGAAGCCGGGAGGCTGTTCTGGGTATGAAGATGTTTCAACTTCTCTAGGGATAGGCTAATATTGTCTTTCAGTTCGAAGAAAGACAAAATAATATCAATAAGTAACACGAACCGCATGCAGACATTTAATGAAGTGACGTATTTGGCAATTTATCAATTCATTGGCAAAATATCATCAACTTAATCTTTTAAAAGAGAAATAGGCACTGGGAAAGTTTATATGTGACAAAAAAAGATCATTCAACTGTAGGCTACGTCCATAGCACTTTGTTTTAAGCATCAATTTGTTCCCATGTTCTGACCCAAACTGTGTGCAGCGTCTGTTCAGCTCTGTAATATCCACTAAAACACAGGGATGTCGATACACACACGATAAGTACATCCTGGGCGTTTGCCGAAAAACTGTAGGTTTTTGGGGCTGGAATAATAACCTCCCCGTTATGGGTCCGGATCCGGTTCGTTTTCTGCCAGTTGAGTATGGAGGATGTGGGCCCTTTATATGTAGGCTATACCCAGCACTTCATTCAATTTATCTTTGGAGTTTGCCAAAAAAACAGCAGGTTATTCTGTCTGGAATTGTTACTCTCCTGCCATGTAAAAATTACTGACATGGCAGATTCGGACGGGAATGAAATTACAAATGTTGAGTTTTGTGCTCATACACATAATTACATTACCTGACCTCCCCCAGTAAAACGAATCCCATTCGAATAGGGCTAAAGAGTGAGTGAGTTACTGGCCTCCCTGGTGTTTGTCCTAGCCTGTCCAGGTTTTTTGTTGGCAAGGTTGCGAATGGAGAGAAACACAATCAGCCTGCAGTGCTGTTCTCTCCCTCTCCGTCCATCTCTCTCTCCTCATACCTCCCCGTCCCCAATATCCCTATAACTCCATCCATCTCTCTCTCCTCATACCTCCCCCTCCCCAATATCCCTATAACTCCATCCATCTCTCTCTCCTCATACCTCCCCCTCCCCAATATCCCTATAACTCCATCCATCTCTCTCTCCTCATACCTCTCCCCTCCCCAATATCCCTATAACTCCATCCATCTCTCTCCCCCTTTTCCCTTCTCTCTCTTTCTCTCTCTCTTTCTCCCTCTCCCTTTCTCCTTCTCTCTTGATCTATATCTCTGTACCCCACTCTCTCTCTCTATCTCAACATCCCCCTCTCCATACATCTCTCCTTCACTCTCTTTCCCCTCTGTCCATCCATCACATCAAGGGCTTGTCCTTATACATACCTCTTGGCGTTAGGGTTAGGTTTATGGCTCCAAGGGCCGCAAAGCCTTCAATGGACAGACCTCTGTGCCGGCTAGACCTTACAATGCTGATTACCTAGGATTGGACTTTTCCTATGATTACTTTTACTAGATTTAATAAACTTCTCGCTGACGCTTTGTTACTATGGCTCAACATTGGAATGTCTGTTTGCCTAAAACATTGGAAATGAATGTTCCCCTTCAATTTGCCTTCACTTTCAAGTGATTTCACTCAAAATCTCTTATTCCCTTGTCGTTTTATACACCTAGAATACTGATCATCTGGCCTGGCCCCAGATCTGTATGTGCTGTCTGATTCCTCACTAGAGAGGTAAACATTGGCGAACTTCAGTTGGTGTTTATATCAAGCTCAATTTATCTCCTCAAATAGAGCATTCTTACTCAGGTCTACCAACATCAGGTTCTACAACAGTCTTCAAACATGTTGCACAACTGTTTCTTGGGAAAAGTTAGTGTTAGTGCCTCTCTTCTTTCCCCTTTAGTCCTCTCTTTAAAGTAGAATGAGAGAGGTAAAGGTAGAGTCTCAGTGCAAGCGTTCAGGCCAAGCATAGGGTTTTCCATGCTTGTGTAAGTCATCCAGCTCTGCATGGGTAGCTGGGGAGGAAACTATGATTTCAGGATATACAGTACCTATAGAAAGTCTAAACCCCTTTCAAATGTTTTCATATTTTGGCCGCCTTAAAATTACATATATTTTCTTACAGATCTAGACAACCTGCTCCATATTTCCAAAGTGAAAGAAAGTTACATAAAATGGAAATATCATAATTGGATAAGCCTCTACCCCCCTGAGTTAAAACTTGGTGGAAACAACTTTGGCAGCCATTACAGCTGTGATTCATTTTTATTAAGATTCTGCCAACTTTGTTCAACTCTTAGGGCAACATATATCCATAGTTTTTGTCAGAATTGCTCAGGCTCAGTAAATTTGGTTGGGGACCATTGATGGACAGCGATATTTACGTGTCTTTGTTTTATGCAGATTTACAGTTGAAGTCGGAAGCTTACATACACTTTATCCAAATACATTTAAACTCAGTTATCACAATTCCTGACATTTAATCCTAGTAAAAATCCCCTGATTTAAGTCAGTTAGGATCACTACTTTATTTTAAGAATGTGAAATGTCAGAACAATAGTAGAGAGAATGATACATTTCAGCTTATATTTATTTCATCACATTCCGAGTGGGTCAGAAGTTTACATACACTCAATTAGTATTTGGTAGAATTGCCTTTCAATTGTTTAACTGGGGTCAAACATTTCGGGTAGCCTTCCACAAGCTTCCCACAATAAGTTGGGTGAATGTTGTCCCATTCCTCCTGACAGAGCTGGTGTAACTGAGTCAGGTTTGTAGGACTCCTTGCTCGCACATGCTTTTTCAGTTCTGCCCACAAATTCTCTATGGGATTGAGGTCAGGGCTTTGTGATGGCCACTCCAATACCTTGACTTTGTTGTCCTTAAGCCATTTTGCCACAACTTTGGAAGTATGCTTGGGATCATTGTCCATTTGGAAGACCCATTTGCGACCAAGCTTTAACTGAAATATTTCCACATAATTTTCATGTATTTTGTGAAGTGCACCAGTCCCTCCTGCAGTCCCTCCTGCAAAGCACCCCCACAACATGATGCTGCCACGACCGTGCTTCACGGTTGGGATGATGTTCTTTGGCTTGCAAGCCTCCCCCTTTACCCTCCAAACATAACGATGGTCATTATGGCCGAAACAGTTATATTTTTGTTTCATCAGACCAGAGGACATTTCTCCAAAAAGTGTGATCTTTGTCCCCATGTGCAGTTGCAAACTGTAGTCTAGCTTTTTTATGGCGGTTTTGGAGCAGTGACTTCTTCTTTGCTGAGCGGCCTTTCAGGTTATGTCGGTATAGGACTTGTTTTACTGTGGATATAGATACTTTTGTACCTGTTATCTCCAGCATCTTCACATGGTCCTTTGCTGTTGTTCTGGGATTGATTTGCACTTTTTGCACCAAAGTATGTTCATCTCTAGGAGACAGAACGTGTCTCCTTCCTGAGCTGTATGACGGCTGCGTGGACCCATGGTGTTAATACTTGCGTACTATTGTTTGTACAGATGAATGTGGTACCGTCAGGCATTTGGAAATTGCTCTCAAGGATGAACCAGACTTGTGGAGGTCTACAATGTTTTGGGCTGATTTCTTTTGATTTCTCCATGATGTCAAGCAAGGAGGCACTGAGTTTGAAGGTAGGCCTTGAAATACATCCATAGGTGCACCTCCATTTGACCTAAATGATGTTAATTAGCCTATCAGAAGCTTCTATAGCCAAGACATAATTTTATGGAATGTTCCAAGCTGTTTAAAGGCACAGTCAACTTAGTGTATGTAAACTTCTGACCCACTGGAATTGTGATACAGTGAATTATAAGTGAAATAATCTGTCTGTGAATAATTGTTGGAAAATTACTTGTGTCATGCACAAAGTAGATGTCCTATCCGACTTACCAAAATTATAGTTTGTTAACAAGAAATTTGAGGAGTGGTTGAAAAACGAGTTTTAATGACTCCAACCGACTCCAACCGACTTCAACTGTATGTTAGGACTGAGACTATACCACTCAGGAACACTCAACACCTCTTGGAAAGCCATGCTGGTGTGTCTTTTACATAATGTGTGTAGTTGTCCCACAGAAAAAATATATAACATTTTTTCAGGAGACTGGGGTAGGTTTTCCTCTAACCTTTTACCTGGGCTTTGCTCCTTAGTCTTTCTCAGTAGAGTCTACTGACGCACCTGTTAACAGTTGATGTTACTCTTCAATAACACAGACCCCAAAGTAAATCAGGGGGAGAAAAATAGGTTTAAATAAAGAGGACAAATCATAGATGTTATGCTGAGAGGTATATGTTCATTCTCCCCTGTCATCAGTGATTTTCTCCACAGAACAAAGAGACAGGATGTAGTTTAATAACCCAACCCTAGCCTGTGATTGACCAATTAGAATTCCTTGCAATAAAACTGGGCCAATGGCCAAATAACAAGTATCCTGTTTCAGGTTCAATGGCTAGACAAATTCCTCCCATGTCTCTAGCCCGTTGATCATTAACTCCCTATGACAGAAAAAACACTATTTCCATTGATCGTTAATTCCCTCTAGATGGTTAGTCCTCTGCGTTGTGCATTAATCTTCAAAATATTCTTACACACCCGTGTGTCAATCTAAGTAACATAATAAAAATAATCCCCATAATAATCTGTTAGTTTCAGCTACAGATATGTTTTGCATGGGCTGTGTCTCAATCCACCACATCTGCCTATATGAGCCTTTCGCATTTTTTGTATTTAAAAAAAAGTTTTTCACCTTTATTTAACCAGGTAGGCCAGTTGAAAACAAGTTCTCATTTACAACTGCGACCTGGCCGAGATAAAGCAAAGCAGTGCTACAAAATCAAACAACAGAGTTACACATAAACAAACGTACAGTCAATGACACAATAGAAAAAATCTATGTACAGTGTGTGCAAATGTAGAAGAGTAGGGAGGTAAGGCAATAAATAGGCCATAGAGGTGAAAAAAATTACAATTTAGCATTAACACTGGAGTGATGGATGTGCAGTTGATGATGTGCATGTAGAGATACTGGGGTGCAAAAGAGGAAGAGGATAAATAACAATATGGGGATGTAGTCGTGTGAGCTATTTACAGATTGGCTATGTACAGTTACAGTGATCGGTAAGCTGCTCTGACAGCTGATGCTTGAAGTTAGAGAGGGAGATATGACTCCAGCTTCAGTCATTTTTTTGCAATTTGTTCCAGTCATTGGCAGCAGAGAACTGGAAGGAAAGGTGGCCAAAGGATGTTTTGGCTTTAGGGGTGACTTGTGAAATATACCTGCTGGAGCGTGTGCTACGGGTGGGTGTTGCTATGGTGACCAGTGAGCTGAGATAAGGCGGGGCATTACCTAGCATAGACTTATAGATGACCTGGAGCCAGTGAGTTTGGCAACAAATATGTAGTGAGGGCCAGCCAACGAGAGCATACAGGTCGCAGTGGTGGGTAGAATATGGGACTTTAGTAACAAAACGGATGGCACTGTGATAGACTGCATCCAATTTGATAAGTAGAGGGTTGGAGGCTATTTTGTAAATGACAGCGCCGAAGTCAAGGATCGCCAGGTCAGTCAGTTTTACGAGGGTATGTTTGGCAGCATGAGTGAAGGAGGCTTTGTTGCGAAATAGGAAGCCGCTTAATGTGGGTCTGTAAGGAGAGTTTACAGTCTAACCAAACACCTAGGTTTGTCCACATATTATAAGTCAGAACCGTCCAGAGTAGTGATGCTAGTTGAGCGGGAGGGTGCAGGCAGCAATCGGTTGAAGAGAATGCACTTAGTTTTACTTGCATTTAAAAGCAGTTGGAGGCCTCGGAAGGAGTGTTGTATGGCATTGAAGCTCGTTTGGAAGTTTGTTAACACAGTGCCCAAAGAAGGAACAGACGAGTACAGAATAGTGTCGTCTGTGTAGAGCTGGATCAGAGAATCACCAGCAGCAAGAGCGACATCATTGATATACAGAGAAAAGAGTCGGCCTAAGAATTGAACTCTGTGGCACCCCCATAGAGACTGCCAGAGGTCCAGACAACAGGCCCTCCAATTTGACACACTGAACTCTATCAGAGAAGTAGTTGGTGAACCTGGCGAGGCAGTCATTTGAGAAGCCAAGGCTATTGAATCTGCTGATAAGAGTGCGGTGATTGCCAGAGTCGAAAGCCTTGGCCAGGTCGATGAAGACGGCGGCACAGTACTGTCTTTTATCGATTGCAGTTATGATATCGTTTAGGACCTTGAGCGTGGCTGAGGTGCACCCATGGCCATCTGCGGTGGAAGGTGGCCGGGCTACAGTGGTGTTTGTCAGACCATAAGACGTCACGAAAACGTCTGTAGCATCCAAACGGTGTGGCCTACAAACTATTATGACCACTCTATGGTGAGGTGAGACTCTCTCATACCCGAAAGTACCCCATACAAACAAATGGAAGTATGGAGGTAGTGTTGTGCCAACAAGAATAAAGGGTTACATGTGTGTTCAAAAAAACAAAAATATTTCCTACACTTCAAAATGTTATTCCTTATGATACAATTGTTTTCTATGGGCTATAGTAGTTAAGGCATTATTCTATATTTTATCAAATATTTTTTATATATATTTTCTTGAGACCTAATTGGGTCCTAACATTCAAAATCAAATAGCTAAATGATCCATGGTATGAGCAACTTAAAACTCACTGAGCCATGTGACTGAGGCCCACTGTGGCCTATAGAAGGCTAGAGATAATGAAATGAAGAGATAATTGAATGATGGGATGATTTAGCCCTGGTGGAGGGCAGTTGTGATCTGGCAGTAGTGATGGTGGACTGCAGCAGAGAGGCTATTGTCCCTCTCAGGGGAGAGACAGCTGATAAAGCCAATAAAGTTCACCCATGCTGTCTGCTCCCTGGCCTAGACCCAGCCCTATCTACCAGATTCATAATCTTTCCACACTACTGAGCCAAACCAACCCGAACCAAGCCAAGCTGTGCTGTGCTGTCCTGGTTAAGCAGCCGCCATATTTACACTGGAGCTGTGCTGGAAAATACTATGTTAAAAAATAAAATGTCAGAGACAGCACAGTACGGTTTGGGTCACCATGATAGTGTAAAAAAAAAAAAAAAAAGGATCAGATCAAGAACCAGAGCCAGACGCAGAGTCAAGACCCAGCGCTACGCTCTGTCTACCTCACCCTTCTCCCCCTGGCTCCCTCCCCTCCATGCTGGGTTCAGGAATGGCCAGGACCAGCTTTGATCTGGGACTGGCAGTCACTCAGCGTTAGTCACCCCCAGGAGAGGAAGCCATCCTTGGGCACAGGAGAAAGTCTTGAGGGGTCCAACCCTGGAACAAGCAGGCCTCTATGTGTGATACTAGAAAATAAACTCTCTCTGTCTTGGCCTGCTAATCTCTCGGGTTCCATATGTCTCACTGTGATGCTGTCACTGTCAACAAGCCAATCAGCCTTCACTTCACAGCTCTATCTGTCTACCCTATGTCTAAATCTAAGAGGAGACACATGGCATATGCACAGATAAAGCTTTTTACCATTGGCCCTTTAAAACTAAAGTGAGGATTTTAGCCTTGAATAAACTGGATTTTGTCTTTTTAAATATCTCAGTCGTGTTTGCTATACTATAGTATTACAGTATATAGCGTGTAGACTTAA
Organism: Oncorhynchus kisutch; assembly: GCF_002021735.2. NCBI lineage: Eukaryota > Metazoa > Chordata > Actinopteri > Salmoniformes > Salmonidae > Oncorhynchus > Oncorhynchus kisutch. Next base: position 58,899,396 of record NC_034177.2, on the reverse strand, counting down.
CTGTGAGTTCCAACAAAATTAGCTAATTTCCCATTTCCTTCTAACGACTGGTTGGAGAGAATATTGTTCTTGCTCCAGTCCTTTCCTCACTGCCAAACATGATATCACCAGTCTCAAATTCAAAACTCTGTCTGTCTCTCTTAGGTCTGATAGACCTCTCGCTAATGTGTGAGCAGTGTGGTGGGGAGTCTGTGTAAAGTTGGTGTGTGTTAAATGCTCATACCTTTTCTTAGGTGCTGTTAAAGAGGAGAGAGACAGACAAACACACACACACACACACACATAGACACACTGTCATCTGATACGGCTAGCCCTCTCTTCCCCATGTGTAAGGGGAACGTCCAATCATTTCAGAAACACTCCTGGACACTGCATTTCGATTGGTGTTCAGTTTGTAAGCCAACAGGAAGGGTTAACAGCCTGTGTCTGCTACATGCAATGTATTACCTGACGTAAGTAATGTTTATATTTCATATACAGACTCAGAGAGCTAAGGTCCATCTATCAAATAGGTATTATGGCTGGAGTCACCATTCACCAATGGTGAACCAAAATTCACCATTACCCAACTTTAAACTCTCTCTAGAGACAAGCTATCGCTGAAGATAGCTGCTGATTCAAATCATATCACATTTGATTTGTCACATGCTTCGTAAACAACAGGTGTAGACTAACAGTGATATGCTTACTTATGGGTCCTTTTCCAACCATGCAGAGTTAAAGCGTCAGTCAGAAGTTGAAACAATAACAAAGTGTTTTCCCCACCCCCGTTTTGGTTAAAAAAAAGTGAGAGGGATGTGGCAGGAGAAATGTAACCACTCGCAAATTCATAGACAGAGCTATGGATGCAAGGACTGACCATCCTTGATATCAAAATGACAGTATTAACCATGTTTTGAGGCTATATAGTGTTTGTTTACATTTACTTTGTTTACAAACATTGGAGTAAAACAAGCTTATATTTTGGGTTCTGGTGGGGTACGACAGATGAACTAAAACAAATAACAATAACAAGTAAAAAATCATATGGACAAATATAGGGAGTAGCAGTACCGAGTTGATGTGTAGGGTTACAAGGTAATTGAGGTAGCTATGTACATATACATGTACAGTGCCTTCAGAAAGTATTCATGCACCTAGACTTTTTTTTGTATTACTGCCTGAAATTAAAATGGATTCAATTGATAATATTTTCACCCATCTACACAAAATATCCCTCAATAAAAGTGTTTTTATAAATGTTTGCAAATTTTTTGAAAATGAAATAGAGAAAGTATTCGCACCCCTGGGTCAGTACTTTGTAGAAACACCTCTGGCGGCGATTACACCTTTGAGTCATCTAGGCTATGTCTGTATCAGCTTAGCACATCTGGATTTGGGGATTTTCTTCCATTCTTCCTTGCAGATTTTCTGAAGCTCTGTTAAGTTAGATGGGGAACGGCGGTGAACAGCAATGTTCAAGTCTTTCCACAGATTTTAAATGAGATTCAAGTCTGGGCATTGGTTGGGCCACTCAGGACTTTAACATTCTTGTTCTGAAGCCATTCCAGCAATGCTTTGGCTGTATATTTGGGGTCATTGTCCTTTTGGAACCTAAAGCTTCGCCCTAGTCTAAGGTCACTTGCACTCTGAAGCAGGCTTCCATAAAGGATTTGCCTATATTTAGCTCCATTCATTTTTCCCTCTATCTTTACCAGTTTCACAGTCCCTGCCACTGAAAAGCATCCCCATAGCATGATGCTGCCACCACCATGCTTCACAATAGGGATGGTGTTAGATGAGCTGTGCCTGGTTTTCTCCAGACATAGTGCATTGCATTCAGACCACATAATAATTTGCCTTGTGCTCTCAAAGTCTTCCATGTGCCTTTTTGCAAACACCAGGTGTAGTTTCATGTTTATTTTTGGCTTATTTGTGGCTTCCATCTGGCTACTCCCATAAAGCCCAAATTAGTGAAGTGCTGTAGAGACTGATGTCCTTCTGGCAGGTCTCAGCCAAGGAACTTTGTATTTCTGTCAGAGTGGTCAATGGATTCTTGGTCACCTTCCTGACCAAGGTCCTTCTTGCCCGGTTGCTAAGTTTGGTCGGACGGACAGCTTTAGACATTTTTTTCCATTACTCATTGATGAAGACTACTGTGCTCTTGGAAACATTCAACGCTCTAGAAACTGTTTTATACCCTTCCCTAGAAACACTATATATATTTACACAAAGTATGTGGACACCCCTTGAAAATAGTGGATTTGGTTATTTTAGCCTCGCCCGTTGCTGACAGGTGTATAAAATCGAGCAAACACCCCTGCAATCTCCATAGACAAACATTTGCAGTAAAACGGCATTACTGAAGAGCTCAGTGAATTTCAATGTGGCACCGTCATAGGATGCCACCTTTCCAACAAGTCATTTCATCAAATTTCTGCCCTTCTAGAGCTGCCCCGGTCAACTGTAAGTGCTGTTATTGCTAAGTGTAAACGTCTAGGAGCAACAACGGCTCAGCCACGAAGTGGTAGGTCGCACAAGCTCACAGAACGTGACCGCCGAGTTCTGAAGCGCATAACGCGTAAAAATCATCTGTCCTCGCTTACAACACTCACTACCTAGTCCCAACTGCTTCTGGAGGCAAAGCCAGCACAAGAACTGTTCGTCAGGAGCTCCATAAAATGGATTTCCATGGCCAAACAGCCGCACACAAGCCTAAGATCACCAATGCGCAATGACAAGCCTCGACTGGAGTGGTGTAAAGCTTGCCACCATTGGACTCTGGAGCAGTGGGAACTCGATCTCTGGAGTGATGAATCACGCTTGACCATCTGGCAGTCCGACAGACGAATCTGGGTTTGGCGGATGCCAGGAGAACACTACCTGCCCCAATGCATAGTGCCATGTGTAAAGTTTGGTGGAGGAGGTATAATGGTCTGGGGCTGTTTTTCATGGTTCGGCTAGGCCCTTAAGTTCCAATGAAGGGAAATGTTTACGCTACAGCATACAATGACATTCTAGACTATTCTGTGCTTCCAACTTTGTGGCAACAGTTGGGGAAGGCCCTTTCCTGTTTCAGCATGACAATGCCTCTGTGCAAAAAGTGAGGTCCAGAATATGTTTGTCGAGATTGGAATAACTTGGCCGATATGCACAGAGTTCAGACCTCAACTCCATCGAACACCTTTGGGATGAATTAGAACGCTGACAGCAAGCCAGGCCTAGTTGGCCAACATCAGTGCCCAAACTCACTAATGCTCCCACAATATTCCAACATCTGGTGGACAGCCTTCACAGAAGAGTGGAGGCTGTTATAGCAGCAAAAGTGGGACCAACTCCATATTAATGCCCATACTTATGGAATGAGATGTTCGACAAGCAGGTGTCCACATACTTTTGGTCATGATGTGTATCTGCCTCATCACAATTCTGTCTCGGAGATCTACGGACAGTTCCTTGGACTTCATGGTATTATTTTGGCTCTAACATGCACTGTCAACTGTGGGACCTTATAAAAACAGGTGTGTTTCTTCCTAAATCATGTCCAATATATTGAATTGGTCACAGGTGGACTCCATTCAAGTTGTAGTGGCATCTTAAGGATAATCAAAGGAAATTGGATGCACCTGAGATCACTTTGTCATTATTGGGTATTTGGTGTAGATTATTATTATTTTTTCATATGTTATATATTTTGAATTCAGATTATAACAAGATGTATGAATAGTTTCTGAAGGCACTGGTAGGGGTAAAGTGACTAGGCAACAGGATAGATAATAGATAGATGTGTATGCATGTGTGCGTTTCTTTTGTGTGCGTTTGTTTTGTGTGTGTGAGCATATGTAGTGTGTGTTGGCGTGTCAGTGTGAATATGTGTGAGTGTATCGTTAGAGTCCAGTGTGTGTGTCAGTGCAAGAGAGTTAGTGCAAAGAAGGGTCAATGCAGTTAGTCCGGGTAGCCATTTGATGAGCAATTTAGCAGTGTTGTTTAGCAGTCTTATGGCTTGGGGGTAGAAGCTATTCAGGGTCCCGTTGGTTCCAGACTTGGTGCAATGGTACCGCTTGTCGTGCTGTAGCAGAGAGAACAGTCTATGTCTTGGGTGGCTGGAGTCTTTGAAACATTTCCCTGACACCGTTTGTTATAGAGGTCCTGGATGGCAGTGAGCTCGACCCCAGTGATGTACTGGGCCGTACTCACCACCTTCTGTAGCGCCCTGCAATTGGTGATGCAGCCATTCTCTCAATGATGCAGCTGTAGAACTTTTTGAGGATCTGAGGGCCCATGCCAAATACTTTCAGGCTTCTGAGGGGGAACAGGTTCTGTCGTAACCTCGTCACACCTGTGTGGGTGTGTGTGGACAATGTTAATTCCTTAGTGATGTGGACACAAGAAACTTAAAGCTCTCGGCCCGCTCCACTACAGCCCCATCGATGTGGATGGGGGCGTGCTCACCCCTCTGTTTCCTGTAGTCCACGATCATCTCCTTTGTCTTGCTGACATTGAGGTAAAGGTTGTTTTCCTGTCACAACACTGCCAGGTCTCTGACCACCTCCATATATGCTGCCTCATCATCAGCTGTGATCAATCCTATTAACGCCTTGTCATCAGCAAACTTGATGATTGTGTTGGAGTCGTACGTGGCGATGCAGTCGTGCATGATCAGGGAGTACAGGAGGGGACTAAGCACACACCCCTGAGGGACCCCCGTGTTGATGGTCAGCATGGCAGATGTGTTGTTGCCTACCGTCACCGCCTGGGGGCAGCCCATCAGGATGTCCAGGATCCAGTTGTGTTCAGTCCCAACACTGAACTTAGTGATGAGCTTGGAGAGGAGTATGGAGTTGAATGCCGGGCTGTAGACAATGAACAGCATTCTTGCATAGGTATTCCTTTTGTCCAGGAGGGTGGAGTGCAATAGAGATCATCTGTGGATCTGTTGGTGCTGTATGTGAACTAAAGTGGGATGATGGTGTTGATGAAGCCATGACCAGCCTTTCAAAACATTTCATGGCTATACTGTAGATGTTGGTGCTAGGGGGCAATAGTCAGGTTACCTTACCTTACCTTGGAGTTCTTGGGCACGGGGACTATCCTTTTCTGCTTGAAACAAATCGATGTTACAGACTGGGTCAGGGATAGGTTGAAAATGTCAGTGAAGGCACTTGCCAGCTGATCAGCGCTTGCACTGAGTACACATCCTAAAACTCTGTCTGGCCCCGCAGCCTTGCGAATGTTAAACTGTTTCTTCTCCAAGATGGTGTAGCAGTCGGATGTGTGTCTGGTCCCGTCCTGTCCCATGTATATATAATTTTCTTCGTATATATTTAGTATTTATTTTAATCTCACTTCCCATCTACGGACTGAATATACTCTCCTGCAACCTGCCTCGCCCAATGTGGTACAGGTCTGCTATTTTTATACTTTAGAAGCGTACCCCCTTCAGGAACTAGCCAGCTCACTATCTACTAGCTAGTAGTCAGTTAGCCACCGCTAGCAGACCTCACCATTAACTCGGACATCAGCCAGCCTCAACCAGGTCAATTCCTGCTAGTCTGCACTATGCTATATCAACCCAGAGCATATCGGACAGTTTTTTCTCTACCACATCTCCGGATTCCTACCGCAAGCTCTAAACCTTTACACTGGATCATCGCAGCTAGCTATCTGCTATCCGAGTGGCTACTCCTGGCTAACGTCTCTGTCCTGAAGCAAGCACCAGTTAGCCTGGAGCTAGCCTCAAGCTAGGCACATCTCCCGGCTAGCCAAAGAGGTCCACCAGCCAATTCTTGGGCTACAATACCTCTTTTTCCAATTGGCCTGGACCCTTTATTTCCGACACGGAGCCCCGCCGATCCATCGCGACTGGTCTGCCGACATAACCGCCCGAGGTGGTCTCAAAAGGCTCTTTTGTTGCGACGTCACCGGATGCCCATCTGCTAGCTCCGGCCCGCTAGCTGTCTGAATCGCTGTGTCTCCAGCTCGCCTAGCGTAGCAGCGACTACGGAATTGGCTCCCTGACTCACCTAGTGCTACTCATTGGACCCTATGATCACTCGGCTACCCATGCCTCTCCCTAATGTCAATATGCCTTGTCTATTGCTGTTTTGGTTAGTGATTATTGTCTTATTTCACTGTAGAGCCCCTAGCTCTGCCCAATAAGCCTTGGATAGCCTTTTTGTTCCACCCCCCACACATGCGGTGTCCTCACCTGGCTTAACTGGTGCCTCTAGAGACAAAACCTCTCTCATCATCACTCAATGCCTAGGTTTACCTCTACTGTACTCACATCCTACCTTGTCTGTACATTATGCCTTGAATCTATTCTGCTGCGCCCAGAAATCTGCTCCTTTTACTATCTGTCCCCAACGCACCAGATGACCCGTTCTTATAGCCTTTGGCCATACCGTTATCCTACTCCTCCTCTGTTCCTCTGGTGATGTAGAGGTTATCCCAGGCTCTGCAGCCCCCAGCGCCACTCCCATTCCCCAGGCTCTTTCATTTGTTGTCTTCTGTAGCCATAAAAGTCTTGGTTTCATGCATGTTAACATTTGAAGCCTCTTCCCTAAGTTTGTTTTATTCACTGCTTTAGCACACTCTGCCAAACATGATGTCCTAGCCGTGTCTGAATCATGGCTTAGGAAAGCCACCAAAAATCCTGAACTTTCCATCCCTAACTATAACATCCTCTGATAAGAAATAACTGCCAAAGGTGGAGTTGAAATCTACTGCAGCGATAGTATGACAGAACTCTGCAGGCTATCCAGGTCTGTGCCCAAACAATTCAAGCTTCTACTTAAAAAAATCCACCTTCCAGAAACAAGTCTCTCTGTGAATTGTTACCTAAACTGGGATACACTTAACACCCCGGCCGTCCTACAATCTAAACTAGATGCCCTCAATCTCACACAAATTCTTAAGGAACCTACCAGGTACAACCCTAAATCTGTAACCATGGGCACCCTCTTAGATATCATCTTGACCAACTTGCCCTCTAAATACACCTCTGCTGTCTTCAACCAGGATCTCAGCAATCACTGCCTCATTGCCTGCAGGCGTGATGGGTCCGTGGTCAAATGACCATCCCTCATCAATGTCATCACTGTCAAACCCTCCCTAAAACATTTCAGCGAGCAGGCCTTTCTAATCGACCTGGCCCGGGTATCCTGGAAAGATATTGACCTCATCCCATCAGTAGAGGATGCCTGGTTGCTCTTTAAAAGTGCTTTCCTCACCATCTTAAATACGCATTCCCCATTCAAAAAATGTAGAACTAAGAACAGATATAGCCCTTGGTTCACCCCAGACTTGACTGCCCTTGACCAGCATAAAAACATCCTGTGGCATTAGCATCGAATAGCCCCCGCGATATGCAACTTTTCAGGAAAGTCAGGAACCAACATACACAGTCAGTTAGGAAAGCTAAATGACTGCCTTTTCTGGTTCACCAACTACTTCTCAGTTCAATTCTTGGGCTGACAATTTTCTCTGTTTACATCAATGATGTCGCTCTTGCTGCTGCTGATTCTCTGATCCACCTTTACACAGACGACACCATTCTGTACACATCTGGTTCTTCTTTGGAAACTGTGTTAACAAACCTCCAAATGAGCTTCAATGCCATACAACACTCCTTCCGTGGCCTCCAACTGATTTTAAATGCTAGTAAAACTAAATGCATGCGTCAACCGATTGTTGCCCGCGCCCACCTGCCCGACTAGCATCACTACTCTGGACGGTTCTGACGTAGAATATGTGGACAACTACAAATACCTAGGTGTTTGGTTAGACTGTAAACTCTCCTTCCAGACTCACATTAAGCATCTCCAATCCAAAATTAAATCTAGAATCGGCTTCCTATTTCGCAACAAAGCCTCCTTCACTCATGAAACTGACTATCCTGCCGATCCTTGGCTTCGGCGATGTCATTTACAAAATAGCCTCCAACGCTCTACTCAGCAAATTGGATGCAGTCTATCACAGTGCCATCCGTTTTGTCACCAAAGCCCCATATACTACCCACCACTTTGACCTGTATGCTCTCGTTGGCTGGCCCTCTCTTAATTTTTGTCGCCAAACCCACTGGCTTCAGGTCATCTCTAAGTCTTTGCTAGGTAAAGCCCCACCTTATCTCAGTTCACTGGTCACCATAGCAGCACCCGCCTGTAGCACACGCTCCAGCAGGTATATTTCACTGGTCACCCTCAAAGCCAATTCCTCCTTCGGCCGCTTTTCCTTACAGTTCTCTGCTGCCAATGACTGGAACGAACTGCAAAAATCACTGAAGCTGGAGATCTCCCTCACTAGTTTTAAGCACCAGCTGTCAGAGCAGCTCACAGATCACTGCACCTGTGCATAGTCAAATCAAATCAAATCAAATGTATTTATATAGCCCTTCGTACATCAGCTGATATCTCAAAGTGCTGTACAGAAACCCAGCCTAAAACCCCAAACAGCAAGCAATGCAGGTGTAGAAGCACGGTGGCTAGGAAAAACTCCCTAGAAAGGCCAATACCTAGGAAGAAACCTAGAGAGGAACCAGGCTATGTGGGGTGGCCAGTCCTCTTCTGGCTGTGCCGGGTGGAGATTATAACAGAACATGGCCAAGATGTTCAAATGTTCATAAATGACCAGCATGGTCGAATAATAATAAGGCAGAACAGTTGAAACTGGAGCAGCATCACAGTCAGGTGGAAGTTGAAACTGGAGCAGCAGCATGGCCAGGTGGACTGGGGACAGCAAGGAGTCATCATGTCAGGTAGTCCTGGGGCATGGTCCTAGGGCTCAGGTCAGTTGAAACTGGAACAGCAGCATGGCATAGTCTATCTGTAAATAGCCCATCCAACTACCTCATCCACATACTGTTATCTATTTGATTTATTTTTGCTCCTTTGCACCCCAGTATCTCTACTTGTACACTGATCTTCTGCACATCTATCACCCCAGTGTTTACTTGCTATATTATAATTATTTCACCACTACGGCCTATTTACTTCCTTACCTCTGGAATCCTACCTCATTTGCACACACTGTATATAGACTTTTTTCTACTGTATTATTGACTGTGTTTGTTTATTCCATGTATAACTCTGTGTTGTTGATTGTGCCGCACTGCTTTACTTTATCAAGGCCAGGTCGCAGTTGTAAATGAGAACTTGTTCTCAACTAGCCTACCTGGTTAAATAAAGGTGAAATAAAATCAAACAATGAATTTGTTTTCAACAGGACAATGACCCAACACACCTACAGGCTATGTAAGGGCTATTTGACCAAATGAGAGTGATGGAGTGCTGCATCAGATGACCTGGCCTCCACAATCACTCGACCTCAACCAAATGAGATGGTTTGGGATGAGTTGGACCGCAGAGTGAAGAAAAAGCAGCCAACCAGTGCTCAGCATATGTGGGAACTTCTTCAAGACTGTTAGAAAAGCATTCCAGGTGAGGGTGGTTCAGGGCATGCAAAGAGTGTGCAAAGCTATCATCAAGGCAAAGGGGGTGGCTACTTTGAAGAATCTGTTTAACACTTGCTTGGTTACTACATGATTCCATATGTGTTATTTCATAGTTTGATGTCTTCACTGTTATTCTACAATGTAGAAAATAGTAAAAAATAACTTAAAACCCTTGAATGAGTAGGTGTGTCCAAACTTTTGACTGGTAATGATGCAGACAATCACATTGATGGAACCTACAATCTATCTGCATTATTAAAGCTGATCTTCCCCCTGAGATTTTTGTTTAATATCAACTCTATCAGAGTACTGAAAGATCTGATAGAATGGTTATGAGTTTGTCTCTGTGAATGGTTTGTCCTCTGACAAATCAACTGTAAATTTCGGTGTTCCTCAAGGTTCCATTTTAGGACCACTATTGTTTTCACTATATATTTTACCTCTTGGGGATGTTATTCGAAAACATAATGTTAACTTTCACTGCTATGCGGATGACACAAAGCTGTACATTTCAATGAAACATGGTGAAGCCCCAAAATTGCCCTTGCTAGAAGCATGTGTTTCAGACATAAGGAAGTGGATGGCTGCAAACGTTCTACTTTTAAACTCGGACAAAACAGAGATGCTTGTTCTAGGTCCCAAGAAACAAAGAGATCTTCTGTTGAATCTGACAATTAATCTTAATGGTTGTACAGTCGTCTCAAATAAAACTGAGAAGGACCTCGGCGTTACTCTGGACCCTGATCTCTCTTTTGAAGAACATATCAAGACCATTTCAAGGACAGCTTTTTTCCATCTACGTAACATTGTAAAAATCAGAAACTTTCTGTTAAAGTGATGCAGAAAAATTTATCCATGCTTTTGTCACTTCTAGGTTAGACTACTGCAATGCTCTACTTTCCGGCTACCCGGATAAAGCACTAAATAAACTTCAGTTGGTGCTAAATACGGCTGCTAGAATCCTGACTAGAACCAAACAATTTGATCATATTACTCCAGTGCTTGCCTCTCTACACTGGCTTCCTGTCAAAGCAAGGGCTGATTTCAAGGTTTTACTGCTAACCTACAAAGCATTACATGGGCTTGCTCCTACCTATCTCTCTGATTTGGTCCTGCCGTACATACCTACACGTACGCTACGGTCACAAGACGCAGGCCTCCTAATTGTCCCTAGAATTTCTAAGCAAACAGCTGGAGGCAGGGCTTTCTCCTATAGAGCTCCATTTTTATGGAACGGTCTGCCTACCCATGTCAGAGACGCAAACTCGGTCTCAACCTTTAAGTCTTTACTGAAGACTCATCTCTTCAGTGGGTCATATGATTGAGTGTAGTCTGGCCCAGGAGTGGGAAGGTGAACGGAAAGGCTCTGGAGCAACGAACCGCCCTTGCTGTCTCTGCCTGGCCGGTTCCCCTCTTTCCACTGGGATTCTCTGCCTCTAACCCTATTACAGGGGCTGAGTCACTGGCGTACCGGGGCTCTCTCATGCCGTCCCTGGAAGGGGTGCGTCACCTGAGTGGGTTGATTCACTGATGTGGTCATCCTGTCTGGGTTGGCGCCCCCCCTTGGGTTGTGCCATGGCGGAGATCTTTGTGGGCTATACTCGGCCCTGTCTCAGGATGGTAAGTTGGTGGTTGAAGATATCCCTCTAGTGGTGTGGGGGCTGTGCTTTGGCAAAGTGGGTGGGGTTATATCCTTCCTGTTTGGCCCTGTCCGGGGGTGTCCTCGGATGGGTCCACAGTGGCTCCTGACCCCTCCTGTCTCAGCCTCCAGTATTTATGCTGCAGTAGTTTATGTGTCGGGGGGCTAGGGTCAGTTTGTTATATCTGGAGTACTTCTCCTGTCCTATTCGGTGTCCTGTGTGAATCTAAGTGTGCGTTCTCTAATTCTCTCCTTCTCTCTTTCTTTCTCTCTCTCGGAGGACCTGAGCCCTAGGACCATGCCCCAGGATTACCTGACATGATGACTCCTTGCTGTCCCCAGTCCACATTGCCGTGCTGCTGCTCCAGTTTAAACTGTTCTGCCTTCTTATTATTCGAACATGCTGGTCATTTATGAACATTTGAACATCTTGGCCATGTTCTGTTATAATCTCCACCTGGCACAGCCAGAAGAGGACTGGCCACCCCACATATGCTCTCTCTAATTATCTCTTTTTTTCTCTCGGAGGAGGACCTGAGCCCTAGGACCATGCCCCAGGACTACCTGACATGATGACTCCTTGCTGTCCCCAGTCCATCTGACCGTGCTGCTGCTCCAGTTTCAACTGTTCTGCCTTATTATTATTGGACCATGCTGGTCATTTATGAACATTTGAACATCTTGGCCATGTTCTGTTATAATCTCCACCCGGCACAGCCAGAAGAGGACTGGCCACCCCACATAGCCTGGTTCCTCTCTATGTTTCTTCCTAGGTTTTGGCCTTTCTAGGGAGTTTTTCCTAGCCACCGTGCTTCTACACCTGCATTGCTTGCTGTTTGGGGTTTTAGGCTGGGTTTCTGTACAGCACTTTGAGATATCAGCTGATGTACGAAGGGCTATATAAATAAATTTGATTTTATTTTATTTTATTTTATTTATGTTTTTTGGGGGGGATTTTTCAAAAGAATAATTTTCCATGTTTGTATTGAACTTTAATTTTTAGAGGCAAAAACATGTCTGTTTCGAGTATCTGAAAAAAAAAGGATTGTAATCACTGTTCTGCAGCATGTGCAATTTAAACATTTTCTGTGCTAGACCTAAGGGAAAATGTTTGCTTTTTAAATGTCTAGAATCTGGAAAAACATGCCAAAATGCTAATGAGATTTGCCCTGGAGCATCTAAAAGTGCGATAAAGCAAAACTATAATATGTTTGGAGATTTCTATTATATATTTGAATAATCTAATGTTATTATTAAACAATCAAAGCCATTAAACACTTGTTGGACAATAATTATAAAAATGAAATGCCTTTTATGGTGTCTGACAGAGTTGACATAAATCAAGTTAGTTGCATTCTATGAAAGAGGGGAGATAGCTGATACCTTGGTCTATCAAAATATTTATTTCAAATTGTGTTAATATTAAGACCCTGAGCTCTTAAGCAGCAATTCTTTGTCTCTGACCCATGGCAATATAATAATAATACTTTTGGGGGGGGGGGGGGGGGGGGGCCTTGCTCGGGCCTTGCGGGGTGGGGGTGGGGGCAGTTGCTATACTGGGATACGCCACTGGGCAAAATAACACACACACACACACACACTGGCCAGCAACGAAATTGGAGACTCGAGCCATGTAGACCGAAGGTCATTCAGACAGACAGATCTATCCAGTTATGAGTAGAACTTGACAGATTATCCCTAACACATATTCTATATTTGCTGTTCTTAGGGAGCCAAAGCCGTGGGAGTTTGGCATTTAGGGAACCTGGAGGCAGTCAGGTTGGAGTTAGAACAGCCCGACAGAAACAATACCTGGGTAAATCTCTACAGGATATTGTGTTGAATGTGTGTGACATATCACATGTTGGTACACAAACACACACATATGCAGATGTACACACACACAAACACACAATTCACATATCATATTCTAGTAAAGCACACTTTTCTCTCTGCGTCCTCCTCACTCCTCAGATACCAAAGTTGTAAAAACATGAGAGAAGTGGAAAGAACAGAGGAAGTGACAAATTCCTGGTCTTTGAAGCCTTTTACAGTAAAACATTAAAACTCAATACCACGTGTTTAATTTCTGTTTTCTGTCAATATTATGAAATACTCATTTTTTTGTTTAATCTAGAAAACGTCAGTGGAGATGTTTTTGGGGGGTGTTCTCAAACATTTCTGTATTCTTAGTTTGGCTGAGACAGTCAGTCTGGCCCTGTAGTGAAATCCAAATAATTAAAGGATTTAGCCAATCAATCTCCTGTGTAAATTCCTCCTTCTTGGCTGTAGCCCAATGAGGTTTGAGGGTGAATGTCACGAGCCTATGGGACGAGTTCAGGAAGTGTCTCAGCCTGTAATGAATATCACGGTCATCAGTGTCAACGCAATACCACCAGTCATGGAAATTATTTTGTTTGGGAGTCTGTGGTGTCATTTAACATGAGAAAAAATATGTTAAAATAACGTTTTAAACATATTTGTGCTGCATAGCCAAATAATTTGAGATACTAGGCTGTGTGTATCGGTTTGTACACCAGAGGTTTTAAGTTACCCCCTAAAGTCTAGCTCACTCAAAATACCTCTACGACTAAAGGTATTTGTATGAGAGACCAACTCGGTCGGTCGGAGACATGAAGTGTGTGTGTGCGTGCGTATGTACGTGCATCTGTGTGTGCTTGTGTAACATAAAGCACAATAAGAGTCTTTATTCTTTTACCGTTTTCTGGCCAGGGCCGGAATACCAAATGGGCATCCAGGGTACAATATGTAGGATTGCAGGAAATTGGCTTTAAAACTGAAACAAAAATGATCTGCCTCTTGACAAAATGTGTAGAATACCATTATAAAATGGCAAATTCTTTTCTCTGCACCATGGGAAAATGTGTTGAAATGCAGTAAGCTGATTTCCAGCTCCAGGCGTAGGGGCCCCAAATGCAGTAGTCAGGCCCTGTCTCTGGCCAATATAGACAGAATTAAACCATGATTAAGCAGAACAATTACAGACACACCAGTTAAGCAAGATAATGTTAAAGGCCAACCTATGTGGAATCAATATGAGTTAGAAACATTCATTGTGGTATCAATATTGATTACAAAGTGTAAATACATACATTTTTAAAGTCAGTCTCATCCCGAAACAGAGTTTCGTGAGTTCGTCACGACTTACTGAAGGGTTGGGTATGGATTACAATCATGCCCACTTGCTCAGTGCCCACTACCAGGAGAAGAGCAGGTGTGCTGATTGCGCTCTATCAGCTTTGCACACTCTAACCAATCATAGCGGCCAGAACCAGACAGTGAGGAAAAACCTGCCCATTACGCAGTGCCTCAGACTTGTTTAACAACACGTCGCCAATGTTATGTTGAAATCATCCTTGGCCCTAAGGCCTTTTTGGAGTGGCCACTTGATGATGTGTTTGATAGTGTCAATCACTCGAATCTGCCACTTTTTTGGGTAAAATGAAAATTGAGCAGATCAGAGTGCACTTGAATCCCGACTGCAACTTGTCAATATTCCAAAACCCATTCATGAGCATCTTGTGTCTGCTCACGACCTGATTTATAACATGATTCCCTATGTAACACTGCCAGACAGAAGAGTACTCTGGTAATAGAGAGTGGGAAAGTTATAAAAAACTAAACGACACCGAAGCACACACCTCACCACTCTCCAGCTGATTGTGGCCTTGCTGCTCAAAGTGCCTGCCAGCTACAACTTGCTAGCTTCATTGAAAAAGTTGAAACTTAGCTAGCTAGCAAGTGATTTTTGGCACTGATAAAGAGTGTAACGTGCTTTCTTGAAGATAGTTTGACATCTTGCCGATTAAGTTGTAGACTTGTAATTGTTCTCAGAAATCAGTCCTGAGTGCATTGCCAGTCTTTTCCCTGACTCGATAGACTCCAATAAAATAGTATTAGTCACATGTGCCGAATACAACAGGACCTTACAGTGAAATGCTTACTTACGAGCCCCCCACCAACAATGAATGCAATTTTTTTAAATACTGACAAAAATAAGAGATAAAAGTAACAAGTAATTAAATAGCAGCAGTAAAACAACAATAGCGAGACTATATACAGGGGGGTACGGGTACAGAGTCAATGTGTGGGGGCACCGGTTAGTTGAGGTAGTATGTACATGTAGGTAGAGTTATTGAAGTGACTATGTATAGATGACAACAACAGAGAGTAGCAGTGGTGTAAAGAGGGGGGGCAATGCGAATAGTCTGGGTAGCCATTTGATTAGATGTTCAGGAGTCTTATGGCTTTGGGGTAGAAGTTGTTTAGATGACTCTTGGACCGAGACTTGACGCTTGCCGTGCGGTAGCAGAGAGAAGAGTCTATGACTAGGGTGGCTGGAATCTTTGACAGTTTTTAGGGCCTTCCTCTGACACCGCCAGGTATAGGGGTCCTGGATGGCAGAAAGCTTGGCCTCAGTGATGTACTGGGCCGTATGCACTACCCTCTGAAGTGCCTTGCGGTCAGAGGCCGAGCAGTTGCCATACCAGGCAGTGATGCAACGAGTCAGGATGCTCTCAATGGTGCAGCTCTAGAACCTTTTGAGGATCTGAGGACCCATGCCAAATCTTTTCTCCTGAGGGGGAATAGGTTTTGTCGTGCCCTCTTCACAACTATCTTGGTGTGCTTGGACCATGTTAGTTTGTTGGTGATGTGGACACCATGGAAATTGAAGCTCTCAACCTTCTCCACTGCAGCCCCGCCGATGAGAATGAGCAGCCCCGTCGATGAGAATGGGGGTGTGCTCCGTCCTCTATTTCCTGTAGTCCACAATCATCTCCTTTGTCTTGGTCACGTTGAGGGAGAGTTTGTTGTCCTGGCACCAGGTCTTTGACCTCCTCCCTATAAGCTGTCTCGTCGCTGTCGGTGATCAGGCCTACCACTGTTGTGTCATCGGCAAAGTTAATGATAGTGTTATAGTAGTGCCTGGCCGTGCAGTCATGAGTGAACAGGGAGTACAGGAGGGGACTGAGCACGCACCCCCAGGGGCCCCTGTGTTGAGGATCAGCGTGGCGGATGTGTTGTTACCTACCCTTACCACCTGGGGGCGGTCCGTCAGGAAATCCAGGATCCAGTTGCAGAGGGAGGTGTTTCGTCCCAGGGTCCTTAGTTTATTGATGAGCTTTAAGGACACTATGGTGTTGAACGCTAAGATGTAGTCAGTGAATAGCATTCCCACATAGGTGTTCCTTTTGTCCAGGAGGGAAAGGGCAGTGTGAAGTCCAATAGAGATTGCATAATCTGTGGATCTGTTGGGGCGGTATACAAATTGGAGCGGGTCTAAGGTTTCTGGGATAATGTTGTTAATTTGAGCCATGACCAGCCTTACAAAGCACTTCATGGCTACAGACATAGGTCTACGGGTTGGTAGTCAACAGATTGCATTCACTAGCATTTCCTTATGAACAATCTTCAAACCGAGGCCAAATCAGGAAGTGCCGTCACCTTTAACACTGAAGTATGGATGGGCCCCAGAGTAATCCCATGACTACGATTCTGAAGTCCATAGCCAGTCGTAGACACTTTTTTGTACTCTACCCAAAACCTTAACCCATGACTCCGGATCCTAAGGTCGTGGGTTCAATTCCAGTGGAAGACACTCGTTTTTAACCCTATCCCAAACCGTAACCCTTAACCTTGACGTTTGGAAAAACGTGGAAAAACGTCACAATCTGAAGTAAAATTAGTAAAACCTAGATCTTGTTGTTTTTCCAAGGATGACAGGACATCACACATGCGCGCACACACACACACACACACACACACACACACACACACACACACACACACACACACATACACATACACACACAAGCCAGTCTATCATACGTGGAGAGCCCTTGTAATTGAAGTCAATCTCAGCATTTTCCCACCACACTTCAACACAAGAGGCCTTTTTCTTTCTAGGTACCATATTCTCCCACTACTACCACCTGTGTGTGTGTGTGTGTGTGTGTGTGTGTGTGTGTGTGTGTGTGTGTGTGTGTGTGTGTGTGTGTGTGTGTGTGTGTGTGTGTGTGTGCGTGCGTGCGTGCGTGCGTGCGTGCGTGCGTGCGTGCGTGCGTGCGTGCGTGCGTGCGTGCGTGCGTGCGTGTGTGTGTGTGTGTGTGTGTGTGTGTGCATGTAAGTGTGTCAAATCATATCAAGTGTATTGGTTGTATACACAGTTTGGCAGATGTTGTAGCGGGTGCAGCAAAATGCTACTAGTTACTAGCTCCTAACAATGCAGTAAAATGTCGAACAGTACACAATAATAATATTGTCGGAAACAAATACATTTATATGTATTTGAGAGTATGGAGTATGGACTCTATAAGGTGTCTGTGTCGAAAGCATTCCACAGGGATGCTGGCCCGTGTTGACTGCGATGCTTCCCGCAGTTGTGTCAAGTTCTCTAGTTTTCACATTTCAGCAGTAGGCATTTGCTTTCCAAACTACGTTTTTTCCCTCGATTGTATTTTGAAATCTGCAAAAGGCAAACTGATAGCCGCAACCAACCATAGAAATGTAATACCTAGATGGCATTGCCCATTCAAGTCAGGACTGGCATCCATTGCTCGTGTACCCATGAGTTTAACAGTCAAATTGCCAGGGTTGCATGTTACAAAACCCTTCTATGGATTATATGTGTATGTCCACAATGCAACAAGCTGTCGCCTATATTTGGCTCACATGCTGCCCAAAATGCAGCCATCCGGACTGTAGGCATACCGGTAGATGCCAACATAAAGAAAATGGTTGAGCAAATAAGGGATATAAATGATTTGTTATGGTGTGGGGTGCATTTTCTGGCATGGTTTAGGTCCACTTGTAGGATCTATGCCAGTGCTCATTGAAGCTGTTCTTGCAGCTCGTGGTGGCCAAACACTCTTTTAAGACATGTTGGTGTCTCCTTAATTTTGGAAGATTTTTTTTTTTTACAGTTTTTTTTCAACTATTGATCCTGTGTGGCTAAATGATGCTCTTTGGTGTATTTTTAACATTGATATATATATTTGTCTGCCTCTTAGACCCACTATAGGCTTGGGCCCAGGCCCTGACAAACACAATTGACCAGTTACATTTTGTTAAGCAGTTTATTTGTATTTTTGTATTGTTCAGTTACCCAAATTCATACACACATGCACACACACTCACATACAATCAGCATATACACTGCTGCTACTCTGTTTATTATGTATCCTGATGCCTAGTCACCTTACCACCTTACCCCTACCACTCCAGTATTAATGCACATTGTAAATATGGTATTGGCACTGACCCTGCACATAGCTTACTTACTTACTCAGGTTCATCTTATTATGTGTTTTTGTTCTACTTTACTTTATTTTATAGTACTACATATATTGATTACTGCATTGTTGGTAAAGAGCTTGGAAGAAAGGCATCTTACTGTACTTGTGCAAGGGGCAATCAAATTTGAAACTTGGAGACTTTCTCTCTGTACGCTCTTAGAAAAAAAGGCGTTATCTAGCACCAAGAAAGGTTCTTCGGCTGTCCCCATAGGATCACCTTTTGAAGATCCCCTTTTGATTCAAAGTAGAACCCTTTTGGTTCCAGGTAGAACCCTTTTCACAGAAGGTTCTACATAGAACCCAAAAGACTTCTACCTGGAACCAAAAAGGGTTCTACCTCGAACCAAAAAGGGTTCTATATGGGGAGAGCCGCGGAACCCATTTGGAACCCTTTTTTCTAAGAGTGTAGTCCATAATCAGCTCCTTCGTTTTGTTGATGTTGAGGGAGAGGTTATTTTCCTGGCAACACTCCGGCAAGGCTCTCACCTCTCTGTAGGCCGTCTCGTTGTTGTTGGTAATCAGGCCTACCACTGTTGTGTTGTGCAAACTTAATTATTGAGTTGGGGACATGCTTGGCCACACAGTCATGGGTGAACAGGGAGTACAGGAAGGGCTTGATTTGTTGCCTACCTTCACCACCTGGGGTCGACCGTCAGGAAGTCCAGGAACCAGTTGCAAAGGGAGGGGTTCAGATCCAGGGCCCTGAGCTAGGTGATGAGCTTGGAGAGCACTATGTTGTTGAAAGTGATGACCAATATTCTTACATACAGTAAGTATTATTCTTGTCCAGGTGGGATTGGGCAGTGTGCAATAGCGATTGTGTCATCCTTGGATCTGTTGGGGTCGTATACAGATTGTGGTGGGTCTAGGGTATCGGGTAAGGTGGAGGTGGAGATGATATGATCCTTAACTAGCCTCTCAAAACACTTCATGGTGACAGAATTGGGTGATACAGGGCAATAGATTGAAGTGCTTTTGTTCAAAGATTGAACGTGAGTGTTTGGTTTTACTATCCTTGTGGGGACCAGAAGGATAGTAAAACAAGGAAAATTCGGACAAGTGGGGACATTTCGCTAGTCCCCATAAAGAAAAAGTATATTTTAGGCTTACAAATAGGGTTAGGGCAAGAATTAGGGTTAGTGGTTAGGGCTTGGGATAGGGGTTTGGAGTTAGGGTTAGGGTTAACGTTTAGGCGTTTTGGAAAATAGGATTTTGAATGGGAATCATTTGTTTGGTCCACACAAGGATAGTAAAACAAACGTATGTTTTTGTGTGTGATAGCTCAAGGGGGTTCATGGGTGCTCTGTCAAACACACGGTAAACCAGAGGAGAAAGAACAACTCAAACGCTGCACTATTTATTGAGACAAATTCAGAGCAGGAAGAGAAATATTTGGTTAACTCAGCGGCGAACGGTCAGCGGTGTTGGGGCGAACCACGGTTGATGTGAAGGAAAACAGCCATCCCTTTGTTAGTCGACAGAATGGAACACTCCGTGTGGTCACTGCAGGAGGCCGAACATCACAGACAGAGCAACACAGACGCTCTCTCTCTCATGCTTACAGTCTCTGAGACATACACAGAGGAACAGAAAACCACACATAGAAGCTCTCATGCTCACTCTCACACGCACACACACAGAGGAAAACTAGATCCGGACATTCATTGCCTGCTATGAATGTTTTATTAGCCATGTGAACAGGTCATAGAGCTACACACTCAGCAGGGGCACACTCACTCACACATAATCACATTTCATTGGCTCACACCTACACATACACTAATCACATGTGACTCTTTTCAGGAAACTAGGCATATGTCACACGAGCCATTTGAACTAAACCCTTCTTTTTTTTTATCAAAATGCATTTTTGGGCAGAAATGCCTTCTGGAACATGTGAACTTTCATGTGCTTTAATAACAAACTTGTATGCCGTCTGTAAATACAAAAACATTTGTTAAATTACAAGCCTTTATGTGTATGATCTGTGTAGTAATATTATTTGTGTCATGATGTCATTGCGTCAACTGTCGATAGACGTAGAGGTACATTCGCTCTGGCTATCTAGTCTGATTTCAGAGCACTCTCGTCTGAGTGTGCCGGTGCGCAGAATAACTGCCACATTTACGAACACTCAACACCCATTGAATATGGCCGGTGTCAGTAAACATGTAGCAAAATTTGAAATAGTGTTTTTTACATTGGATAAAAGTAGAGACTCAGAACTACAAAATGGTATATCATAACTACTTTTGAGGAACACTGGGAAAGTAATTTTGCTTTGAAAGTTGATAACTTGTAAACTCACTTTTGAGAAAATGACCTTTGAATGTTATGGTGCTGCTATTGGAGAGCCCTTCTTTGTCAACACCCATTCAACATCGTTCAATTGAACGATGTGGTTGAAGATATCCCTCTAGTGGTGTGGGGGCTGTGCTTTGGCAAAGTGGGTGGGGTTATATCCTTCCTGTTTGGCCCTGTCCGGGGGTGTCCTCGGATGGGGCCACAGTGTCTCCTGACCCCTCCTGTCTCAGCCTCCAGTATTTATGCTGCAGTAGTTTATGTGTCGGGGGGCTAGGGTCAGTTTGTTATATCTGGAGTACTTCTCCTGTCCTATTCGGTGTCCTGTGTGAATTCTCTAATTCTCTCTTTCTTTCTCTCTCTCGGAGGACCTGAGCCCTAGGACCATGCCCCAGGACTACCTGACATGACTCCTTGCTGTCCCCAGTCCACCTGGCCATGCTGCTGCTCCAGTTTCAACTGTTCTGCCTTATTATTATTCGACCATGCTGGTCATTTATGAACATTTGAACATCTTGGCCATGTTCTGTTAAAATCTCCACCCGGCACAGCCAGAAGAGGACTGGCCACCCCACATATGCTCTCTCTAATTCTCTCTTTCTTTCTCTCTCTCGGAGGACCTGAGCCCTAGGACCATGCCCCAGGACTACCTGACATGATGACTCCTTGCTGTCCCCAGTCCATCTGACCGTGCTGCTGCTCCAGTTTCAACTGTTCTGCCTTATTATTATACGACCATGCTGGTCATTTATGAACATTTGAACATCTTGGCCATGTTCTGTTATAATCTCCACCCAGCACAGCCAGAAGAGGACTGGCCACCCCACATAGCCTGGTTCCTCTCTAGGTTTCTTCCTAGGTTTTGGCCTTTCTAGGGAGATTTTCCTAGCCACCGTGCTTCTACACCTGCATTGCTTGCTGTTGGGGGTTTTAGGCTGGGTTTCTGTACAGCACTTTGAGATATCAGCTGATGTACGAAGGGCTATATAAATACATTTGATTTGATTTGATTTGGTTCACACCCTCTTAAGCTTCAGCCCCACACATCTCTTTAAGGGTTAATCCAAATGTACTAACAACAGCAGTCAAGTACCCAAGCTAACTTGCTAGCTACTTCCGGACATCTAAGTGAGAGAGAACTCACCCTAGCAGATCTGGTTAGGCTGTTATGTTATCCAGAGCGTTGGTGGCTGCAAATGTGCTGTCAGATTGTCCGTTCGTAAATTCAGAACGTTTTGCGTTCTGGGCTGCGTTACTGGGCTCATCTCGCTATAGCAACTCCTTGTGGCAGGCCAGGCACCTGCAGGCTGACCTCTGGTCGTCAGTTGAAATGTGTTTCCTCCGAGACATTGGTGCAGCTGGTATCCGGGTTAAGCAGGCGGGTGTTAAGAAGCACAGTGTGGCGGGAGGACGCATGTTTCGGAGGACGCATTACTCAAGCCCGTTTGGGAGTTGCAGCGATGAGACAAAATCGAAATTGGGGAGAAAAAATATATATACAGTTGAAGTCGGAAGTTTACATACACTTAGGTTTGTGTCATTGAAACTCGTTTTTCAACCACTCCACAAATTTCTTGTTAATAAACTATCGTTTTGGCAAGTCGGTTATGACATCTACTTTGTGCATGACACAAGTCATTTTTCCAACAATTGTTAACAGACAGATTATTTCACTTATAATTCACTGTATCACAATTCCAGTGGGTCAGAAGTTTACATACACTATGTTGACTGTGCCTTTAATTTAAACAGCTTGGAAAATTCAAGAAAAAATATGTCTTTAGAAGCTTCTGATAGGCTAATTGACATCATTTGAGTCAATTGGAGGTGTACCTGTGGATGTATTTCAAGGCCTAACTTCAAACTCAGTGCCTCTTTGCTTGACATCATGAGAAAATCAAAAGAAATCAGCCAAGACGTCAGAAAAACAATTGTAGACCTCCTGGTTCATCCTTGGAAGCAATTTCCAAACGCCTGAAGGTACCACGTTCATCTGCACAAACAATAGTATGCAAGTGTTACGTACGCCTCTAGGAAGAGGGAATGCAACACCTTGCTACAACTCAACTCCCCGTGGAGTGAAAGAGGTATGGGACTGTAGGTGCGAGTTAGGATGACAAAAGGCTGAGAATTTATCGTTTATTAGGAATTTATTCATTCACACGGTAAATTTGGGGAAAAGGGGCTGAACGGAACCAAAGCAAAGAAAGTAAATGTCAAAGCCCCCTCTCCTACCGTAACTACCTACCCACTACTTACCTATCTTAGCACCACCTGGTGTGCTAGCAAAAATACAGGGGGTGGTCCTCCCAGGTCTTACCTAGTGTGAAAAGACAGTAAATACTACGGGTTATGTATGCCCGCAGGCCTCTTGCCTAAGCACTCCCTAGGTGCCTTCCCCTCCCCCCCTGGGAACAAATGAAACAGAATAATACAAACAAAGACTTGCAAGCCGAAGAGCACCATCCCAACCGTGAAGAACGAGGGTGGCAGCATCATGTTGTGGGTGTGCTTTGCTGCAGGAGGGACTGGTGCACTTCACAAAATAGATGGCATCATGAGGATGGAAAATTATGTGGATATATTGAAGCAATATCTCAAGACATCAGTCAGGAAGTTAAACCTTGGTCGCAAATGGGTCTTCCAAATGGACGATGACCAAAGGACAACAAAGTCTAGGTATTGGAGTGGCCATCACAAAGCCCAGACCTCAATCCCATAGAAAATGTGTGGGCAGAACTGAAAAAGCATGTGCGGGCAAGGAGGCCAACAAACCTGACTCAGTTACACCAGCTCTCTCAGGAGGATTGGGACAAAATTCACCCAACTTATTGTGGGAAGCTTGTGGAAGGCTACCCAAAATGCTTGACCCAAGTTAAACAATTTAAAGGCAATTCTACCAAATACTGAGTGAGTGTATGTAAACTTCTGATGAAAGATGAAAGAAATAAAATGTGATGAAAGAAATAAAAAACTTAAATAAATCATTCTCTCTACTGTTATTCTGACATTTCACATTCTTAAAATAAAGTGGCGATCCTAATTGGCGTTAGACAGGGAATTTTTACTAGGATTCAATGTCAGGAATTGTGAAAAACTGAGTTTAAATGTATTTGGCTAAGGTGTATGTAAATTTCCGACTGTATATGTGCTTTTTTCCCTCATCAATCCACACACAATTGCCCATAATGACAAAGCAAAAGCAGGTTTTTAGACATTTTTGCAAATATATTTAACATTAAAAACTTAAATATTAAATTTACATAAGTATTCATACCCTGTTCTTTGTTGAAGCAACCTTGGCAACGATTAAAGCCTTTTGTCTCCTTGGGTATGACGCTACAATCTTGGCACACTTGCATTTTGGAGAGTTTCTCCCATACGTCTCTGCAGATCCTCTTAATCTCTGTCAGGTTGGATGGGGAGCGTCGCTGGATAGCTATTTTAAGGTCTCTCCAGAGATGTTCCATCGGGTTCAAGGACATTCAGCGACTTGTCCCGAAGCCACTCCTGCTTCGTCTTGTCTGTGTGTTTAGGGTCGTAGTCCTGTTGGTAGGTGAACCTTCTCCCCAGTCTGAGGTCCTGAGCGCTGCTGAGCAGGTTTTCATCAAGGATCTCTCTGTACTTTGCTCCGTTCATCTTTCCCTCGATCCTGACTAGTCTCGCAGGTCCTGCCACTGAAAAATATCCCCACAGCATGATGCTGCCACCACCATGTTTCACTGCAGGGATGGTGCCAGGTTTCCTCCATACGCTTGACATTCAGGTCAAAGAGTTCAATCTTGGTTTCATCAGACCAGAGAATGTTGTTTCTCATGGTCTGAGTCATTTAGGTGCCTTTTGGCAAACCAAGTGGGCTGTCATTTGACTTTTACTGAGTAGTTCCTTCTGTCTGGCCACTACCATAAATGCCTGATTGGTGAAGTGCTGCAGAGATGGTTGTCTTTCTGGAAGGTTCTTCCATCTTCACAGAGGAACTCTGGAGCTCTGTCAGAGAGACCATTGGGTTCTTGGTCACCTCCCTGACCACGGCCATTCTCCCTCGATTGCTCAGTTTGGCCTTGCGGCCAGCTCTAGGATGAATCTTGGTCGTTCCAAACTTCAAACTTCTTCTTAAGAATGATAGAGGCCAATGTTTTTGTACCCTTCCCCAGATCTGTACCTTGACACAATCCTGTCTTGGAGCTCGACGGACAATTCCTTGGACCTCATGGCTTGGTTTTTGCTATGACATGCACTGTCAACTGTGGGACCTCATATATACGGGCGTGTGCTTTCCAAATCATGTCCAATTAATTTAATTTATCACAGGTGGACTCCAATCAGTTTGTAGCAACATCTCAAGGATGATAAATGGAAACAGGATGCACCTGAGTTAAATCTCAAGTCTTTTAGTAAAGGGTCTGAATACTTATGTAAATAAGGTATTTCTGTTTTTTAGTTTGTATTTTTGGAAATATATTAAAAATATCTGTTTTTGTTTGTCATTATGGTGTATTGTGTGTAGATTGATGAGGAAAACTTTTAATTTAATCAATTTTAGAATAACTCAAAACTTACCAAAATGTGGAAAGAGTCAAGGGGTCTGAATACTTCCCAAATACACTCTAGATATGGTTATATGATCAATCAGGACACATAACACCGTTTCTGAGTTATTATAATGTTCCTATCCTCTTCATATGCTGTGTATGTCACACACTGACCATAGTTTGCTTTGTATGTTTCAATGTTTTGGTTGGTCAGGGTGTGATCTGAGTGGGCATTCTATGTTACATGTCTAGTTTGTCTAGTTCTATGTTTGGCCTGATATGGTTCTCAATCAGAGGCAGGTGTTCGTCATTGTCTCTGATTGGGAACCATAATTAGGTAGCCTGTTTGGTGTTGGGTTTTGTGGGTGATTGTCCTTGTTCCTGTCTCAGTGTTACTTTGCACCAGTATTAGGCTGTTTCGGTTTTCGTGTTACGTTTATTGTTTTTGTATTTGATTCGTGTTTACTTTGTTTTATTAAACATGGATCGCAATAGCCATGCCGCATTTTGGTCTGACTCTCTTTCCCATACAGAAAACCGTTACAGTGTACTTTTAACACTATACTTTTAAAAAATGATTTCTTCATCGCGTGTTGAACGTCTTATGAAATGTGATTTTAGTTAGATCGATATTTATAAAGCTTCCTTGAAATAACTTGCATTCCTTGAAATAACGTATCCCGGGGAAAGTGTCTGACCGGTTCAAGGCAACTGGGAACTTGGAAAATTGTTTTAAACGGTCATTCAACTCGGAAATCCAAATCGGACACTCATGATTTGACCTGTTTTTTTCCCCCTGTGAGTTACGAGTTGTCTTGAAAGCACCATGAGTAAAGTGGGTGACGATGACCTGTGGGCACTGTACAGCTACAAGGGGTGGAAGGGGAAATGATCATTTGAAAATATGAAAATATGCAATGTCATAATCTGTTGAGTTGACAATGAAATGTAATAGGATTTAGCATTCAGAAATGTAATGGAAGAACAGTACACAAGGTTGTATATTGTTTTCATAACATGTGGTCTATTTGATTTGTTAATGGTTTTAGGTGCATGCTGTCACGACTATCACCGAAGGTGGCTCGCTCCCCTTCCAGTTCGGGTGGCGCTCGGGCTGTTGTCGTCACCGGTCTACTAGCTGCTACCGATCCCTTTTCCCCTTTTCGTTTTGTTTGGTCTAATTGGTTTCACCTGTTCCTTGATTGGGGTTTTGGGTTGGGGTTATTTAAGTTCAGTTAGCCCGCCTCTGTTCGTGCGGGCTTGTTTGCTGCTTTTTGTTCAGGAGTGTCCTGTCCTTTTTCCGCTGTACAGCGTATGTACCGGTGTAGTACATTTTTGAATGTTTTACGCCTGTGTTCAGTGTTACCCTCTTTTGTTCGCTGTGATTGTTCCGGAATAAATGGTTTTTCCAAATCCTCTGCTCTCTGCGCCTGACTCACACCCATCACTCTTCGAATCCTGACAGAAGCCCGTGCCATAAACTATGGAGTCAGCAGGAGCAGCGACCACCCCTCTCCCAACAA
This sequence comes from Oncorhynchus kisutch, assembly GCF_002021735.2. Taxonomy (NCBI): domain Eukaryota; kingdom Metazoa; phylum Chordata; class Actinopteri; order Salmoniformes; family Salmonidae; genus Oncorhynchus; species Oncorhynchus kisutch. The sequence continues at coordinate 58,872,655 of NC_034177.2, read as the reverse complement.
TGGAGGAGCGTGTCCTTCATCATACGTCCATCCTCCATCGCATCGGATGGGAGAGGAGGGGTCTCCCTACTTCCCCTCCAACCCCCCCACCTACAATGCTACAACCTCCTCCAGCGGTACCTAGAACCAGCGCACTGCGTATTGCGCCTCCGAGGGAGTACGATGGAGCGACGGCGGGGTGCCAGGGATTCTTGCTCCAACTCCAGCTTTACCTGGCCACCGTTCGGCCGACTCCCTCGGACGAGGAGAGCGTGAGCGTCCTTGCTTGACAGGTAGAGCCCTGGAGTGGGACAATGCCGTCTGGAACGGGCCCGACTCGGCGAGGGGCCACTACCTGGAATGAGAGATTGTTCCATCTCAGGCAGGAGACAAGGAGCGCGCAGGACTTCGCGCTGGAGTTCCGGACCTTGGCCACTGGGGTGGGGTGGAACGACAGGGCCCTAATAGACCATTACAGGTGTATCCTGAGAGAGGACGTCCGCATAGACCTGTTGATCAGGCTGGACAATCTGCTGGCTGCTCGCGGACGTTCTGAAAGGGTCCTGTCTGTTCCACCTCCTGGCCCTCCCGCTCACATACCAATGGAGTTAGGGGGGGCCGCATCGAGGGGGACCGGAGGAGGAGGCTCCTCCTGCACCAGCTGTGGTTGGAGAGGGCACAATTCCGGTCGGTGATGGAGGAGTCCATCTGGGAGTCGAGAGGGCAGGCAGAACACTTCTCGGTCACCCCAGGTGAGTCATCACCACACTCACCCAGAGCTTCCTGTTGGTCACATGTTTTTTTTTTCCCGAAGAAGCTCGGGCCGGCAGAGCGAAACTATGATGTGGGGGACAGGGAGCTGTTAGCTGTGGTTAAAGCCCTGAAGGTGTGGAGACACTGGCTCGAGGGGGCTAAGCACCCGTTCCTCATCTGGACTGACCACCGTAACCTGGAGTATATTCGAGCAGCTAGGAGACTGAATCCTCGTCAGGCAAGGTGGGCCATGTTTTTCACCAGATTCAGATTTACGATCTTGTATAGACAAGGTTCCCTTAACACTAAGGCCGACGCGCTGTCCCATCTCTATCGATCCTACTCCCATCATTCCGGCTGCGAGGCTGGTGGCACCGGTAGTATGGGAGGTGGACGCGGACATCGAGCGGGCGCTAAGGCCGCTAAGGGGGAACCTGCGCCTCCACAGTGCCCGGAGGGTTGTAGGTACGTGCCGCTTGCTGTCCGTGATCAATTGATTCGTTGGGCTCATAGTCTACCCTCGTCGGGTCACGCGGGGATTTCGAGGACAGTGCGGGGTCTTAGGGGGAAGTACTGCTGGCCCACCTTAGCTAAGGACGTGCGATTCTATGTCTCCTCCTGTTCAGTGTGCGCCCAGAGCAAGGATCCTAGGCACTTGCCTAGAGGGAAGTTACAGCCCCTCCCCGTTCCGCAACGGCCATGGTCTCATCTATCTTTGGACTTCCTCACTGATCTTCCCCCGTCTCAGGGAAACACGACAATCCTGGTCGTTGTGGATCGGTTCTCTAAGTACTGCCGTCTTATCCCTTTGCCCGGTCTCCCTACGGCCCTACAGACTGCGGAAGCTCTGTTCACCCACGTCCTTCGGCACTACGGGGTGCCTGAGGACATCGTTTCTGATCGGGGTCCCCAGTTCACATCCTGAGTGTGGAAGGTATTTATGGAACGTCTGGGGGTCTCGGTCAGCCTCACCTCGGGGTATCACCCGGAGAGTAATGGTCAGGTGGAGAGATTGAACCAGGGGGTGGGTTTCTGCGGTCGTATTGCCAGGACTGGCCTGGGCTGAAATGGCCCAGAACTCCTCCACCAACATGTCACCGTTTCAGTGCGTGTTCGGCTACCAGCCGGTCCTGGCACCGTGGCTTCAGAGCCAGACCGAGGCTCCTGCGGTGGAGGATAGGGTGCAGCGCTCTGAGGAGACCTGGAGGGCAGAAGAGGAGCGCTGACCGTCACCGCAGTTAGGCCCCCGTGTTCAAACCGGGGGACGGGGTCTGGCTCTCAACCCGAAACCTGCCCCTCTGCCTGCCCTGCCGGAGGCTGGGTCCGCAGTGTGTGGGGCAATTTAAAGTTCTGAGGAGGATAAACGAGGTGTGTTATACACATGGTTAGCAGATGTTAATGCGAGTGTAGCAAAATGCTTGTGCTTATAGTTCCGACAATGCAGTAATAACCAACGAGTAATCTAACCTTACAATTCCAAAACTACTACCTTATCCACACAAGTGTAAAGGGATAAAAAATATGTACATAAAGATATATGAATGAGTGATGGTACAGAACTGCATAGGCAAGATGTAGTAGATGGTATCGAGTACAGTATATACATATGAGATGAGTAATGTAGGGTATGAAAACAAAGTGCCATAGTTTAAAGTGGCTAGTGATGTATTTTCCATCAATTTCCATCAATTCCCATTATTAAAGTGGCTGGAGTTGAGTCCGTGTGTTGGCAGCAGCCACTCAATGTTAGTGGTGGCTGTTTAACAGTCTGATGGCCTTGAGATAGAAGCTGTTTTTCAGTCTCTCGGTCCCTGCTTTAATGCACCTGTACTGACCTCGCCTTCTGGATGATAGCGGGGAGAACAGGCAGTGGCTCGGGTGGTTGTTGTCCTTGATGATCTTTATGGCCTTCCTGTGACAACGGGTGGTGTAGGTGTCCTGGAGGGCAGGTAGTTTGCCCCCGGTGATGCGTTGTGCAGACCTCACTACCCTCTGGAGAGCCTTACGGTTGTGGGCGGAGCAGTTGCCGTACTAGGCGGTGATACAGCCAGACAGGTTGCTCTCGATTGTGCATCTGTAGAAGTTTGTGAGTGCTTTTGGTGACAAGCCAAATTTCTTCAGCCTCCTGAGGTTGAAGAAGCGCTGCTGCGCCTTCTTCACGATGCTGTCTGTCTGGGTGGACCAATTCAGTTTGTCCGTGATGTGTATGTCGAGGAACTTAAAACTTACTACCCTCTCCACTACTGTCCCATCGATGTGGGTAGGGGGGTGCTCCCTCTGCTGTTTCCTGAAGTCCACAATCATCTCCTTTGTTTTGTTGACGTTGAGTGTGAGGTTATTTTCCTGACACCACACTCCGAGGGCCCTCACCTCCTCCCTGTAGGCCGTATCGTCATTGTTGGTAATCAAGCCACCCACTGTAGTGTCGTCCGCAAACTTGATGATTGAGTTGGAGGCATGCATGGCCACGCAGTCGTGGGTGAACAAGGAGTACAGGAGAGGGCTCAGAACGCACCCTTGTGGGGCCCCAGTGTTGAGGATCAGCGGGGTGGAGATGTTGTTACCTACCCTCACCACCTGGGGGCGGCCCGTCAGGAAGTCCAGTACCCAGTTGCACAGGGCGGGGTCGAGACCCAGGGTCTCGAGCTTGATGACGAGCTTGGAGGGTACTATGGTGTTGAATGCCGAGCTGTAGTCGATGAACAGCATTCTCACATAGGTATTCCTCTTGTCCAGATGGGTTAGGGCAGTGTGCAGTGTGGTTGAGATTGCATCGTCTGTGGACCTGTTTGGGCGGTAAGCAAATTGGAGTGGGTCTAGGGTGTCAGGTAGGGTGGAGGTGATATGGTCCTTGACTAGTCTCTCAAAGCACTTCATGATGACGGAAGTGAGTGCTACGGGGCGGTAGTCGTTTAGCTCAGTTACCTTAGCTTTCTTGGGAACAGGAACAATGGTGGCCCTCTTGAAGCATGTGGGAACAGCAGACTGGTATAGGGATTGATTGAATATGTCCGTAAACACACCGGCCAGCTGGTCTGCGCATGCTCTGAGGGCGCGGCTGGGGATGCCGTCTGGGCCTGCAGCCTTGCGAGGGTTAACACGTTTAAATGTCTTACTCACCTCGGCTGCAGTGAAGGAGAGACCGCATGTTTTCGTTGCAGGCCGTGTCAGTGGCACTGTATTGTCCTCAAAGTGGGCAAAAAAGTTATTTAGTCTGCCTGGGAGCAAGACATCCTGGTCCGTGACTGGGCTGGATCTCTTCCTGTCGTCCGTGATTGACTGTAGACCCTGCCACATGCCTCTTGTGTCTGAGCCGTTGAATTGAGATTCTACTTTGTCTCTGTACTGACGCTTAGCTTGTTTGATAGCCTTGCGGAGGGAATAGCTGCACTGTTTGTATTCAGTCATGTTACCAGACACCTTGCCCTGATTAAAAGCAGTGGTTCGCGCTTTCAGTTTCACGCGAATGCTGCCATCAATCCACGGTTTCTGGTTAGGGAATGTTTTAATTGTTGCTATGGGAACAACATAATCAATGCACTTTCTAATGAACTCGCTCACCGAATCAGCATATTTGTCAATGTTGTTGTTTGACGCAATGCGGAACATATCCCAGTCCACGTGACCGAAGCAGTCTTGAAGCGTGGAATCAGATTGGTCGGACCAGCGTTGAACAGACCTGAGCACGGGAGCTTCTTGTTTTAGTTTCTGTCTGTAGGCAGGGAGCAACAAAATGGAGTCGTGGTCAGCTTTTCCGAAAGGAGGGCGGGAAGGGCCTTATATGCGTCGCGGAAGTTAGAATAGCAATGATCCAAGGTTTTATCAGCCCTGGTTGCACAAGCGATATGCTGATAGAATTTAGTCTTGAGTCTTGTTTTCAGATTAGCCCTGTTAAAATCCCCAGCTACAATGAATGCAGCCTCAGGATATGTGGTTTCCAGTTTGCAAAGAGTCAAATAAAGTTTGTTCAGGGCCATCGATGTGTCTGCTTGGGGGGGAATTTATACGGCTGTGATTATAATCGAAGAGAATTGCCTTGGTAGATAATGCGGTCGACATTTGATTGTGAGGAATTCTAAATCAGGTGAACAGAAGGACTTGAGTTCCTGTATGTTGTTGTGATCACACCACATCTCGTTAATCATAAGGCATACGCCCCCGCCCCTCTTCTTACCAGAAAGATGTTTGTTTCTGTCTGCGCGATGCGTGAAGAAACCAGCTGGTTGCACCGATCCCGTTAGCGTCTCTCGAGTGAGCCATGTTTCCGTGAAGCAAAGAACGTTACAGTCTCTGATGTCCCTCTGGAATGCTAGCCTTGCTCGGATTTCATCAACCTTGTTGTCAAGACACTGGACATTGGCGAGTAGTATGCTAGGGAGTGGTGCGCGATGTGCCCGTCTCCGGAGCCTGACCAGAAGACCGCTTCGTTTCCCTCTTTTGCGATGTCGTTGTTTTGGGTCGCAGGCTGGGATCCATTCCGTTGTCCTGGGTGGAAGGCAGAACACAGGATCCGCTTCGGGAAAGTCATATTCCTGGTCGTACTGATGGTGAGTTGACGTTGCTCTTATATTCAGTAGTTCTTCCTGACTGTATTTAATGAAACCTAAGATTACCTGGGGTACCAATGTAAGAAATAACACGTAAAAAAAACAAAATACTGCATAGTTTCCTAGGAACGCGAAGCGAGGCAGCCATCTCTGTCAGCGCCGGAAGTCATGTGTCTCTCCTCAGGCCGATGGCAGCTGGTCCCTTGCAGGAAGGTGAGGTGCGGGAGGTCCCTCCGTCCCCTCTGGACATCGAGGGGTCCCCGGCGTGGGTGGTACTGTCACGACTATCACCGAAGGTGGCTCCCCTTCCCATTCGGGTGGTGCTAGGTGGTCGTCCTCACCGGTCTACTAGCTGCTACCGATCCCTTTTCCCCTTTTCGTTTTGTTTGGTCTAATTGGTTTCACCTGTTCCTTGTTTGGGGTTTTGGGTTGGGGTTATTTAAGTTCAGTTAGCCCGCCTGTATCCGTGCGGGCTTGTTTGCTGTTTTTGGGTTCAGGAGTGCCCTGTACAGCGTATGTACCGGTGTAGTACATTTTGGAGTGTTTTAAGCCTGTGTTCAAGTTACCCTCTATTGTTCGCTGTGATTGTTCCGGAATAAATGTTTTTTCGAATCCTCTGCTCTCTGCGCCTGACTCCACACCCATCACTCTTCGAATCCTGACACATGCAGTCGTAATCACAGGAAGGTGAAGGTGAAAGACTTGGACACTTAACCCGTGGTTGTCGTCATCCGATCAAGATGACCCATCACTATCTGATCGAGATTTGTTGCGTCTACGCATGGCAATAGAATGTGTGTCTTATCTGCCCAACGCGTCCGTACTGTGACCAGAGTCCTGGGTTCCTCCCTTTATGTAAATGAATCAAATCTGCCTTGGATCTCCCTTATGACACAAGCTGTATAAATTGACAGAAAAAAGCACGCTTTTATTGTCAATAGTTTTACACTCATCGTTAAATCAAATCAAATCAAATGTATTTATATAGCCCTTCGTACATCAGCTGATATCTCAAAGTGCTGTACAGAAACCCAGCCTAAAACCCCAAACAGCAAGCAATGCAGGTGTAGAAGCACGGTGGCTAGGAAAAACTCCCTAGAAAGGCCAAAACCTAGGAAGAAACCTAGAGAGGAACCAGGCTATGTGGGGTGGCCAGTCCTCTTCTGGCTGTGCCAGGTGGAGATTATAACAGAACATGGCCAAGATGTTCAAATGTTCATAAATGACCAGCATGGTCGTATAATAATAAGGCAGAACAGTTGAAACTGGAGCAGCAGCATGGTCAGATGGACTGGGGACAGCAAGGAGTCATCATGTCAGGTAGTCCAGGGGCATGGTCCTAGGGCTCAGGTCCTCCGAGAGAGAGAGAAAAAGAGAGAATTAGAGAGAGCATATGTGGGGTGGCCAGTCCTCTTCTGGCTGTGCCGGGTGGAGATTATAACAGAACATGGCCAAGATGTTCAAATATTCATAAATGACCAGCATGGTCGTATAATAATAAGGCAGAACAGTTGAAACTGGAGCAGCAGCACGGCCAGGTGGACTGGGGACAGCAAGGAGTCATCATGTCAGGTAATCCTGGGGCATGGTCCTAGGGCTCAGGTCCTCCGAGAGAGAGAAAGAAAGAGAGAAGGAGAGAATTAGAGAACGCACACTTAGATTCACACAGGACACCGAATAGGACAGGAGATGTACTCCAGATATAACAAACTGACCCTAGCCCCCCGACACATAAACTACTGCAGCATAAATACTGGAGGCTGAGACAGCCTATATTACAGCTTATATTGGTTATCCAACGATTTAAGACTGGGCGTAATAGGCTACTATCCTAATAGGCTACTATCCTCGACCTGTCCACAGCCGTACAAATAAATATTACTTCATAGATGCTTCCGTTTTAAAAACAGTAATAAAAAAAACGCTTTTGTAGGATTTAGGTGCATTGGTTGTGTTTAGGCAGGTCTTAAGGATACCAAAAGTGTGCATTTCGAAGAACATCTAAAGCAGTGGTTCGCGCTTTCAGTTTCACGCGAATGCTGCCATCAATCCACGGTTTCTGGTTAGGGAATGTTTTAATCGTTGCTATGGGAACGAAATCTTCAACGCACGTTCTAATGAACTCGCACACGGAATCAGCGTATTCGTCAATATTGTTATCTGACGCAATACGAAACATATCCCAGTCCACGTGATGGAGTCGTGGTCAGCTTTTCCGAAAGGGGGGCGGGGCAGGGCCTTATATGCGTCGCGGAAGTTAGAGTAACAATGATCCAAGGTCTTTCCACCCCTGGTTGCGCAATCGATATGCTGATAAAATTTAGGGAGTCTTGTTTTCAGATTAGCCTTGTTAAAATCCCCAGCTACAATGAATGCAGCCTCCGGAGGGCAGGATGGCAGCACAAAATGTCATAAGGATGACCCCAGGGCCCACAAGACATGCAGTTGCCCATGCCCAGGACATCGCCTCAACATTCAACATGTTCATCACACTAGCCATCGAAAAAAATCAACCAGGAGATGTCAAATTTGGAGGGTTTCCTTAAATATGGAGACAACTGGAAAAGGATGGCTGAGATTGACCTGCGTGCCTACATACAGGTAGAGCTGCTAATCTGAGCGGGTGTGTATAGGTCCTGAGGCGAGGCTACATGTAGTCTTTTGGATGCAGAGGCAATGTTCCGTGCCACGATGCCACTGAAAGTCTTTCACACTTTCTCAAGAACGCTAGGATTTGATAACCGTGAGTCAAGACCTGCAAGACGTGTGAGAGACAAACTGGCGGCCATAAGAGAGGTCTGGGAGGAGTGGGTGGAGCGTCTAGCATACTTCAGGCCCCGGGTTGTAGAGGTAACAGTGGATGAGCACTTTAGTAAAGAAAACAATTCTGACAGGTGTGTTCTAATAAAAACGAATGGTGTCCACTGATTAAGTACATTAAATGTCTTTCTGCATTGTGAGGAGGGAAAACCCAGATATGCACAACGTTTGTGATGAATGACATGTTGTTTCTTCATGCAAAATAGATTTGGGGTTTAAAATTCAATTAAGCTGCTTTATTTTCGGGGTTTATTGAAGGCGGGTCATTTTTGACCCTTAGGACAAGGGGAGTATACAGAATGTTAAGACTACACAAGGGTTAAATAGTTCAATTCTTATTTAGTTTAGCCGGAACTGTACCAAAGGGGAAAAATGTGGCATGCTGGGAGAACGACCGTGGTTTAGTTTCCTCCAGGTCATTGATTAGGGATAACTCTTTCACTCATCGAGGGTTGATAGACTGACACACTAGCATTACAGAATCTAAACTGAACTACAAATGTATTGGAGTTGCATGGGAGGGACTATGATGGAGTTGCAGCAGAAGACCACAATGCATGACCAGTGTATAATGTGAAGGCCAAATGTTCCACCTGTACCTTTAGATCTAGCCAGAGTGGACCTCTATAACATTTCCGTGTGCAAGCCACTGTATCATACCGCTCTATTAGTTTCATATCTGATATAGCAACTGAATTAGACTATTCATATTCCCCCAAAAAAGTTGATCAAGTGCTCAGCAGCATTCCCTCAGTATTGCCACAGCACTGTCAAGAACGAACGGTGGGCGAGTGGTGAGATGGTCACCCCAATACCTCCCGTTTCCACTCCTGCTATTACAGTCCTTGGCTTTTCTACACATTTTTTTTTCAAATATTTGATGTTGCGCTGGCATTGGCCATGGGAAAGGGGTGAATACTGTTTATATTATTTGGGATGGTATCTCTTCATAATTATCTGTATTTCTATATGAGTCATCCAATTTCGATTGGACTGTGGCGTCCGGCCCCAGTGCCAGTAGGCACTTGGTTTCTAATGAAGACCATGATCGTAATTCTGTTGTCTGCAATTACTACCTCAACTGGCAGGGGGTGATTTTTTGGGGGAGGGCAGGAACACCGTGTGTTTTGATTGTCTACACCTGTTGACAAATGTGGGCACAATCAGAATGTGGACAAGATCAGGACAACAGATGCACGTTCAAATGAAACTTGTGGAGCATCGTGCAACATTGTGGGAATGTTCTGTGCAACTTCTTCATAAGTACAATATGTGAATCACAAGAAGATTCTTGCAACATCCCAGATAACCCATAACTGAATTCATCTCTTGTAATGTCCCTACAATGTTCCCACAACCAAAACAAATGTTTAAACTTTTAAAGAAAATGTGTTCTGGGAACATTCTTGTGACATCAGGTGAATGTATTTTTGCACCCTAAAAGTAACATTCTATAATCATCTGCACAACTAGACAGTTTATATTTTGTAATGTCCCCACCAGGCTGTTCCGTATTCCGTGTTCCGTCAACCGTATGAGAACGTTTGCCTCAACGTAAAGAAGGTTCTAAGAACTTTCACAGAACCAATGTTGGTTTGCTGGGTATACACAGTACACGCCCAGCAAAGTTGCACCCACACGATATTTCTATCGGTCAGTCAGCTGGCCGATTATTTGAGCCCTGTTTGAATACTCTTGGAATTCATCCTGCTTTCCTCCCATATTTGAAGTGGTCACTGATCTGACATGACATAACTGGTGAAAACATTGCAATGGAGAGCCTTTTTACGACAACCCAGTCATTTTGGATCAATGATTACTTCAAGGAAGGCAGTAGAGAAGGATGCATTTGAAGAGGGCTCTGGTCAGTTTGTTCCAGGATCATCAGAGAGGACCTGTTATACCGATACTCATGTTATGTCCTGGTGACAGAGTCGAGGAGTATTATGGTAGATAATGGCCCACATGAATCTTTCTGCGTCCTACTTACTGGAGGATTGCTCACACTCAGTCCTCCATCAGGACTTTAACTCCCTGAGAGTATTCACCCCGACCCCAATAAACTGGCTTCTCATACCTCTAAACCTCTCTCTCTCTCCCACACTCTCTCTGTCCTCCACACTCTCTCTCTCACCCCTATAACCTGGCTTCCCACACCAAATAATCCTCACTCTCCCACATGCTGTCTTCCACACTCTCTCTCTCTGCTCTCTGTCTCTCTCTACATCTCTATCTATCTCTAGACTGATGTACACTCTAAGCTTAGTGTAATGGTGTTTGGGGTTAGAGCAGTGGCCTAAGCCTTTGAGAGAAGATGATCTACATCCTGATAGAAAACACTAGAGAGAGTTTAGTAAATCATGAAGAGGAAGAGGAGGAGAGGAGCAGGTGAGGAGAGCTGTGATTTTCAAAGTATAATGAATCAAAATGCTATTATAACAACTTTATATTGCATCATGATAAAGTTGTCATTTTTTACTGCTTTAAAATGTAGTTGAAAGTTATGATTCTCAAACAAATTCCAGAATAGGTTTTTCTTTTACCATTCAAGACAAATCGAGCGGTCTTGAGTTTGGCTATCCACCTGGATTCAGCAGCTGTTCTCTAGGCTATGGTCCAGGAGCATAGCCAAGGGAAGTAGGGGTGCTGAAGGGGCTGTAGCATTCCCTGATAAATTGAAATAATGTTTCCAAAATTATATAATTACGCCTGTCTGAACACTGACTGAATTTGGGCAGCACACGCGCCAAATATCAAACAGCATGTTTCATTGAGGCCATAGAAATATAGTCTATAGAACCCAGCTAGCACATAACGTTCTGAGAACCATATGTTTCTTAGAGCTTGGTGAGAGCGTGGTTGTCCTATGGTTATTTCGCAGACAGCCTTCCCATAACACTTCCTACGGGTTTCCTCGTGGTTCTATTTAAAGTAATGTTCTGAAATTGTTCTGAGAACGTTAAGAAAAACACTTATTTTCTGCGGGAATTGCAGTACTTCAATATTACGTTTTCTACTGGTTTACTCATGGTTCTATTTAAAGTCCTGTTCTCAGAACATTTAGAGAACATTAGGAAACAACAGTCTTCTGTTGGAATTTCTGTACTTCAGCATAACGTTTTCTACAGGTTTCCTCATGGTTCTTTTTAAAGTCATGTTCTTAGAACTTCCAGAGAACGTTCCATAAAAACCACAAGAAAACATTAGTAATGTTAAAAGATCATTCTATGAATATTTAAAAGCATATACAGTACATTCCATTCTCAGCATCAACAAAACTCTCCATTCTCTATCTTGTTACATCTGTTCAGGTGTGTTGGCCACGCCCACTAATTGGTCACACATGATCTTAATGAGTGCTAGTTTCCTTTGAAATGTCTGAATAAACTAACAAAATGTACTAACAAAAAGCTTTGTATGAGTTAACTATGAATAAACTAACAAAAAGCTTTGCATGAGTTTTTTTTTAAACATAGCACGCTAGCGCCATCTAGGTGGCACAGTGGACTAATTCCATGGATAGGAAGCAGAAGATCATAGGTTTGAATCTCACTCATGTCACAATCGGACCCTTTTTCTCCTAAAATGGCATGCCCAAATCTAACTGCCTAGAGCTCAGGACCTGATTCAAGGATACCATTTGAAAGGAAAAACGTTGAAGTTTGTGGAAATGTGAAGTTAATGTAGGAGAATATAACACAATAGATCTGGTAAAAGATTTTTTTAAATAAAAAAATACAAAGAAAAAACACTTTTTTTGTACCTTCATCTTTGAAATGGAAGAGCAAGACCATTATGTATTATTCCAGCCCAGGCACAATTTAGATTTTGGCCACTAGATGGAAGCAGTGTATGTGCAAAGTTTTAGACTGATCCAATGAACCATTGTGTATCTGTTCAAAATGTTGTATTAAGACAGCCAAAATGTGCCTAATTGGTTTATTAATACATTTTTAAGTTCATAATTGTACACTCTCCTCAAACAATAGCATGGTATTAATTCACTGTAATAGCTACTGTAAATTGGACAGTGCAGTTCGATTAACATGAATTTAAGCTTTCTGCCCATATCAGATATGACAATGTCCTGGGAAAATGTTTTGTTATTTACAACCGCATGCGAATCACATTAGCCTACGTTAGCTCAACCGTCCCACAGGGGGGACATCGATCCTGTAGAGGATACATTTTCTTCAGGCTAAGGGTCCTTTTTTTCTGAATTTCCATATCCAAATCCAGCTCCCAGATTGCAATTCCTATGGCTTCCACTAGATGTCAACAGTCTTTGTTCAAAGTTTCAGGCTTGTTTCTTCCAAAACGAGGAAGAATAATGAGTTTTAGTACTGGGACTCAGAGTTGGAAATCATTCTATGCGCACGTGCACCTGCTAATATCGCTTTCCTATTGAACATAATTCTTTCTGTGTAAAATATTATAGTTTAAATCCATTTTAGGGTCCCTGAGGATTAAATGAAAAGAATTCTCCTATAGGTGTTCCTTTTGTCCAGGTGAGAAAGGACAGTGTGGTGTGAGAATGAGATCACGTCATCTGTGGATCTGTTGTGGTGGTATGCGAATTGGAGTGGGTGTAGGGTGTCCGGGAGGATGCTGTTGATGTGAGCCATGACCAGCCTTTCAAAGCACTTCATGGCTACCGACTTGAGTGCCACGGGGCGGTAATCATTTAGGCAGGTTACCTTCGCTTCCTTGGGCACAGGGACTATGGTGGTCTGCTTGAAACATGTAGGTATTACAGACTCGGTCAGGGAGAGTTTGAAAATGTCAGTGAAGACACTTGACAGTTGGTCCGCGCATGCTTTGAGTACACGTCCTGGTAATCTGTCTGGCCCAGTGGCTTTGTGAATGTTGACATGTTTAAAGGTTTTGTTCACATTGGCCACGAGAGCGTTATCACACAGTCATCCAGAACAGCTGGTGCTCTAGCATGCCTCAGTGTTGCTTGCCTCGAAGTGAGCATAAAAGGCATTTAGCTCGTCTGGTGGGCTCGCTTCACTCAGGTGGCGTCTGGGTTTCCCTTTGTAGTCTGTAATAGTTTTCAAGCCCTGCCACATCCGACAAGCGTCAGAGCCGGTGTAGAAGGACCTATTTGAAGGTAATTAAATCATGTTCTGATAATGTGTTTTTAATAACACTGCTAGCTTAGGTTAACTGTTTTAAACTCCAAGCACAGATGACACTTGGAAAGGAATTTGCTTTGGCTTGATTAACATCGACGGGGCTGTAGTGGAGCAGGTCGAGAGTTTCAAGTTCCTTGGTGTCCACATCACCAACGAACTATCATGGCCCAAACATACCAAGACAGTCGGCACAACAAACCCTTTTCCCCCTCAGGAGACTGAACATTTGGCATGGGTCCCCAGATCCTCAAAAGGTTCTACAGCTGCACCATCGAGAGAATCCTGACCGGTTGCATCACCGCCTGGTGTAGCAACTGCTCCGCATCTGACCATAAGGTGCTACAGAGGGTAGTGCGAACGGCCAAGTACATCACTGGGGCCAAGCTTGCTGCCATCCAGGTCCTATATAATAGGCGGAGTCAGAAGAAAGCCCATAAAATTGCCTCAACTAGCCTGTACCCCTGCACACTGACTCGGTACCGGTGTCCCCAGTATATAGCCTCGTTATTGTCATTCTTATTGTGTTACTTTCTGTTATTACTTTTTTTTACCCTATTGGTAAATATTTTCTTCTTCTTGAACTGCACTGTTGGTTAAGAGCTCGTAAGTTTCACGGTAAAGTCTACGCTTGTTGTATTTGGCGCATGTGGCAAATAAAGTTTGATTTGATTTTAAATAACCTATGATTTCTGTTATTAGAATGTTAATAAAACCACCCAGGAAAACTTTCACAGAACTATCGAAAAACGTTCTCAGAACCTCACTGCAACCGACAAATGTACATTCCCAAAACAGGTGAAATTTTTACTTCCATTTGCCGAAAATTTAAAAAAACGTTGCATTTTAACGGTCAGAAAATGCATGGGAAACCAAAAGCTTACATTCCTACAACTTCCAAGGTACCAAATGTGCTAGCTGGGAAGGGTTTTGGAACTTCACCCTGGTCATTTGACTGATAAACTCATGGGTATGCTCAAAATGGCTGTGCCTTCTGTAAATGCCTACTGTTGAAAAGAGAAGACTAATTTGTCAGTAGAGGTTGGCTTCTTGATTGGGGAGGCCAGACACAAGGCAATGGCCGGAGCAGAATGGGTGGAAAGGGATTAACAACATCAAACACATGGTTTCCATGGTGTTTGATGCCATTCCATTTGCTCCGTTCCAGCCATTATTATGAGCCGTCCTCCCTTCAGTATCCTCCACTGCAGTAGAAGCTACCATTTATTTTCTCCAGAACTCGGACAAACAGCACTGTTTTTCAAGGTAGCTCAGACTTATCTCGAGACCATCACCTGTACGGTGAGCCCAGGCTACACAGTCATGCTATCTATCTTTCATCATTGGGTTAGTCAGTGCCACTGAAAAGTTGATTTAGTAGCCTACTGTAGCTTATAATATTTATATATTCCCTCCTAATATTGTACAATCTGTGTGTCTCTTAGGTTTAGGGTTAGGTTTAGGGTTAGGAATTAAGGTTAGGGTTAGGGTTTTGGGTTTACTGGTTAAGGTTAAGATTAAGGGTTAGGTTTAGAATTAGAGGTTAGGGAAAATGGGACTTTGAATGGGAATCAATTGTTTGGTCCACACAAAGATAGTAAAAAAATGTGTGTGTGGGTGTGGGTTTGGTTGTGTGTGTGGTGACAGAGGGTGACCTGAGAGGCCGGGCTAGTTACAGCCTCTCTGCTGGAGACCGCCGGTCTCACAGAACTAGCATTGTTGGCATGGAGCTGCAGACAGACACACACAGAGACAGACACACACACACATACACACACATACACATACAATAACACCCGAGGTGGCAAGACCATTGGTAGAGTCATGTTCTGAATCCCATTTATAAAATGCGAGTTCCCTCCTCTCTTCTCACAGCCTCTCTGTAACACTCAACTTCTCAATAACACACTCATTATGCTCTCTTTCTCTCAGACACACACAAACACACACACACACACAAAGACACAATAACACCATTCATAATAAGCCCTGGTTGGTTAATACCCCGACTGTTATTGTAGGTGTAGTTCACTAATCATTTGTGACTGAGTTGCTATCAAAAGCAGTTATTGCAGACAATGTTGTGATGCTATTTGAAACAGAAATGTTGACGACATAACTCAACAATACTTGTTATGACACATTTAACAAATATCAATGAAACACCAACAGCATATCAATCGTCATCATCGTCCAATTTTATTAATAACATATTTGGATTGTTACATTTTTGTGCGTTTGAAATATTTGCTTCAAGATGGAATAATGTGTGTGTGTGTGTGTGTGTGTGTGTGTGTGTGTGTGTGTGTGTGTGTGTGTGTGTGTGTGTGTGTGTGTGTGTGTGTGTGTGTGTGTGTGTGTGCGCGTGTGAGAGAGAGCGAGACGGGAATAACGAACTGGAACTGTAGTGTGTGAGTTCTCTCATTGGCTGCAGAAGTGGACGTCAGCACCTTTCACTACTCCAGTGTTACCCCTCTAACCTCTGGCTGAAAGGAGAAACAAGTGTTAAAGTAGCTCTGAGGAGAGTAAACTAACCTCCAGCATCCACACGGCATAAAAGAGGAGTAACAGCGGACGCCTTTATTACAGACACCATCATTACAAGTCATTCCTCGGATGTGCGTTTTCTCCCTTGAAGTAAAGGATTTTGTGTTTGTTTCTGAAATGGCAGTCTGGTTCGAGTTTACCGCGCACATGCTTTTTCTAATGCTAGGTTGTTGTCTTGGAACTTTGGAGGGTCGGACCTCGAGCCGAACCCCATGGGGCTTGCAGGGACAGGGCAGTGATGGAACCGATTCTCCGTTTGACCGAGACAGAGCTAATCAGGATGTGGTCTCACAGCACATGTACAGGCTGTATGAGAAATACAACAGAGATCTGAAACGACTCAGAGAGGGAAACACTGTCAGGAGTTTCAGAGCCAGCCAAGGTGAGTGTGACTGTGGTATGGCTGTCTATGATGCTGGACAGGAAAATTTATGTAGATATGTAGATCAATTAGTAATATCCTCAACTCTGATATGCGACCTAAATTCTTGAGATGCACATACATTGCGGAGTATGTCTGTCCTCAGAGGGAAAGGCGCTGATGAGATAGGCATGGAGAGAAATGCAACGTGCATATGCGGTGCCCTCACTCACAAAGTTATGATGAATTTATGGTTATATTATATAACAACCGAAATGTCTTTATGTTTTTCAATAATATCAATGAAGTGCTGCCCCCCCCCCCCCCCCCCCCCCCACAACTCCCTTCTAGTAGGCAACCTAATTCATTGAAATTGCCAACAGCGGGCTGAAAAAAGCCGAAGCATGTGGTCAGACACCCCAAATAGGTAGGATTGTTTTGGAACCTTCTGAGAATGCCACAGTGCTTTTTATGACGCACTTGGGCAGATCTGTATGAGTCGCTTCAGCTGTAGTGTGATCCTGCCACAGCTCCAGCCGCAGACGCGCAAGAATGTGTGTAGAATTCGCCCCCAAGTGGAGCCCAGCTGCCGCGCTGGCCACGACAACAATGCGGTAACTAGGAGACAGGCGGACACCAATAATGCACCATATCTATTTTCCTATAAAGACGCCACTGTATCCTGGGCTGGAGTATGAAGGCTTAGCATGCATTGATGCCATTTTCCTGTGGTGTTTTTATGAACAAAACAGGCCCACATTGACTTAACATTTTGTTTAATTTATTTAACCTGTATTTTATCAGGGAGTCATATTGAGACCAAGGTCTCTTTTACAGAGGATCCCTGAATTAAATCAATTAAAGAAAATACGCATCAATATGCTTTTTAAAAGACAGCTTTTCATCTGTCCAGATGCCCAGATATTTCTAAGCATTATGGACGTATGCTTAAATCAGTTATTTTTATGCTCTCTGGAGAACAACATATACTTAGTTTTACCTTCATTCAATACAAATTTTAGATCAATAAAAGTTTTCTTTAGTAAAATGAAGACAAAACTGGTCAACCGTGGGGGTAATAGCATATACAGCAGTATCATCAGCATACAGCATGCAGGTTTAAAAAATGTGTTAATGTAAACAGTAATAAGTACAGGACACAGAATCAACCCTTGTGCGACACGTTTCGTAATATCCAGGAAACCTGATTTAACACCATCAGTAGATACACATTGAGTTCTATCTGTCAAGTCATTGTTAAACCAGCTACATGCAGCCTGGTCTAGGCCAACTGAGGAAAGCCTCTGAATTAGCAGTGAGTGATAAAACTGTATCGAAATCCTTTGACAGGTCAAGGAAGATCAATGTTGTCTTTTATCCATACAGGTAACCACATCATTCATAACTAGGAATGTGGCCGAGAGAGTGCTATGACCTGTTCTAAAACCTGACTGATGTACAGTACATTTAAAATACATTTCAAAGATAAGAAATATCTTAGCTGAGAATTAATCAAGGTTTCGAATATTTTAGCTAGGCAAAAAAGTTTAGAAATAGAGGGGGAAATTATTTAGGTCACAAGGGTCACCACCTTTGTGAAGGGGGAGTACTTGGGCCACCTTCCGAACCTTGGGGATGGTACCAGATATAATCGTCAGGTTAAAAATATTGGTTAATTATTCAGAAATCAGGGGGGCAGAGGGAGGAGCAGTCTACTGAATGAAAAGGGTCAATTAAACCACTGTTTATCTCAAATAAAAAACCTGCCGAGATAAAATTGTGATTAAAAGCATCACTTATTCCACTCTTCTCAGTTATGATGCCAGAGTCAGGCAGAACTTGCTTAGGCAGGGAAGAAGAGGAATTTGTACGCTTCAGTGCATTTACTGTTTTCCAAAATGTTGAAAGATCACCAGCAGAGTCATAGATAGAGCTCAAAAAGTGGCTTGGTTTAGCTTTTTTAATCGAGATACTACGTCTGTTTCTCCATTGTCTGAAAGTTTACCAGTCCACTACACAGTTGTCCTTGCTTTGGCCCAGGTCTGATATCTCATCTGAATGTGGTATGATAGCTCTGAAAGAAAACCAAGGGTTAGATCTATCTTTGACTCTGAATTGTTTTAAAGGGGCATGTTTATCTGCCAGAGGAATAAATATAGAGGATAAATGTTCTAGAGCCAAAAACGTTTTACAATGTCTCTTCTTAATTAATTAAACAAGGATTAGTATTTTGCTGTTTTGTAAGGTCGGCGGGTTGTGGAGGCCAGGTCATCTGATGCACTCTCCTTCTTGGTCAAATAGCCCTTACACAGCCTGGAGGTGTGTTGGAAAACAAATAATAGTCCCACTAAGCACAAACCAGATGGGATGGCGTATCGCTGCAGAGTGCTGTGGTAGCCATGCTGGTTAAGTGTGCCTTGAATTCTAAATAAATCACAGATAGTGTCAGCAGCAAAGCAGCCCCACACCATAAAACCTCAGATTATCTAAGCATTTGAATTTCCCACCGTAAAGTATGGAGGAGTCTCCATAGTTTACGGTGGGAAAACACATGCGTAGATCATCCGTTCACCCGCACCGCGTCTCACAAAGACACGCTGGTTGGAGCCAAAAATCTCCCATTTGGACTCCCGACCAAAGGACAAATTGCACCAGTTTGATGTCCATTGCTTGTGTTTCTTGGCCCAAGCAAGTCTCTTCTTATTAGTAGTGGTTTCTTTGCAGCAATTCGACCATGAAGGCCTGATTCACACAGTCTCCTCTGAATAGTTGATGTTGAGATGTGTCTGTTACTTAAACTCTGTGAAGCATCTATTTGTGCTGCATTTTCTGAGGTAACTCTAATGAACTTGTCCTCTGCAGCAGAGGTAACTCTGGGTCTTCCTTTCCTGTGGCGGTCCTCATGAGAGCCAGTTTCATCATAGCGCTTGATGGTTTTTGCGACTGCAAATTTTCCGTATTGACTGACCTTAATTGTCACGCCCTGACCTTAGATATCATTTTAATTCTCTATTTTGGTTAGGTCAGGGTGTGACTAGGGTGGGCAATCTATGTTTTCTATTTCTTTGTTGGCCTGGTATGGTTCCCAATCAGAGGCAGCTGTCTATTGTTGTCTCTGATTGGGGATCATATTTAGGCACCCTTTCCCACCTGTTGTTTGTGGGATCTTGTTTTTGTGTAGCTGCCTGTGAGCAGCCCAGAACGTCACGTTTCGTTTTCTTCTGTTTGTTTTTGGTGAGTTGCATATTTATTAAACATGTGGAACTCTAAGTACCCTGCGTCTTAAAGTAATGATGGACTGTCATTTCTCTTTGCTTATTTGAGCTGTTCTTGCCATAATATGAACTTAGTATTTTACCAAATAGGGCTATGTTCTGATTTCCCCCCCCCCCCCCCCCCCCCCCACCTACCTTGTCACAACACAACTGATTGTCTCAAATGCATTAAGAAATATAGAAATTCCACAAATCAACTTTTAAGAAGGCACACATGTTAATTTAAATGCATTCCAGGTGACTACCTCATGAAGCTGGCTGAAAGAATGCCAAGAGGTTGCAAAGTTGACATCAAGGCAAATGGCGGCTTTTTGAAGAATCTCAAATATAAAATATATTTTGATTTGTTTAACACTTTTTTTGGTTACTACATGATTCCATATGTGTTATTTCATAGTTGTGGTGTCTTCACTATTATTCTACAATGTAGAAAATAGTAAAAATATAGAAAAACCCTTGAATGAGTAGCTGTTCTAAAACATTTGACCTGTAGTGGTAATGGCCACTCCTCTCCCTTTCTAGAATCTGTCACATATAAATATATTAGAATAATTTACTTCAAAGTCTTCATCAGATACAGAACCATTGATCCATGTTTCTTAGCACGTTTAGGTCCATTAGACCAATCCCATTGCGAGATTTAAAGTCAGAGGGGTATATTCAGCTCATTCCCATAAGAGCTAACAGGCGTAGGGTCATCTGCAGCTGTTTGTTGAATAAGTTGAGACTTTGCCAAGGTCCTGGGCCAACCACATGAGAGCAAAGTAGTCTGAGCATTTGACAAACCTCCCTTAATTCGCTGGATGCAGTGGCTGGGGCAGGAACTGGGAGAGCAGTGTTGGCAGAGCTCAGTCTACCTGGATGAAGCTCCCGCCAAAGGAGTGGCTGTTGGTGCTCAATTCTGTGTGTGCACAGGAGGCCTTGGTGTGCCTCCTGTTGCAGGGTTGGGGCTGCCATTGGGGGCAGGAGTGTCCCAGGCCTGTCCTGGGCATGGGAGTAGGGAGGGTAACCAAAACTAGTCAGGGAGGGAGGCTGTGGGGGTAATTGAGGAGGGTGGTGTGGAGGGCAGTGTGGCTGGCAAAGCTCCAAGCTCTCAGCATATGAGGGCTGATGATGTGAATGATACATGGTGTGGACTGCATCATGTGGTGCACTACCCTCAACAGTGTTTTTCCAGACCCTAGGGTAGTGGTCGGTGCTGGGTAGAGCTGGGCTGAGTTGAGGTGGGCCTGGTCGGGTAGAGCTGTTCTGTGATTGGTCAGGTCATGAAGAGCTGTGCTGTGCTGAGACGGACCAGGTCTGGTTGAGCTGTGCTTTGATAAGCCAGGTCTGGTAGAGCTGTGCTGAGGTGGGCCAGGTCTGGTTGAGCTGTGCTTTGGTAAGCCAGGTCTGGTAGAGATGTGCTGTGACGGACCTGGTCTGGTTGAGCTGTGCTGCTACGGACCTGGTCTGGTTGAGCTGTGCTGAGTCGGACCTGGTCTGGTTGAGCTGTGCTGCTACGGACCTGGTCTGGTTGAGCTGTGCTGAGTCGGACCTGGTCTGGTTGAGCTGTGCTGCTACGGACCTGGTCTGGTTGAGCTGTGCTGCGATGGACCTGGTCTGGTTGAGCTGTGCTGCTACGGACCTGGTCTGGTTGAGCTGTGCTGCGACGGACCTGGTCTGGTTGAGCTGTGCTGCGACGGACCTGGTCTGGTTGAGCTGTGCTGCGACGGACGTGGTCTGGTTGAGCTGTGCTGCAACGGACCTGGTCTGGTTGAGCTGTGCTGCAACGGACCTGGTCTGGTTGAGCTGTGCTGCAACGGACCTGGTCTGGTTGAGCTGTGCTGCGACGGACCTGGTCTGGTTGAGCAGTGTTGCTGGCTTTTCTCCGATCTCTGTTAGGCACCGGGTGCAGGTCTTAAGGAGCGTCTGATTTGTCTCGAGGAGTTGGTGGCTGGTCTGCTACTCCTGTGGGGTGAGGTGGACTGGCCACCCAGAGCAACATCCTTTAACGGCCTGGCGAAGGTGGGGACTGCCTCTGTACAGGTGTACATTGTCATAAAGACAGTCATAAATCTCTCCTTTGGAGCAAGGTAGATATTACTGTCTTTGCAAGCGGGAAGATGGCGGAGGCCCTCTCTATCACTCCCCTTAGTGATGTGGGCACCCTCTGCTGTTTGGCACACAGGTCATTGGTCCCTGTGTGAATGATTTTTTGGCTTGGAGAGCTAGGCTGGGCCACAGTCAAGTACTCCATTCGCTCTCTCTGTTGTTGGGCACTTTGACACCTTTTTATTTGGGAAAGTTGTATTCTCTAATTTAATCGTTCCATTTGAGTCCATCATTAATATTATGTCTGGTTTCTCGTCAGGTCTATGGAGGATGGCAGGAGTGATGGGAGTAATTACAGGCCGTGAGATGGGGATGGAGGGGGTCAGCTGGGTTGGTGCATTGGTTGGTTGGGTTGGTTGGGTTGGTTGGTGGGTTCTGATTCAGCTGTTGGCCTGGTCCAGGGTTTTTGTGGGACCCTTTGTAGAGTGGATGGTGGCGGCTAAGAAATTCCTGCCTTAGTTCATATAGCTCTTTCTGCAGGTTGTGCATGTGGCTGGCGTTGACTGTGCCGGATAGTGCCTCTCTCCGTCTGCACACTGCCACCCTGAGAGCCGAAACATCCTGACAGCCTAACTGTCATCCTCAACATTGTTCATTTGCACACGGCAGCTCCCGGATCCCATCCCTATGCTGACGCACCAGGCTGATCTCCTCCTCTATAAGATGCTGTGGTACTGCAGGTGTCCTGTGTGAGAGAGGCGTGCTCAGGGCTGTGTCTGCTCCAGGCGAGGGAGGGAGAGGGACATTGGGGACTACATACCGAGGCACAGAGGGAGTGAAGGCTGTTGTAGGTAGTGACAGTGGAGAGGTTTTAAGTTCAGCAACAAAAGGTTTTATTTGGCCGAGCTAGTGGTCAAATTGATCCAGACTGGCCTCCGAACCTTGAACCATCACAGTACCGTTATTATATATATATCAATATTACATTTGGGGGTGGAATCAATATACAGTTGCCTCTGTGTTCTGTTTTCTGACATTTTAAGATCATTATTGGTCTTGTGGAGAACTGTGTGCCAAGCATTAGGATCGTCAGAAGGTCTCCTTTTATTTCTAATTTCGTTGTTCACTTTTAGGATGTCTGCCCTCAGAGTCTCTGGAGATGCCCTTAGCAATTTCTTTTAGACTTTTTTTCAGGATACGCGTTGGCAAGGTCTCTGAAATAATGCGTAGAGAATGCATCCATCTTCATCTCCATGTGGACCTCTTTAAACAATGCACGCTTCTCTAGAATGATGTGCATGTTCCCATTGATGAGCGCACTTGTTTAAGTAATGCACCTATAGATAAATTCTCTCTGCACTTCTATGAACAATGAAACAGCACATTACACATAGATTGAGATACTTTCTCAAGGTTCAGAATGTTTCACCGCTTCAGCCTCCTTTCCAAGTGCTCTTCTGCTTGTTTTTTTGTTCATCTGAATGCTTGTTTCCCTATCAGGCCTGAACGATCCTCCACAAATCCCTTAGAAATCCTTCCGCTTTCTCCCCCAGGGGGTTTTGTGTTTGTTTACCTCTGTCCTAATTCTTGTGGTTGTCCTTTTGTTGGGTTTATAGTCGTCCTATCCCATCCCTTCCTTGGGTTGCCTGATGATTCAGCAGTTGAGTCTTGCAAGAACCAAGTCGATCGATCTCTCAAAATCTCTCCAAACCATTTGCACAAACTAACGTTCCCCTCGATGAGCAGAACACAGCAATGCACGAAAATAACTCAACTGTTTACATATAATATAAAAATGTCAATTTAAGGAGGAGCTCTTCTTTAAGTGGTTATCAGATATCATAACACATGTTTGGTTTTTTTAAACTGCAGAAGCCATGTAATCTAAGGAGAGATGTAAGGTAGTTTTGACAACAACAGGAGATCTGTAAAAACATTAGGTTAGTGTCTTGGTGCGTGGCAGACAGGGTTGGCTGTATTAGTGGCTTAGGGGAAGCTTTGGAGGAAACTGAAATAAGCGTTTCCATATGCCTGAGGCTGGATACAGAGTAATGTATATCTCTTAAGTCACTCCATACATCCGCAGACGCATATACAATGGACAATACGTCTGCTGTTTGCCTAGTGTACATCATGAATATGTTATTCATGCCTCCCTCCCCCCAATCCTCTGCACCCATCTCCCTCCCTCCCTCTCCTCTCCTCTCCTCTCCTCTCCTCTCCTCTCCTCTCCTCTCCTCTCCTCTCCTCTCCTCTCCTCTCCTCTCCTCTCCTCTCCTCTCC
Source organism: Oncorhynchus kisutch (assembly GCF_002021735.2). Lineage (NCBI taxonomy): Eukaryota > Metazoa > Chordata > Actinopteri > Salmoniformes > Salmonidae > Oncorhynchus > Oncorhynchus kisutch. Next base: position 58,848,924 of record NC_034177.2, on the reverse strand, counting down.
TCTCCTCTCCTCTCCTCTCCTCTCCTCTCCTCTCCTCTCCTCTCCTCTCCTCTCCTCTCCTCTCCTCTCCTCTCCTCTCCTCTCCTCTCCTCTCCTCTCTCCCCATCCCCCTCGCCCTCTCTCTTTCCTTCCCCATCTCCCTAACTCTTCCCCTCTCCTATCCTCTCCTATAACAGCCAGAGAACGATGGGTTCCCTCTCCAGACTCTGGTTCCACTCAAGGTTTCTTCCCACCTAGGGAATCAATGTGCCTCTGTCTGCTCTTTAGTTGTTAAGGCCTGGGTCACTGTGAAAGACTATCTGAAGTAACACATTTCTCCCCCTGTAGACTCGTCTGACCAGAGGACGTTTTACCATCTGAACCTGACGTCTCTCCAGGACTCAGAGCTCATCCTCTCTGCCACGTTTCACTTCTTGTTCGACCAGTGCCCACGGCCAAGGGCCTGGTTGGGCAAACGCTACAAAATCCCGGCCTGTCGCTCTCTACACCTCCACCCTGCTCCCTATATCCACCTCTTCCTTCACTCCAACCCCTCTGGGTCAGGGTTCAATCCAGGGTCGCAGGTGTCATTGCTAGGCAACATGACATTTCACCCTAACCAGAAAGGGTTGTGGCAGATGCAGGACGTGACTGTGGCGATAAAAGAGGCCAGGGAAAAGGGCAGTCATTTTGTGTCGGTGGAGCTGGACTTTGGGCTGCAGTACCACAGACAGCCAGAGGACACACTGTCGGGGGCCAGTCTACCTTATTTGTTGATGTATGCTGAGGACCATGCGCTAGATGAGCCCAACAGTGTGGCACAGACTTTACAGAGGTATGGCCCTGAGACTGAGGTGAAGGAAAATTCTTCTCACCCTTCTCGTCTTCCCCCTAAACAGGGGTCAAAGGGTCGTGTGAGAAGGGTGGTACCATCCCACCCAGACTCCATCCAGAACAACGAGCTACCAGAGGTGGAGTACAGGCCTAGCGGATCCAGGAAAGATGACCTGTTTGAAACCGCCTACCACACCCTGAAGCCTATCAATCCCAAGCCTGGGAGGAAGAAGAGGATGAGGAACGGCCAGGACGGAGAGGAAGAAGTGAAAGATGGAGAGAGGGATGGAGGGAGTCAATCGCCAGTTCTGAGCTTGGACGAGAGGACCCCAAAGAAGAGCAGCGATGGAGGGAGTAGGTTGCAAGACAACATTGAGGGAAGGAGTGATGAAAGAAACGATAGAGGGAAGGCAGGAGGAAGTAAGTCTCCAATGCTGAGTTTTGATGAGTGGACAATGCGCAAGGCGAAGAAGAGACAGTGGGGATCAGAGCCCCAGATTAGGAGCTGCTCTAGGAGGACACTCAGGGTCGACTTTGCCGACATCGGCTGGAGTGAGTGGGTCCTGGCGCCTGAAGCCTTCGATGCCTTTTACTGCGCTGGAACCTGTGGATTCCCCATGCCCAAGGTAAAGACTATGACTAGCCGGATTTGAACCCATGTGAAATCCAGTCTTTGGTAGCCTTCTGAGCTAAAGACGAGATACAGACTCAATACATATGGCCAATGTTCGAGCACAGAGCAGAGCTTATGTAAGGCAGAGAGGACACATGACTGCGGAGAATGTTTTTCTGGTTCTCAATTCGGAATTGCTCCATTGCTCCCAGTCTGATGATATGTCTACAACGTTTATGAAATAGTATAAATCAGTAGATACATTACTGGCCAGTGCGGACACACTTACATGTATGTTATGTTTTCCCTACTTGCACTTTATTAAATGAATAACCATTGTGCTCCTAAATCATAGATAGCTTTTATCAAGGCTAGTCTTCCTTCTTTAAAAATAAAAAATAAACAGAATAACCTTAATGTAATTTTTCCTGTTGAATTATTACAGGCATTGCCAGTTTTATTACAGGCATTGCCTCTACCTACATGTTCATATTAACTCGATTGCCTTAACTAACCTGTGCCCCCCGCTCATTGACACAGTATATAGCCTCGATACTATCATTTTATTGTTGCTCTTTAAATATTTGTTCTTATTTATTTTTTACTTCAGTTTATTTGAGTAAATACTTTCTTAAGACTTATTTTTCTTAAAACTGCATTGTTGGTTAAGGGCTTGTAAGTAAGCATGTCACTGTAAGGTCTAAGGCTCTGGTATTCGGCGCATGTGACCAATAAAATTGGATTTGATTCGAAGTTACAATGCTGTAACCTCTCTCTCTCTCTCTCTCTCCGTCTCTTTCTCTACCTTCTCTACCTCTACCTTCCCATTCTCTCCCCGTTGCTTCCCTCTCTCCCAGGTGCTGCATCCCTCTAACCATGCAACCATCCAGAGTATAGTCCGTGCGGTTGGGATAGTTCCAGGGGTCCCAGAGCCCTGCTGTGTCCCAGAGAAGATGAGCCCTCTGGTGGTTCTCTACCAGGACGAGGGAGGTAACCTGGTGCTCAAGGTCTACCCCAGCATGTCTGTGGAGAGCTGTGCCTGCAGATAGACCCAAAGGACAGAGGGGAACAATGTTGGACAAGACAGGATGGAATGGCAGAAATTTAAATGGAAAAAGGGAGAAAAAAAAGGGAAGGAAAAAAAAGACAAGAGATATATTCATAAACGGACGGATGAGTTGAGGTGTCTGTCCATCTCTTCGTCCCTTGTGTCCCTCAGGCGTTTGACGCTGAGATAGTTGAACGCAAAGAAGTGTTGAAGAAGCACATTATCTGTCGTTGCAGCACCAGTCATGTCCTCCAGTAGCAGTAGACACACGCCACCACAATATTCTCCACATCTATCATACCCTCGACAAAGCAACATCACCACTTCAAGGACTACAGGTACTGAGAGAGCTCTCTCCCTCCAAACAACTTTAATTCAAATCGTTACGTTCAAAAACCAGGGCTGCTTGACTGGTTTATTGTGTGTGTTTATTGTGTTTATGACTGTGTTTATTTTTATTTTTTTAAGTACTGATCATGCTTACTTTAATATACCCATTTCAGACAGAAGATGGGGCATGTTACCTGTAAAAAAAAAAAACCTGAGTGTACAAAACACCTTCCTAATACTGAGTAGCTCACCCCCTCCTCTTTTCCATCAGAACAGCCTCAATTCCCCGTGGCATGGACTCTAGGAGTCAAAAGCGTTCCACAGGGATGCTGGTTGCATGTCGACTCCAATGGTTCCCACAGTTGTTTCAAGTTGGCTGGTGGATCATTCTTGATACAGACAGGAAACTGTCGAGCGTGGAAAAACCCAGCAGCGTTTCAGTTCTTGACACAAAGCGGTGTGCCTGGCACCTACTACCATAACCCGTTCAACAGCACTTAAATCTTTAGTCTTGCCTAGGGCAAGTTACGGTGACCATATTACCGCAACCGTGGCGGCACGTCATGACGGCAGTCAAATTCCACGTTTAGTCAAGGTAATTAGGCCTACCAAACTAGTATCCTACCAAACTTGTCATTCTTATCACTCTGACATCAATGCAATTGTTATTGAAAATCAGGAGTATAACCTACCTGGCTGGTATGAAAATGAAACACAGGAAAATCATCTTAAATTCTCTATTTAAGTGCATAGATGACATGTATTTTTTCCCCCTGCCCCTGTTTCCAGACAGGTGCATGATAATGGTCTATTCTAAATCAAAACAAATTTCACACATATATTATTTAGTATATGTAAAGACAAGATCAAATCAAGAATAGTCTGATGGGTGACAATATTAGCCCATCACTTGTGAATGATGCCCAGCCTGTGTGCAGTAAGGCAAGAAACAGCTGTTATTTTTTTGCGATTTAAAAAAATCATAGTCTCACACCTCATGTATGTTTTGATAAGGTTTGTATCACTTCTTAAAATGAAGCACATTAATCCGCTTCACACCGGGTGTAGAGCCTAACTGGCATACAAACACAACACGTGAGTTTCAAGTTTGGGGAAGATCATTTTCACCATTAAAAAATGCAACAGTATAATAAAAGTATTACATGCTTATTCGCATTACATCCTCATTGCTATTGAAAGTTAGTGGCTGTATTCATTTGGGATCTACCGCATCCCACAACTGCCCCAGGCTATGTTTGGAATATTCTTTTCTCGCAAAGAATAGCATAAGTCAACTTTTGTACTATGTGGGATAGCAGATTAACATAGAATAGTGCAGGGATCATCAACTAGATTCAGCCGTGGGCCAATTTTTTCAATATTCTTTTATATATACACTGCTCAAAAAAATAAAGGGAACACTTAAACAACACGATGTAACTCCAAGTCAATCACACTTCTGTGAAATCAAACTGTCCACTTAGGAAGCAACACTGATTGACAATAAATTTCACATGCTGTTGTGCAAATGGAATAGACAACATGTGGAAATTATAGGCAATTAGCAAGACACCCCCAGTAAAGGAGTGGTTCTGCAGGTGGGGACCACAGACCACTTCTCAGTTCCTATGCTTCCTGGCTGATGTTTTGTTCACTTTTGAATGCTGGCGGTGCTTTCACTCTAGTGGTAGCATGAGACGGAGTCAACAACCCACACAAGTGGCTCAGGTAGTGCAGCTCATCCAGGATGGCACATCAATGCGAGCTGTGGCAAGAAGGTTTGCTGTGTCTGTCAGCGTAGTGTCCAGAGCATGGAGGCGCTACCAGGAGACAGGCCAGTACATCAGGAGACGTGGAGGAGGCCGTAGGAGGGCAACAACCCAGCAGCAGGACCGCAACCTCCGCCTTTGTGCAAGGAGCCCTCCATGTGCTCGCCAGAGGTAGCCTGACTGCCATTAGGTACCGAGATGAGATCCTCAGACCCCTTGTGAGACCATATGCTGGTGCGGTTGGCCCTGGGTTTCTCCTAATGTAAGACAATGCTAGACCTCATGTGGCTGGAGAGTGTCAGCAGTTCCTGCAAGAGGAAGGCATTGATGCTATGGACTGGCCCGCCCGTTCCCCAGACCTGAATCCAATTGAGCACATCTGGGACATCATGTCTCGCTCCATCCACCAACGCCACGTTGCACCACAGACTGTCCAGGAGTTGGCGGATGCTTTAGTCCAGGTCTGGGAGGAGATCCCTCAGGAGACCATCCGCCACTTCATCAGGAGCATGCCCAGGCGTTGTAGGGAGGTCATACAGGCACGTGGAGGCCACACACACTACTGAGCCTCATTTTGACTTGTTTTAAGGACATTACATCAAAGTTGGATCAACCTGTAGTGTGGTTTTCCCACTTTAATTTTGAGTCCAAATACAGACCTCCATGGGTTGATAAATTTGATTTCCATTGATCATTTTTATGTGATTTTGTTGTCAGCACATTCAACTATGTAAAGAAAAAAGTATTTAATAAGAATATTTCATTCATCCAGATCTAGGATGTGTTATTTTAGTGTTCCCTTTATTTATTTTGAGCAGTGTATACACACACACACTACTGGTCAAAAGTTTTAGAACAGCTACTCGTTCAAGGGTTTTTCAATTTTTATTATTTTCTACATTGTAGAATAATAGTGAAGACATCACAACTATGAAATAACACATATGGAATCATGTAGTAACCAAAAAAGTGTTAAACAAATCAAAATATATTTTATATTTCAGATTCTTCCAAAAGCCACCCTTTGCCTTGATGACAGCTTTGCACACTTGGCATTCTCTCAACCAGCTTCATGAGATAGTCACCTGGAATGCTTTTCAATTAACAGGTGTGCCTTCTGAAAAGTTCATTTGTGGAAATTCTTCCCATCTTAATGCGTTTGAGCCAATCATTTGTGTTGTGACAAGGTAGGGGGTATACAGAAGATAGCCCTATTTGGTAAAATACCAAGTCCATATTATGGTAAGAACAGCTCAAATAAGCAAAGAGAAATGACAGTCCATCATTACTTTAAGACATGAAGGTCAATCAATACGGAACATTTCAAGGAACTTTGAAAGTTACTTCAAGTGCAGTTGCAAAAACCATCAAGCGCTATGATGAAACTGGCTCTCATGAGGACCGCCACAGGAATGGAAGACCCAGAGTTACCTCTGCTGCAGAGGACAAGTTCATTAGAGTTACCAGTCTCAGAACTTGCAGCCAAAAGAAATGCTTCAGAGTTCATGTAACAGACACATCTCAACATCAACTGTTCAGAGGAGACTGTGTGAATCAGGCCTTAATGGTTGAATTTCTGCAAAGAAACCACCATGTGCTTTGCTGGTGACACTGTCTGTGATTTATTTAGAATTCAAGGCACACTTAACCAGAATGGCCATCACATTATTCTGCAGTGATACGCCATCCCATCTGGTTTGGTGGGACTATTATTTGTTTTTCAACAGGAAAATGACCCAACACACCTCCAGGCTGTGTAAGGGTTATTTGACCGAGAAGGAGAGTGATGGAGTGCTGCATCAGATGACCTGGCCTCCACAATCCCCCGACCTCAACCCAATTGAGATGGTTAGGGATGAGTCGGACCGCAGAGTGAACGAAAAGCATCCAGCAAGTGCTCAGCATATGTGGGAACTCCTTCAAGACTGTTGGAAAAGCATTCCAGGTGAAGCTGGTTCAGAGAATTCCAAGAGTGTGCAAAGCTGTCATCAAGGCAAAGGGTGGCTACAATGTAGAAAATAGTAAAAATTAAGAAAAACCCTTGAATGAGTAGGTGTTCTAAAACTTTTGACCGGTAGTGTGTATATACCGCAAATTGGTCGCTAGAAGCCTAAACCGATATAATATTTTACTAAAACATAATAATTTCACACCTTGATTACATCTGGGAACATTTTCCTGCGTTGGGTGCCATCTTTGGATAGGACGTGAAAATGGGTGTCCTGACTCTGGCAATTAGAAATCCCATGGTGCTTATTGTAAGAGTAGGGGTGTTTTCCCCGGTGTCATGGCGAAATTTCCAAACTGTCCACATTCCATCATGGCCACCTAATCATCCCCCTCATTACTAATTGGCGGCAGGGTAACCTAGTGGTTAGAGCATTCGACTCGCAACCGAAAGGTTGCAAAGTTCATATCCCTGAGCTAACAAGGTAATAATCTGGCATTCTGCCCCTGAACAAGGCAGTTAACCCACTGTTCCTAGGCTGTCATTGAAAATAAGGTAAAATATATGTATATATATCACTCCTCACCTCTCTACCTGAAAGCTGAAGTGTGGTTAGAGTTCTGGCACAAAAATGAAAATTCAGCAACAAATACATTTGCTCAGAAAACTTGTGGGACCAAATAAAACCACCCGCGGGCCACCAGTTGGGGAACCCCGGTGTCGGCTCCATTACATGGATTTATTGGACTTTAAAATGTAATGTTCCAAAGGTCTGCATCACTTCCCTCTGAATGGCACACACACAATCCCATGTCTCAATTGTCTCAAGGCTTAAAAATCCTTCTTCAACCTCTCTCCTCCCCCTCATCTGTACTGATTGAAGTGGATTTAATTCAAGTGACATCAATAAGGGATCATATATTTCACCTGGATTCACCTGGTCAGTCTATGTCATTGACAGAGCAGGTGTTCATAATGTTGTGTACATTCAGTATATATGGCAATGTTTTTATGACCCACTTTCAAACAACCCCTTATTTACTACTTACTTGTAGGTATACCCCTTTTATATATATCAGTGGCTAACTGGCAAATTAGGAGGGGTGGGAGGTGTTTACATTTCAAATTAAGAAGGTATTAAACAATGGAAGTGTTGATGAATTTACCTGCAAAAAAAGCAGAGAACCATTCACATAGACCTGATACCTGTATTTTGGTTACAGGGTTTGTGAAATTGACGGAATCAGGTCTTTAGGTGGGATTTAATTTGCCAAGTTTTTTTTACCCCCTATCTATTTCAGATACTCAGTAAAGCGAGTATTAAAACCATGGCATGGTACTATAGTGGGATTTTTGTCTGTATATGAAAGGGATTGGAGACAGAGTCCAGGGTCATGTTCATTAGGGCACACCGTAGAAAAATGTTTTTTCAACAGAAAATGAAAACAAGGGTTTCTTATTGGACAAGGAACCTGGATCCTCATTCACTAATACTGTACATACTGTACTGTATATCCCTATACTTTCCCCTATCTGAACAGTGCAGAAAGGGATGGAGCTCATGTTGTTTTGTGTTCATGTTTTTATTTTTGGCCCAGATTCATTGGTCGCTCAAGCTAGAATTACGGTAAAAGACCTCAGTGTTCTATATGGGCAGCTTACAAAGTATATGTATTAAATACACAGAACGCTTTAAAACAGATGCATTCAAGTGGCACTATAAGGTTAAGCATACTGTGTACGTATCATAAGTATTTGTTTGAGGGACGTTTGTTTGTGTTATGTTGTAAAAAATGTTATTATAATTTTTTTTTCTATTACTAAAACTACCCATCAAGTGAATCATAAAGATAGCTTCTGGAATTAGTTTGTCTTTTTATTCCCTCCTTGATAATATTTTCAAGCCTGTTATGTATAAGTGGAAGAAGAAAGCCAGAAATATTTTCCTATATTGTATGTGAGAGTATTTTGAAATTCATTTGTCTGGGTTACCATACTATAACACATCGCTTTGGTGCAATTTTCAGAAGTATGTGGTAGATTTTCACAACTCTTAGTAAAAGCCTCAAAACTGATCAGCCAAAGGCAAAACTCTAAGCACATTTTTATTGACCAAGTACAAAACAAATTCATATTGAATTTGGTAAAAAGTGACTAAGTGTTTCATCTAGAAATATACTGAGCAAAAATATAAGTGCAACATGCAACAATTTCAATGATTTTACTGAGTTACAGTGTTTATAAGGAAAGCAGTCAATTGAAATGAATTTATTAGGCCCTAATCTATGGATTTCACGACTGGGCAGGGGCGCAGCCATGGGTGGGCCTGAGAGGGCATAGGTCCACCCACTTGGGAGCAAGGCTCACCCACTTGGGAGTCAGGCCCAGCCAATCAGAATGAGTTTTTCCCTACAAAAGATCTTTATTACAGACAGAAATACTCAGTTTCATCAGCTCTTCGGGTGGCTGGTCTCAGACGATCCCGCAGGTGAAGAAGGTAGATGTGGAGGACCTGGGCTGGTGTGGATACACCTGGTCTACAGTTGTGAGGCCGGTTGGACGTACTGCCAAATTCTATAATATGATGTTGGAGGCGGCTTATGGTAGAGAAACGAACATTCAGTTCTCTGGCAACTGCTCTGGTGGACATTCCTGCAGTCAGCATGCCAATTACACACTCACTCAAAACATGAGACAACTGGCCATTTTTTTACCCTTTTTTCGTGATATCCAATAGGCAGTCTTGTCCCATCGCTGCAACTCCCGTATGGACTCGGGATAGGCGAAGGTCGAGAGCCATGCCTCCTCCGAAACACGAAGCCGCCAAGAAGCACTGCTTCTTGACACAATGCTTAACCTGGAAGCCAGCCGCATGTGTGGGAGGAAACACTGTACACCTGGCGACTGAAGTCAACGTGCACTGAGCCTGGCCTGGCCTGCCACAGGAGTCGCAAGAGCGCAAAGGGACAAGGACATCCCGGCCGACCAAACCATCCCCAAACCCGGACGATGCTAGACCAATTATACGCCGCCTCATGGGTATCCCGGTATCAGATATGTCTATGTCCTGGGAAATGTTTGCGTTACTTACAAACTCATGCTAATCGCATTAGCCTACATTAGCTCAACTGTCCCATGGAAGGGACACCGATACCTGAAGAAGTTTTAATCAGTATCTTAGTATGCCACACATGTCAGGTGGATGGATTATCTTGGCAAAGGAGAAATGCACATTAACAGGGATGTAAACAAAATTGTGCACAAAATTAAAAAGAAATAAGATTTTTGTTCATATGGAACATTTCTGGGATATTTTATTTCAGCTCATAAAACATGGGACCAACACTGTACATGTTGCGTTTATATTTTTTGTGTGTTTCACTCTTCTCTTTTGTTAAAACAGATTTTAGTATTATTAAATCCAACTGCCCTTAATTGATGATCACTTTGGTAAACCTATAGATTTTACATGCAAATTGGTTAGTACAGATTTTGAGAGCCACGTGTCCGTAAAGTAAAAAATATAAAAACTATGATATACCGGGTATTCAGAAAATATTCAGACCACTTGAAATTTTCCACATTTTCTTATGTTACAGCCTTATTCTAAAAAATACTTATCAATCTACACACAATACCCAATAATTACAGAGGGAAAACAGGTTAATCAAATTTTTGTCAAGAAAATGTTTTGATTTGGAAAGGCACACACCTGTCTAAATAAGGTCACACAGTTGACAGTGCATGTCAGAGCAAAAAAACAATCCACAAGGTCAAAGGAATTATCCGTAGAGCTCCGAGACAGGATTGTGTGGAGGAACAGATCTGGGGAAGGGTACCAAAAACATTCTGCAGCATTGAAGGTCCCCAAAGAACAGAGTGGACCTCCATGATTTTTAGACCTGGCTGCCCGGCCAAACTGAGCAATCGGGGGAGAAGGGCCTTGGTCAGGGAGGTGACCAAAAACCCGATGGTCACTCTTACAGAGCTCCAGAGTTCCTCTGTAGAGATTGGGGAACCTTCCAGAAGGACAACCCTCTCTGCAGCACTCTACCAATCAGGCCTTTATGGTAGAGTGGCCAGACAGAAGTCACTACTCAGTAAAATGCACGGCGTTTCCTTCACTCTGAGGTCCAGCTCATTCCAGAGTGAAGGAAAAGCATATGTGGGAACTCCTTCAAGACTGTTGGAAAATCATTCATCTTGAAGCTGGTTGAGAGAATGCCAAGAGTGTGCAAAGCTGTCATCAAGGCAATGGGTGGTTCCTTTGAAGAATCCATTTTTTGGTTACTACATGATTCCATATGTGTTATTTCATAGTGTTTATGTCTTTACTATTATTCTACAATGTAGAAAATAGTAACAAATTAAGAAAAACCCTTGAATGAGTAGGTGTGTCCAAACTTTTGACTGGTACTGTATATCTAAAATGATTTAAATACAGAGCTATGTCAGGCTTGGATTCACCTTCCCAAAAGGGATATTTACGGAAGTTTTGATGAGAACCTATGGCCAGATGCTTAAGATAGGCTTGATGCAAACTAGTGCCATCGAAACATTATTGTCGCTTTAATTTCTTTCATTTGTTTATGTTGTGAAAGATGCCTTCAGTGATCACACCTTTGATCCACATGGGATATAAATGATGGAAATTGGACTGTTTGACAATTTTATGGGTAGTGTGAAAACAGTGTAATGTACAATACTGTAGCATACTACATTCAAATGGCAATTTTGAAACATGTATCATCACATTTTTTGCTATTGGATTAACTGGTAGTTAAACTAACAACATTGAGAAGACATTGTGTTGTGTTTTGGTGATTAAACAAATGTACTTGGGATCAATGGTTATGTGGTGAAAGACGTCTACAAACAAAATTAATGAAAAATGAAAGGTTTTGAATGTACGACTGGCTGCGTTACAGGTGTTACCTGTTTGGAGTTTTGTACGAAGAGTTTTGAAAATTCACCACATACTTGTAAAAAATTGTGCCAAAGCAATAAAAAAAAGGTATTATATTTTAGAAGGAGATATTTGTTTTTGTACATGTGTTTTAAATTATGAAAAAGTTGCCATTATAAGAACTAGAATAAAAAGTAATTTAATCCAATTTTGTCAATGGAATATGTCATTGTTTTTAAGTGACTATGTGGTGAAGATGGTGACAATAATGTTTTGAAGCCAGTTGTAAACACAAGACAAAAAAACATTAAAGTATCAAACTCTATGGCAAACATGCAAAAACTTCAAGGCCACAAACCTGGCTGGTTGCTTTAACATTCTTCAAGGAGGAGGCCATTTTGAACCAGATAACTCCAGCTGCCCAAACGGCTCAAACTGTGTCTTAGCAAAGTACTATTTTATACCAAGATTAAATGGAGGCGGAGAGATGGTTTAATCCTTCATTGACAACGGTAAAAGGTTCCACTTATAAATCCTGTCATGTGGGTAGAGAATTATGAACATCCGGCATATTACATTTACCCAAAGCTATGAGAGGGTAAACTTCTCGTTCCAAGGTGAACCCACTTTAACACAGCCGACGTGTGTGTGTGTGTGTGTGTGTGTGTGTGTGTGTGTGTGTGTGTGTGTGTGTGTGTGTGTGTGTGTGTGTGTGTGTGTGTGTGTGTGTGTGTGTGTGTGTGTGTGTGGTGTGTGTGTGTGTGTGTGTGTGTGTGTGTGTGTGTGTGTGTGTGTGTGTGTGTGTGTGTGTGCACGTGGTGTGTGTGTGATGTGACTGATGCCGCTATAGAACATTGGCGGACACAAGAAACAACCAGGCAGTAATTAAGATGTCATCCACTTGAATTTCAAAAGAAGGAGCATTGCACTTCCCCTCCGCTACCCATCTGTGCCCCCTTCAAGAGGAGAATACGTTTGAGCGCAGGATGCTCCCCTCAATGGCCTTTTTCCCCTTATGGGTGATTTCACTCCTCTTGAACTGAGACTCTTGTCAGCCTGTCATTCAGTCCCTAAGACCCTCACAGAGTAAACAGGTTGTCACTATTTGGCTATGAACCATTTGGATTGATTTAGCCTAAGATAGGCTAGCCTACTTACTGTACTTTCTAATCATAGTTGTTAAATTGGTACAGAGCTAGCTACATGCAGAGTGAGCTACACACACACCTACTGGTCATGTAGGCCTAATATAAGAGTTTAACATTTTTCTGTATTCAACTTCAGTGTATGAAAGTGCGAGAGGTTCATTACCTTGAGATTACAAACTGTAGCCTTGACATTCCCTATGTTGACAGACTGATGAGTTCAATGAGGGTAGTAGTGAGATCGTTCAACAAGAAGGAGTCCTCTAAATACCCTGTACCCTACTTTTAAATCATGAGAATTATTTGGGCAATCATCTTTTCACACTAGACCATTTGTGCAAGTACAATAATGGTAATAGCATACCATGATGCCAAATATTAGAGTTGTGGCCTACTGAGTTGAAGACAGATTTCAGGTCAGTTCATTTAAAAAAATGTCCTGTGTCTCTGAACAGCCTCGCGGTCCAGCAGCTGTGCTCTGTTTCCGGCGGTCCGACTCCCTTCAGACCAGCAGCACAGGGCAGAAATTTAACCCCGACGTCAGCTGCAATCAGCATCATGCGTGAAAATCCTGTCGAGCCGTCAGCTTAATATGCAAATGTGGTTCAAAGCCTCCGTTCAGGAAAGAACCACAGTATTCCTGTTTTATAAATAAAGTGCAGTTTAGCTGGGAGGGCTAAGGGCAATATTTGGGTTTCCAAATGGAGACTGAACAATTAATGGAGGATATGAAGGCAGCTATTATGAGACGACAGAGGATTTTCTGTGCTCGTCTGAAACGGGTCTTTCCGCAAGTGATTAGAACCCGAGGCGAACCGTCATTTTGTTAATTAGGAGGACTAATATTGTGTGGATTTATATAATCACATTCACATTTATTCTGTAATGTCTGAAACAGAACTAGGATTGTTTAACTGAATAGTCACAGTCAGAGTCTGTGTTTCCACGGTGAATTCTATTGGGTTTGGTTACGTTGTGATTGAACTCAGAGAGGTCGAGGCCTGACTTACCGATGAACCTTCAGGGCCTGGTACCTACTTCCCGCCTCATTTGCCTGCAACAGAGAGGTAATGTCTGTAGGCCAGGTTTACCCTGCAGCCTCAATTTAGGTTTAGGGTGTTTTCACCCAAAAAAGTCATTATCTTTAAATAGTTTCTATACAAGAGTGAAACTGAAAACTCTGTACGGACCTAGGGTAGCGCAGTTATGAAGACTCCAAACAAGTTACATGCCGTATCTGCAAGAAGATATTGGTTACATTGGTTAAACAAAGGATGCCTTTCTTAAAATGAATCACTAAAAAGTCAATATTGTAAATATATTCAGATGCTTCCATTTCAACCCCTAACTTCTATGCTGACCATGTGGTGTTCAGTTCACTATGACTATCTGAAAGGACTAGACAGTCAGCAATATGGCTGAAGCGCCCCTCTAAAGGCATCACTCTTCTGTCAGATCTATGAGAACACTTAGGGCAGGGGAAAGAGACTTGGGCTGAGCACCTGACTTCTGAAATGGAATTGGACCTGGTCAATCATGTGGAAAGAGCTCACTCTAGAGGTGAGTTCAATCTTAACAAGTAAAACTGAGAAGAAATGTAATCTTTCCAGCTTTATCAATGTGAGAAATTGCCAAATGGTTGACCTTGTGTGCCATTTGACACTGGTTCTTTTTGTCTTCAGGTTACAGACTAACAATGACTTCGCCCCCTATAGGCCACCATAGACAAGCCATTATATCCAGTGATTATAGGTAGAATCTTTAGTTACTACATACAACTTTGGACTTGTTAATTCATGCAATATACCCATTGATTCTTGAAGACTATAGCTCATGAGCTTAGTTCAACTGTCGTTCCAATCAGAACCCAAAATATAAGCTTTTTTTTTATTCCAATGGTTGTAAACAATGCAAATGTGAACAAAAACTGTATAGCCCGAAAAACATGGTTAAAACTACACTTTTGACATCATGGATGGTCAGTCCTTGGATCCATAGCTCTGTCTATGAATTTGAGAGTGGTTGCATTTCTCCAGGCCCATCCATCAGCTTTTTCAAAAGCAGAGGTGAGATGACCGCTTTGTTGTTGATTAAATTAAGGATTTTTTTTCAGCAATGTTTAGCATAATTAACCAGACAATGTTCAACTTGGCAGATTTAGGGCCAGATTCAAGCAGATCCGCTTTAACCGATATTCGTATAGCTGGTGTTTTGTTGGAGGTGGAACTGTGATATGCCTCATTCACATTAACCATAAATAAGCACTCTGTTACGCGCCGGATGTCATTCATTTGAATGGGGAACTATATATTTTTTTTCATGGTTAGAAAAACATAAAATATATTCTGAAATATATCAATTTACTTTGAATTTCCACAACCTATCTGCAATTCCATAAAAGTTTCAAACATACTGGGAAGATGTCTTTGACAACCCATAATCACGGAAGCAGGTCTTCAAACTCACATACAAAACAACAACAGATACATACTCAATAGCCTTTCAGTTAAAGATATTTTTTAAATTCTGTCAACAAAGATAATGCTTTGCATTTGGGGGTATTGAGCAAGACTCTAAATGCAGATTCTGTAATGAAGAGGAGGAGGACATAATCCATCTGAATTGGTAATGTCCAACAATGA